>NW_009952574.1:402617-435014 GCF_000747805.2 Chaetura pelagica
CAAAATATTGTACTTGTCTGCATAGGAATTAATTCACACACAGCTGCCTTTTACCATCATTTTTTGTAGTGTGCATATCCTTTTCCACTGGCATTGCTATCTCCTTCCATGCCTTATCACCCCTATCAGCAGACACCAGTATGCATAGATGTCCTTTTTACTATGCTGGTTGTATAAAACGTAGTTTGTTCCAGGCTGTAAGCCTTTGCCAGATCCTCAGCTAAAGCACAGCAGAGGAGAGTGTCATGAGTCCCTTGTTTACACCCAGAGGGGTGCAATTTATTTATAATTTAAAATCAAGAATCAGATTCTTTTCCAGTCTACCTTGGCCCACTGTGTAAAATTAGGGTAATCCCGGATCATCTCAGCGAGGGTCCTCAGCTGGCACGAGGCATCAATAGCCTGTCACTGCCAACCTGATTCCTTGAACGTCTTGTGCCAGAAACACCAGAAGAGATAGACACTGTGATCCCAACAATTTGAAAAAGGCAAAACCCAGTCATAAACAAGAGAAAAAAAAAAAAAAAAAAAAAAAAAAAAAGGAGGACTGAGAGCCATATAGGTCAGTCAGCCTCACTTAAGTCCCTGAAAATACCATAGCATGTTCTCAAGGAAAAACTGAAGAATTAGCAACTACTCATGTAAAATTTCCAAACCTTATTCAGCCAAAGAAAGACAAAATCCAGTGTCAAGATCTAGATTGACTTTGCCTTGAAGATTATTAAGTTTAGTGAGCAAAATGAAAGGCTAAAATAGGGGAAACATCAAACCAGAACATAAGAAAATAATAACTTACCTAAAAAGAGAATTGGGGAAAAGAAAGATTTGGAAATTCATGGCAGCCAGGTGAAGCTCCTGGTGACTGGAAGAAAGGAAACATTATGCCCATATTTTAAAAGGGTAGAAAGGAGGACCCTGGGAACTACCAACCTATCAGCCTCACCTCTGTGCCTGGGAAGATCATGGAACAGATCCTCCTAGAAGACATGCTAAGGCACACGGAGGACAAGGAGGTCATTCAGGACAGCCAGCACAGCTTTACTATGGCCAAGTCCTGCCTGATCAACCTAGTAGCCTTCTACAGTGGAGTGACTGCATCAGTGGACAAGGGAAGACCTACGGATGTCATCTATCTGGACTTCTGCAAGGCCTCTGTCACAGTCCCCCACAACATCCTTCTCTCTAAGTGCAAGAGAGATGGATTTGATGGGTGGACTGTTCTGTGGATTTTAGGGAAAAGTTCTTTATTGTGACGGTGATGGATCACTGGAACAGCTTTCCTAGAGAGGTGGTGAGTGCCCCACTCCTGGAGACATTCAAGGTCAGGCTTGAAGGGGGTCTGAGCAATCTGTTCTAGTTAGAGATGTCCCTTCTTATAGTGGGGTTGGACTAGGTGACCTTTAGAGGTCCATTCCAACCCAACACATTCTGTGATTCTACAATTCTAAATGCAGCATGGAAGATATCCAGACAGTAGAGTACAATGAAGTCAGATGCATCTGTAGTGATGATATGCATACTAGTCCTAGGATAGTGACAGAAAATTATTTTAGTATCTTTGCTGCACAGTTACATTCTTAAGACATTAATACTTCAAAAGTTGAAAAACTATTAAAAACACACACAAGGCATTAGCATTGTGGCTGTATGTTGAAATGCATCTTCACATGGTCATGCTGATAAAAGCAGATTACCCAATTAATGAGATAAATAATTACAGATGCATTTCATGGAAAAGCATGTTATTCTAAGAAAATTGCTGTAATTACTGGAGTTGCCCTGCAAAGTATTATCCGTTCCTAGCTGTTTGAATCTTAAAACTTTGACTGAGTCAGCTCTTAATAAAATATCCTAACTAGAAGTGTTAACTATGTCCCTAATAAGTGACCTTGAAAATAAATGACTACTTTATCAATGAAGGGCAGTGTCTATCTCTGTGTAGACAAGTCATGCCCTGGACATAAATCCAGTGCTCATCAGATAAAGACAAGGCAAGCAAAATTAATTACTGGAAAAATACCTATACTGTGAGTGAATATAGAAGAGGCTCAGGATCAATACACACTGACAGACACAAGCTGGCTCTGCAGCCCTTCTACATTCCTTGGGCTGATACTTGACATGCTAGAAAAGTATCAGAATTTTGGTGGTGAAGCAGCTGATGTTTGAAAAATAAATTAATTAGATATCACTTCATTAAAAATAATTTTAAAATTACATAGCTGCACAATCATAGATGTTTCTACATGTCTGTGCTGATACAAATGGTCAAGGACAAAATTACTATGATTCTCTGGGAGAAGAGTCCACCTATGTCTGCAGAATGCCATGATCTCCTGGTGAAAAAAAATCTTTTATCTTAATTTGAAAATGTGCATTATCAAAGTAAACAGAGACACAGAGCAGCAGTTCTCTTTCTTTCCTTTTTCATTCTATGCTTAGTTTTCAGACAGAAACCAAATAAAGTGTTTGTTAAAGGGGGAGAATTAATTGCTAGTGTCCAAAGCGTATTATGCTCACCTACCACTCTGATGTCTGTAAAATACTCCCAAATCCACCCTCTTCTGCAAAAGACATGGACAATATCTAACACCCTAGCTGGTATGAATCCCAGAATGATCTATGCAGTATCATAAATAGTTAAAACGAAAGTGAAATGCTAACAGTTAACATACTAACAACATTAATAATTTTCCTGTTCCTGCTTAGCTAGATACTTTAAAAAAAGTACAGGAAACCTCTTTTATTACAGACAGCTAAATACAAAGTTTAATTCCGAGTTTGGTTATTTCCACTACAAAGTATTTTTTATTGAATTTAAGCTTTAAAGCCGTACTGTGTAACAATAAACAGCAATTCTGAATTATTTCTGTCAGACTGGCCTAGAAAAGTGGGACTTTTTGACATTCTCCTATCTATTCAGCAAAGAAAACTGATATAAATATTTTTATACTGCAGGTGAGCAAAAAAAGGCTAAATGCTGATGTCTAGAGATATATCCTTAGAAGTCCAATGATAACAGAACATAACTGACAGAACACAACTGACAGAACACAGGTATAAGAAGGAAGATTCTTATTACTACATGGCAATTTGATTTTGCTCTCCCTCACCCCCATCAGCCCTGATATCCTTGGACTATCCCAATTTCTTCAGTCTTTCCTCAAAGCCATGTTTTTTTAGACCTCTGATTTTTCTGGCTATCATAATTTAGGACTAGTTGGTCCAAATACTTCTTGAAGGGCAACGGCAAAATGGGTCAAATAGTTCCAATAGAGGTGAGGGAAACATGGAGCATTTACACACCTTACCTGCTGTGCTTCAATTAGGACAGCTCAGATGGTGTTTATTATTTGCACAATAGTACAACACTGTTGACTGAAGGCCAATTTATGATCCACTGAAATCCCCTAGACACTTTTCTGCAGAATTCTCTCTAGCCAGTCTTCCTGTGTTTCTGATGCTGTAGCAATCATTCCTACCTGTGTTGCATTTGTTCTTATCAAGTTGCCTTCACATTTTTTCAGTTCATTTCTCTAATTTATAAACATTGCTTTGAAGACTAATCCTATCCTCCAAAACGCTTGCAGCCTTTCAATCCTGGTGCTAATCTGCAAATTTAATCATCATGTTCTCTAATACCTCCTTGAAAGCATTAACGAAGTAATTAAACAACATTTTCAGCTTGAGTAGCCCTGTTTAACCTAGGGGTGTAGCTCCATGTATGGCAAATTTAAGCTTCCTGGTAACAGGGATTTTTAAACTACCCTTTCTGATCTCCCAAGTTGAAGCCTATTCCACAGGAAATACTGCAGGATTCCTGACGCAGAGCTCTATTCTCAATCCATGTGTTCATCCTTTCTTTTCTGATGAAGAGGTAATAGTGTCTCCTTTTCCATCTCAAGAGTCTTGGTTTGTATTGACTCAGTAGTGGAACCCTGATGCATTTCCATAATGAATTTATGCTCAAATAGGCAGGGAACAGACAAAGATTCAAGATATTTTTATGCCAGTAAGATAACTGATAAGAACACAACTTTTAACTTCCCAGAGAGCAGGAAAGACATCTTTTGAATTGCTATGTCAGTTGCTTATGGTTTTTGTTGTGTTTTTTTTTCACTAGAAGATAAGATATCCAGAAATCACCAAGTTTTATATGTCACATCACTGAAAGAAGATAAAAGTAAAGGATACATCGAAATGATTAATTGCACTGCTGCTTAACTCTGATAGCTACAGGGTCAGTGACAGCAAAAAAAGCAAGATATTGAAAATGTACAGTATGCCCTTCTACTACATGTCTTTGTTTTCCATTAATCCCTACATTTATATGGGTCCTGTGACATGGATATGCAAGTTCTTTCTGTGTCACAAAAGACCTTTCCTTTTTTGCCCATTCTTGCCACATCATTACTTACTAGATGTAAATAAAGCTATAAATGCTGTAATGTGCACCTCTGCACCTCCTGAACAACTTACTGAATATGTATCTGCAAATGTTGCAGTTGCTCCATATCAATCCTTAAGTCCATTTACACTCCCAGTTGTCTGTTTAGAGAGTCTTCACATGAAAGTCTCCATAAAGTCGGCATTGACAAGCACAGATGACACACTTCTCACAAAGAAAGAATGCCTATAGTCTCAATTAAAACATGTAATTTTTGTTTTCCATTATGCATCTCTTGAGGACTAGCCACGACAAACCCTATTTTATTTGACTTCTACATTTGTATGCTTCTGATGCAGCAGCATTTGGAGCATGTTCACAACGTGCCGCATGCAAATGGCCCTCCCTTAACATTTTCAAATAAACCCTTATGCTAGTGGCACATGAAGATGAGTTCCAGTAGTTCTGTGACAGGTGAAGACCACTTTTGCTCTGTAGTGAGAAAGGGATGAGTAAATGTACTATGTCAGGAAGTAAGACTGTGCCTTTGAGTCTGTGTAAGGAGTGAAAAGGTTTCAGTTAAGAACTGTGTTGTTTTGCATGCATCTGCGTCAACAAAAGCTGGTCCTTTATTAATAAGCATGAATTACCTGCTGTTGCAGCTAAGTACTACTATTAAGAATTGCTTTGGCCAGTGTGATGAGGGGGAAAAAATCTATGAATGGAAAACTGTCTTAATTCCAAGCAGGTGTGAAGTCTGAAAGATGCAGATGACAGTTTGCTCAGCCATCTTCCTTCAGGCTGCTGTTTCAGTGTAATAGAACAAAACTGATACATGGACAACTTATAATGGTGCTGAATGGTTATTTTCAGAGACCTAAATAGCTTGAGCTCTTGCAAATAATGAACATAAGCATGATAGTTCTTATAGGACCCTCTATTGTATTCTGGTCTGCATATAAGGGCTACAAGAGAGACTCAGTAACCTCTTATGCCTGAAAAAGTATAGAAAAATGTAAATCAGTCAGTGACACCAAATACACTGTGGTGAAGACTGAATTTAAATTCCAAAATGTGTCTGATGTTTTGGAATGCTTCTTTTTTTGAACATTCAACTTGAAAGACAAGAGAGGGACTTGGTCTTCAGAAAGTGCTGAGCATACACTGTCTGTAAATCCTATCCTCTTTAAGTTACTGTATGCCAGGCAAAAGATAGCTGTATTTGAAATCTTGAGATCAAAGTTTTACTGACTAGCTTTAATGTATCAGTTTCTGATAAGTTACTGCTGCAATAGAAAAGCAAACTTATAACTAAACTTTCCCAAAACTTCCAAGACAAGAAGGTATAGATTCAAACATAAATCTAGAAGCAAGGACAGCTAATTATTTTTTCCAAAGTCTCCCTCAGATGGCATAATCATATGGAGTCTTGACTTGGCCGTTCACCTTGGTACTTTTCTACAGTAGACTTTGTCAAAATAAATTACATTTTCAGGAAAACATACAGCTCAAACCACACACGAATAGACATGCCATAGGTAGAAATTTTGAGAGATACTAGCTAGATGATGGAATATTTTTGGTGAATAAGACAATTAAAAAAACAACAAAAAACCCACAAAAAACCCCAACAAAACAAACAATAGAGAACTGCTGAATAACTGTGGGCATTGACTGTGTTTCTCAATTTTTCTGTCTTACTGAAAATAAGATTTCCCTACTTGTGAAGCAGGGTGAAAGCTCTTGAGAAAGCATCTCTACTCCTGTATAATAATACAATTTTTTTTAAAGTTATCTAGTTCTCTTTGAGAATGTATTTTAAATAAAGGACTAACACTCATTTGTTCATCCTCTTCTCTATCTGCTCTTTTCTCTCTTACTTACATGTACACACTCATACATCCTTGTATGAAAACAATACTGGAGAAAAAAACACCAACCAGACAAGATCTCAGCAACTGGACCCTTAAAGCAATGAACAAAGACAGCCATCAGATCTACTTTTCAAATACGGAATTAAAATTACAAGACAGAATTTACAGCAGAAGCACGTCTAACAAAAATAGGAGGTTCAGAGCTGCTGGATAACTGGAAAACAGTAGTGACCCAGAATGGACACAGGAATGTTTCTTTGTTGTCTGGCAGTTATTCTCAGCTAGAAGGCATTTTTCCAGTTTTACTTTGACTGTCAGCATATTTTGTAGCAGTAGACGTCAGTGACATGGAAAACTCAATTTGCAAGCATTTCTTACAACAAAGTGTTTAAGAGACCTCCTCAGGGCAACTTTCCTGTTTGTACATTGCAGTAATCACTGCTTTATTCTATCAAACTGTTTCTACTTATGTTTTATAGATACAGCATGGAGTTGGTTCTTGTTTTAACATCCTCAAAAAGATGCGTGAGATATAGGATATGATAATAAAGTGCAGAACATTAGTAACTATAACATAGGAAATATGGAAAAAACAAAATATGACTCTGAACATTTACCACTGTCAGTTTTGATTTAGGGTGACAGAGATACAAGGAGAAAAATCTATTAAGTGATTTCATCAAGTCACCCATCTGTGGCAAAAGTCTAGGTCTCCTTTCCCAACTTGCCATGTTGAATTGCCAGTCAAGCTTCTCTGAATGCCCATATCAAAAATATAAGTGATTTACTACAATTATTCCCAAAAGGGTTCAGTTAACAGGAATGTCATCTGAGCAAGGAATAGCTGTGATGCCCAGTACTTTGCTTTATACTTGCACTCAGTGTATGGCAGAGCTGCCATACCAAGCAACCTGTAAAGATAAACTCGCAAGTGGTAGCTGGAACCAGATCCAGTACATTCTCTCTCTGTTTAATGTTTATTTGTTTAGGATAATCAATTTATTTGAGAATTTATTCCCTGAGCAGATAATAGAAGGATATTGCACAGGTAAGCATTATCCTATCTGCCATATCTCAACAACATCTAAAGATATAAAAGCTTCAGATACATGATAAGAGGCTTGCTTATGTCTAGGCAATTATTTTTCAAATTTAAACATCTCTGCTATTCTAATAATGGTTTTTTACATTCCCTGAAGGACTTTATATTGCCTGAAGAACAAACTAATATCATATTTCCCTTTTTAAAATGGAAGACAACTATCATTTTAAAATGCAGTATTTACTTGGTTCCCATCTGACGGAAATTTGATATATTTAGAAGCCTCCTAGTTTATATTCAGGATCACCACTTCAATACCAGTGATCAAAATTTCATACATATTTGTGCGCAGCAGCTACTGTATGCATACTGATGACCACTTTTCAAGGTATTCCTGTTGCACTGTTAGCAAATGATGTGCTGACATGATGGTCTTTCTGGTAAAAACACTGCATACAGACAAACTCTCCCCAGACCACTCCAGTAATACTGTCAGTACAATCATAAGATAGAGTAGTGAAAAAGGGCTGCAAAATGCAAGAGGGAGAGAGTCTCTGGAAAATCATGTGCATGCAAGTTTATCTCAATAAAAGCAGCCTCTCCTCTTTTTCCTAGAAACTGAAGTCCTAGCAGTTTTTGCAGCAGCTTGTTACACACACAACTGAGGAGTCTGTATTTTGTTAAATGTGCTTCTTGTGAGAAGAGAAAAATGAAGGCTTCTCCTCAGAGGAAAGTAAATTCATGTCACTGTTTGCTGCTGATTTATATCACATACACTTAAGAAAGATACTCATTATCACCCCTGCCTTGTGATGAAATAAGGTCAGACCATTGCCATGTATGCCCACCAAAGCTAGCGGCCACAATTTTCATCATCAGTGAGATGCCAAGTCCCTGCTGAGATGAGGGCCTGCCATGGGAAGTGAAGCATGTAAACACTCTTAAGTGAGTGTTCCAACCTCAGAAAATTCAGCCATCTCAGGTGAGGCAGATAGGAGTAAATGGGGGCTCCTCTAGGAGGAATTGCTCCCTCTAGTCAAAAAAGAGGTTTCTCAGGGAGATCTGCTGTGGCTTTTTGAGGCTCACACCAGAAATCAGCAGAGAGGTGCATCGAATTAAAAGCTGTATGGATTGCACACCCCTTGTGCCTTTGCAACATAAAAATTGAGTAATAAAATTGTCTGTAAAAATAGCCCCTTTTTAACAAACTATTTCTCCATTTGAAAATAATCAGGCATCATCTTTGTCTTTGATAGTTCATTCTAAAGAAGCTGCCCTGGGCAGGGGCAGGAAAGAAAGTGTGTGTTCTGTTTTTGCTAAACATCTTCCATCAGTTACAAAGCCTCTCCACATAAGCTGATGAGTCCTTCCTTGGCAAAGTTTCCAGTCCTCTGGATTTGTTCTCTGTATATCTTTCACAGGAAGCTAGAATGATCTGGTATGTTGGATAAGGCAGAGGATATGGGCATCCTAGTGCTCATCAAAAAGCCCTTATTTTCACAATTTCAGTATGCTAACTGGCTAGTTAAGTTAGTTCTTCAAGCAAATTTTGCCTGTGTCTCAATAAGTGACTCTGTCCTTCCATTCCCTGATATGCAGCTATGCTGATACCACACAAAATCTCCCTGCAAATTCCCTTGAGCAGACGGATGGGCTCTGTGCAGTGGTGCAAAGCACTCCTCTGTGAGAGAAACAACAAGATTATTATGTCCTCCATTGCTGGTTCTTAGTACCAGTAGTGTTTATACACTGGGAAGCTGGTAAAAAGAAACTCTATTTATCCTAAACCCAAACACGGATTTGGTTAAAAGACCACTGACTACAAGGGAAAAAAGATCTGTAGAAATTAATAAACTCTGGATTGCAGCCTTAGAAAGGGTCATTCTTGCATTTCCCTATATTCCCCACTATCAGCTCACTCAGCTTTATTTTCACTTACTCTGCCTTTCCCTGCATTTTGTACAGTCCCTTCTCTTTTTTACAACACAGCTGTTCTGAATACTGCAGGAGCCTTAAATCATGTCCCAGAGGAAATAAAAATATTCCTGTTACATTCAGCAGAGGAACACCGCCAGGCAGGAGAGGGTTAGTAAATACAAGTCAACATAAATTCAGTTTTCACCTCCTAGCTGCTGTACCTGCAGTGGTAGGGATGACCATACACCTGTCTGCCTGCTTCAGTCTTCCTCACATTCATTCAGTTCTGGGTTTAGAGGAGCCATTAAAATTCAAATCCAATTGTTCTGCATCTGTATATCAGCCAGACAAAATACTTAATTGTCTTTGCTTCACTTTTCTCCTGTCATCTTAAGTTCTGCCGTTGTCTTTTGGGGTTTTTTTGCCTCACTGGCAGACATCAATGTTTTTTAATAGAGCGATTTTGTAACAGGATATGAATTCAGCTGTTAAATGCAAGTATCAAAGCTTGGACATCTGGTCACAGCTCAGCAAATCTCTCCTTTGCAATATTACGTTTTGGGGGAAATGCAGCTTTGAGAGGACACCAGTGCAATGCTATCAATGTGCAAATGTATCAATGCAAACCCAATGTGGTTTGGAGAGCTGTAAAACAGCAAATACTAGTGTGTGCTCTGAATAAGACATTACAGTTCTTCCATCTGAAATCTGCATAGATGTGTGTGCATGTTTTCCCTCTCTGCCTTCTCTCGCTGTTATTTCAGTGGCAGTGCCTTGGCTTTTTAGCACTGTGCAAAGAAAACTATCTAATCTAATAACAGTTGGATTGTTCACTTTTGGTTCCACTGATATGTTAGTTTTGTGTGCCGTGGTTTTTTTCTGCAAAATCTTTGCATTTCATGTGATTGATACCTTGGGGATCTACAAAATTAAGGTCATCTACATGCTCTTCCCTAAGCACCAGAGCTCCTGTTCTCTGCCTTGTGTTCTACCTAAGCATTCTACCATATAACGAATAAGCTGAAGGAGAAACCACACGAAACAGATTTTCCTTTGCAACACAAAGCAGCCTCAATTTGTAACAAAAAATTAGCAGGAACCTTCTCATGCTAAGAAATTTCGGTATGTTTCATAAGAGTTTCAGTGCTGACTTCACAGTTAAAAAAGATCAAATTTGCTACATCCTACAAGGCAAAACCTCAGACATTTCCAAGTGAGGTATCTCCTTGTGCCTTAGATTTATTTACAGGAAAATATGCAGGAAAGTATGAGGCATGCTCTACATGGATCTGATAAGAGGGGTAAGGGAATAGGAGAGACTATGTCTGCCTTGTAGTTCCTGATGACCACATAATAATCAGTTTTGATTAAGTTAGATTTTGCTGAGCCTGGGAACTGCAGTATTTAGAACAAAGGCTTTGGCAGCATGAGCTAAATGATACAAGGATTAAGCTTTCAAAATAATTTCAGGACACAGAGATATGCACCTAGTGTTATATATACTTTTCCTAGCAGGAAAGACTCTCCTGACTTCCACTGGGAACTAAGGATCTCCTCTACCTAGGCATCTCGAAAAAGCAGCAGCTTTCAGCATCCAAGTACTACTGCAATCCTCGCCCATTCCACAGCCGATTTATAAAACTTAAATACCAACTGAGTACAAAGGGACAGAGACTAATGCTTGCCTAGAGTGACACTTCCCTCGAGACTGGGTAGATCAGGAAGCTAGAATCCAGCAAGATTTTCTGTCCAGCACTGTGTATTTCCTAGTTATCTTTTTTTTGCTGGAAAGCACCGATGTATTTGCTTGTACCTGGAGGCTTAATCTGCACCTCTGCAGTCTCACACAAGCTTGTCTGTACTGCCATGCAAATGTTCCACTCAGAAAGATAAAGCTCTTATGGTGAGTGGGTTGTTACATGCTGTAGGGTCTCCCATGTTCTTCAAAGTGCTCTGCCGTGGGTGTTTATTTTTAATACTTTCAAAATCCGTAATGATTCCATCTTTTCTGCCGTTTTCCATCATTACCCAGCACGTGAACACAAAGTTAGCAAGATTAGTGGAACTAGAATCATACTGACTTTCAGAGGACAAGTCCTGAGAATTCAAGCCATCAGTAAATAGCCTAGAAAACCAAGATTCTCCAAAAGACCTGGCAACAAAATGTCTTCACAAAAAACACAACAAGCTTTTGTTTCTCTGTCTCTCACATATTTAGTGGACAAAGATATAAACTCAGTTACCTTTGGGGAAAATCCTGGACTGATAAACTGTCTGATGTCAATTAAGCCCTACTCTTAAGATGCTGATATGATGATGATTCTTCTCTCACTGAAGTGCAATGGCTTGCTTGTTTATACTGGCAGAGAAAGAGAACCTTTGTGAAATCTTTTTACTGATTTTCCTGCAAAATGCTGTTTATTAAAATAGTAGCTCACTGTTTGAAGTCTGGTGCAAAGGCTGGATTCTGATTCTGAACCATATGGAAATTTTTGCTTAAGGATTTCCTCTGTATTTTCTCTTTGCAAGGATGGATAGGATTTAATTTAAACTCAGGCAGTGTAGATTTTAATGCAGAGTTCAGACCTGGTAAAAAAAGCTGCCTAGAGTAGATCCATGTGGCTGTGATGAGAAAAGAGAATTACAAAGCCCTGCCTTCTATTAGTGGATGAATTTATGATTCCCAGCCATTTCCATAGGACTGGGTTGGACTTCACCCTTTCCAGACCTCTCAGCTAAGTGGGCCAAATCTATCTTTGGTGGAGGCCCACTAAAAACTGTGGTATTAGCATACCATGACTGACATGCTGCAAAATCAGATTAGGCAGCAACTTCTCCAAGGGCTGATCTCACTAACTGTCATCCTGCCATCCAGACTTAAATTCGCCCTGCTCTCTTCCTTGTAGAACTCCATTTTCAAGAGGTCCTGTAAATCATCTTGTTTGGCTTTTTACTGACACTAGTAGAACACAAGTTGTTTTTCTCTTCAAAACTGAATTAAGCATTTTTGTACAGTGCATTCATTATCTATAGCATAGCATAGGTGTATACAAAATGCTTAATTGGTCTTTGGGATGTATGAAGCAAAATACTGCACAGTTGGAACACAGCTTGAAAGACATTCTCCTGATTAGGAATATAACTGAATTATGGTTCATTAGCAGACTTCTATCTGGAGAAGGAATCTGGAGAGGTATTTTCTAAATTACAGGGTTTATATTAATGATGTCTAGCCAGACTGTCTGGTCTTATCTTTGGATATGTTATCATGATCTCTGACAGAAAAAAAGCTATTGACTAGGTATTTCTTAGTAATTACTCTACAGAGCGAGAGCTGAGGTCTTTTGCTTTTTTCTCTCTACAATTTCCACTGAAAATGATATCATTTTACTTTTGTACTGCAAAGTGTGATGGAGTTTTTGATCAGCCTTTCTATGACACTTTCTTGAAAATAAGCAGCTATATTGTATTTTTTATTATTCCAAATAATTTTGAATCCTTTCACAGACAAATTTATTTCTCTTTCATTATGTCACTACTATAGACTTCTGCTTGTGATAGCTTCTCTTCTCTTAGCCACAAGAACTGGGCTTGTCCTCACCACTCACCAAAAAACAGAGAGGATACACTGCCCAATTATGTTTCCACAGGATTCAATCAGTCAAGCTATTCTGATTTACACTAGCTGAGGTCTTGGGTGACTATCTGTGAAATAAGCTGTCTCCTTGGTCAGAGAGATTTCAGGCATGTTATTTCATGTTAGCACTTTCTCCAGTAAATTAGCCTAGTCTGTCTATCTTTGAAGTTTTAGTCTAAAGTGGATAATTTCCTGAATCATTCACTGTATTATCATGCTACTCCTATTAAAAAAAACAAACAACAAAATCTCCCATAATTATAAATCTTATCAACCATTAACATTTGCCTTGAAATCCCACCTTAAGATTAATCCAGCAAGCAATTTATGAGACAAGATGGAATTTTGTTGCTGGATTTGTTTCCTTACTTCTTTGTTCTTTCCTAATTTCTTTGAAACCTTCCCAGAGAGAGACTGCAGTTCTGCAGGATGATAAATGAGGAAATGACCAGAGGGCTCCAGGATTCCCAGTCAGAGGCTGAAGACAAAGTATTAAAAGGGAGGGACAATTCTGTTATGCAGTTTTGTGCTATAGCTCTTTGCCTGTCTTGCCTTCTGGCAAGGTCTTGTGGGTCCTGCTGATGGGATGCAGAAGGAAGGATATGGTAAGTAGTGTAAATTTTTCTTCTATCAGTAGCACATGGGGCCCCTCTCCTTAGCCTTTCCCTCCTGTTGCTACTGTATTTTGGCTCAGTATTAAATTTTTTACTCACATTAACACACATAAGAGAGTCACTGTCCATGAGCAAACTGCACCTCCTCAAGAAAACCCAAATAAGCCATTTTGACATTTTGTCTGGGACTGCTTATTAAATTCTGGACAGGTTTGGCCTTGGGGCAGGTGGTGCAATGAAATAAATTAACATTCAGTATCTTTCCAGGAGAATTTCTCCTAGACCACTGCTTCTAATGAGTGCTTGCTATTTTGCTGGCTTATGCCAGGTGGAAAGAGAAATGTCAAAGATTTCTCATTTATCCTGGATTTCTTTTTTTCCTGTGAAACTTCTTGATATCATTATCATTTAGCTTACTTCTCCACTTCATACAACCAGAGTCAACTTGAAGGAATTAAATGTTTTAAACAGAAAGCATTTCACAATCTACTTTCTCCCTGCAGGTGCTTTGAGTAGGTATGTAGAGAATGAACTAGTTCTGATCACGGAGCTCACAGTCAAATTCATCTGTGCTGGCTTAAGAATTCAAGTTATGTTCCATAGCACTTTCTTACCAAAATCATATGGCTTCTCTGCTTAAACTTCATCATATACATCTGTCCTTTCCTTCCTTTCAAAATATCCCAAAGGATTTTAAAAGATGGAAATGTCACCATTAATGTATTTCAGGTGTTAGTTTAACTGCTAAGCCGTAATTCTTAGCTCTCATCTAACTTACAATGTTTGTCTTAATAATTAAAAATAACAATCAACGCTGGGAGTATTTCCGAAAGATTCACAACTACCTGTGAGACTGAATCACTGCAAGCAAGGCGAAGGGCTGTTAGCTTCCACAAGCTGCTCCCCAGCCAATGCTCTGGGACAAGGTTGCTATTGCTATTTTAACCTCCTTAAAAAAAAGAAATCCAATATACATGTTTCGTGTTATTCCCAACAGAGCCACCTCTCCTGCAAGGCATAACGGAAGAGTGGGTTTTAATAGCAAAGCTGGACTACAGTACAAAACACAGAAAAAAAATCAGCCACAGTTCTGATTAAAGTTGCTGCTCTGAGTATCAAGGGTCACAGATACATTATATTGAAAATTCAAACAGCAGAAGGCGTTTTGCTTTTTCCACCCAATTAGTTTTCTTTTTCAAAGGCTTCCCCCTTTGAGGTCTTGTTTTTTGGATACTCAAAGATTTTGGTGAAAGTTAAATGAGAGTGGCATCAATGGAAATCCTGCATGCAGGTCTCTTGGGAATGTTCAGAGCCTCACAAGCTTAGCCAAACATTTTCATAAATATTGCATGGAGGCTGCAGCAGGGGAACTCTGCAGAAACTCAGAGGAAATTGCTGCAAACACAGCTGCTGGAAACTCTAGCAAACACAGCTTATGCCAGGTCTTTGTATGCAGATTCTCCAGCATCCATCAAAGTCAGTGGAAGGGGAAGGAGCTGGTCCTCTAAAGCACAGCCATTTTGCAGCACAGACTCCTAGAAGGCTCCACATCTGCATTTTCTTACTAGCCTGCAGCAGGGCCTACAGCATGGTAGAGCAGGGAGCTAAGTAAGGGTTTCTCTCCTCTACATGTCAGCATTGATCCCATGGGAAGAAGGGTTATCTCAGCTTTCACTGTCACTGTGCACTCTAGCTCTAATGAATGCCCTTTCCAAAAAACATTCATAATAAATCCATGTCAAATCATTTACACTGTCAATCTGCTCTTCTCACAAAGCTGGCTTTCATTCTTTCAAGGGTACAGGAAGGTAAACAGGCACACAGTGTGAAGTGCCACCCTGGGAAAATCACCAGGAGTCTAAGTGAAAATGGAAACAGGTCCCCAAGGTATGTGATTCATCATCTCCAACAATTCACATTACTAGAATTCACTATGCTGGGGCCCAGCATCTTTCCATCACCTGCTTGAAGATTACTATCTTTTCATCTGAGTTGGAAGAACAAACAAGAAATCATCCATATTGCAGCCAAAATTCAAAGCCCAGCCTATTAGCTCAAATCACTCTTAATTTCACCTTACATTAATATGTAATATTCCTAATGCTTCTCTGTGGATTTCTCACACATCAGAAGCAGCAAATACATATTTATTTAACTAACAGGACATAGCCAGAATTTCAATAAATTAGTACAGTAACCCTGGCTTCACTGGTACTTCATTAAGTTACCAGACAGCCAATTATAAGACAAAACCAGCAGCATTTCCCATTCCACGTTGTGAACAACAGGACTTTAATTCAGATCTAATCCAGGTTTCCTACAAGAGTCAATCCTTACCTTGCCTTTCATCTCCAAAACAGCAGGGCCTGTTCTCAGAACCTCCAAACTTTTCCCCATTTCACTTACCTGGAAAGAAGCTACACGTCAATCTTCTTTCTATGTTCTAATTAGTTTATATCTCTCTGGCAATTATGTTACTGAAGCTTAAATACTCATAAACCAAATTGTCATTTCTGTCATATCTTCAGTCATTTTATTAATAACTTTATGACAATTTATTTGTGCCCTGACAGTTTTATCTTTTACTGCTGCCACAATAAAAATATTGTTGGAAAACTGCATCTTTTATTGACACCACAATTTAAGGAGGTAATTCTTACTGATGATGGTTCTTCTGCTTTACTCTAAGTATTTTTTTTTATCAGACACTCAGCAGTCTCTTCCTGAAGCTCTAAGTGATACATTTAAATAGTGGGAAGAATTAGCAAATATGTGAACAGTACAGGTTAAAGACAAATTGAAGAATTATGAAAAGGGCACTAAAGTAGAGTGCCAGATTTTTGAGTAATGACCATAGCACCATGTATAGACCATAATTTGGGAGACCAAGGGCCAAAATGATGGAGAAACCATGGAAATCAATACTAACTGTTCATATTCTATGGGAAAAATGCAATTACTTTAAGAGGGTAAAAATTAAAGTATGCTCTCATTAGCAGGTTCCTATAAACTAGACTGTAATAGGCAGTTGAAGAAAAAGCACTTGAAGCCAAGAGTACATGTATGACTGGCTATCAGTTTTCTAAACACTTGGAAAGACATCAGAAAGATCTGGCAGAGAGGCACAGGGTTGATTTTTTTTCCTCTAACAAATCTCTATGTTGTATGATAAGATTTTTAAAATAAGATGCATAAATCCCTAGGGATTATTTAAGGATATAATTTAGTCTTGTAATTACTGTCGTCTCGTAACAGCTGTATGTTTAATTGATTGCAACGCTTCAGGGCTAGAACGATTTATCTTGGAGCTCCATCTACTGATTCAGAGCTGGCAGGACGTGTCAGAAACCATCCCACTTGGCCTCCAAAAAATCCTTCACTATGTTTCAAATAAAGGTAAATGCCACCGTAAGGGCCAAATTAAAAAGTGTGAGAAGTGCTGGTGCATATAGCAGGACTATAGCTATATTCTACTTCATTCCTGGAGCTAACTCACGCTGTTTTTTGACAAGCATCAATCTCTACAGTGCCAGCAAAAGCACCTTCTGCTCTTTAATCGCATGTGCCCAGTTCTTGTTTCTCACAGTGCCACAGTGTTAGTCACACCTGTAAAGGTACTTTCCAGGGTTTGTAGTAAACACCGGGAACTAATTCAGAAAACTGGGACTTATTTTTTCCCAGGTTCTGGGATGAAAGCAACCTTTTCCAGGGCTAGCACAGCCCCTTCCCCTCCCACACTGAGTTTGAGAAAAGTATTGCACAGACTGAGCACAGCAGAATTGAAATAATGTATGCCATGAACTGCCATACATCTTTAGAAACACAAACAGATCCTCTTTCTGTAGAAAAGCAGTATATTCACGTAAGATTTTACTCAGATGGTTCCACTTTCACTTTATAGGACTAAATGAGATGTATCAGAGTAAAATCATTGTTCTTTGGTCATTTTCATAAAAGATATTCAGCACTCTTTTTTAGATAACAGAAGTCACGCAAACCACCATCTTGGGTATTCAGCATGGAAAATACCCAATACATCCTTAGCTCTTTTTTTTAAAAACAACCTAGTTGTTTTGTCAAATAAGCTATATCAGATAGCTAACAGAGAGACCAAGGAAAATTAAACCTGTATGAAGAATAACAGGGCATTTGGAAATAGACTGCATCTGAAATTTCAAACACTAGAAACAATGCAGGCAGAATAAACACTTTCTACCAATTTAACTGTGCAGAGACAGAGCAGTGAGTGTATATTGAGATTTGGGGCTAAATTTATCCTTTTGTCACCCTGTTGAGAAAGAATGGATGAGATGTGACTTGCACCTCTTTAGCCTGGCATTTATCTTGATTAGAGGAGTGCTGAGAGCAGCTTCGTTTTGCAACTCAGTTGCTTCCACCTCTGTAGCTTTACAAAGTGCCCAAATTTTGCCACGATAAACACAGCTCACAGAGTTAAGAGTAGTTTCCAGGAAGGAGTATGTATCATGGTGATACGTAACAAGAAGACAGCAGCAACACTTTGCTCCACAGCCTGGGATGCTCTGCTGGACTCGAAGTTTCATGAGGAATTCACTGCAGGAAAATCTCTGGAATTACTCTGGCTGTGCTAGCACTGTGCACAGCCTGCTGGCAACAGAGAGATAAAGGGATGTGCAGGGTCAAAAAAGCACCATTTTGCTAACAAAGAGAAAGAATGCTACAGGCAAGTGTCATTACACCTGCCAGCAAAATGACCCAGACAGACATGATGTGCTCTAACCTCTGTCCAAACTGGACTCCACCCAGAGGAATAAGAATATCCAAAGATAAAAATTAGGACCCTAAAAGTACCCTTTGGAGATTTGTTCATATAATAAAGCACAACAGATATATATTTTTTTTTTTGTAGGAATCTATTTCTATCCTGAGGTCTTTACTTGCCATTGATTAAAATGACATTGTCTGTTTATTATATAGACTAAGACATCCAGAGGCTCAAGATAAAAAGTAGACCCCATATAATTAAAAAGAAGTCTGAAAATGTTTAATTATGTGTTTTATCCTCTCTGAAAAGCATTTTAAGTATGTTTCCTTTGCTGTTAATAATTACATTAACTAGATTATTTTCAACAGTCACAAGAACCCAGTAAATCAATGGCCCCTCAGGCACATACACTGTTCCCAGAAAACCAGAGCTGTTTACACAGAGTATGCATACACAGTGCAGTTTTTTTTCTGGACATGGCTGCACTGAAACAGTGCTTTCAACTCAGTTCTGTCCAAAATATATTGTACATTTACATTTTTCTTTGTTGATATGCCTTATGCACTGTAAACACTAAAAGCTGTGTTGATTTTACAGGTAATGAAGAACAGAATCAGCAGTAGGGCAAATGAATCACTGTAGCCTTTTATTCCTCCTCATGAGTTTTGCTTTGGTTCTGCCCTTGCACAAGAAACACCCACCTAATCCATATTATCCTGCTAATTAGTCTTTGCCAAGGCTACTTTTTTCCATCTGAAACTTCCACCTGCCACTGCGCCAGGAATGAAGCATAAATTGCGTGGCGTAAAAGAAATAAACTCTAGCAGAAGCTTGTAACATTTTTTGACAGAACTGTCTAGTTTAATTTGAATTTCTAGAAACAGCACTCTGCTGAACTAGCCCTCTCCTACCCTGTTTCATTAATTCTTTATCTAGATCTACCCACAGCATACCAAATTCTGTCATGAGTTTTAAGAGATACCAAGTAGCAGCACCTCAGCTCCAACCAGTTTGCCCTGGCTGGCAAACAAAATCCACAATGCCATGGATGAAGCTGTCAGTGCTCCTGA
The DNA here is from genome assembly GCF_000747805.2 of Chaetura pelagica. Classification (NCBI taxonomy): domain Eukaryota; kingdom Metazoa; phylum Chordata; class Aves; order Apodiformes; family Apodidae; genus Chaetura; species Chaetura pelagica. The sequence goes on from NW_009952574.1 coordinate 421,903, forward strand.
GCAGGGCTAGTGGTGCCAGGTTCTGTTAGCCCTTGCTGCTCTCTGCCCCTGCCCTTTTATTCCCGCAGAGACAAAGTTTATAACTGCAGCACATAAAAACTATTCAGTGCCAGGCTAAGGAGGCTGAAGCAGCCTTCTGACCCAAAGAAGGACTGAGTATCAAGGGGCTCTAGAAGACTTTTTTTTTGAGAGAGACTATAAGCCCCAAAGTTTAGGCCACCTTCCTCTCCCCCTTCTCATTTTTGCCCCCGAGTTTCAGTCACAATAAGCCACAGGAGCCACCAGCAGCCTCACAACCCCAGGTACCACAAAAACAGTAGACGCCTTAACAGGACCTAGTTCCTAGCTGCACCTGAGACCTTTGCAATGCCAGAACTACAAAACAGCCCCTGCTTAGTTAACAAAAAACTAACCTTTTCCTCGGCAGCTTCTCCCCATGAGGCTTGAAATCCTCCCAATGCTGTGCCTGCTCCTTCTGCATGCTGCTGCTCTGCACCATCTTCCAGGCTGGTGAGAACCCTTCTCCTGCCACCTCAGGGCTGGCCGTGTTGTGCCTCCTTTGGGGAGCGCCCCCAGGAAGGGTGGGCTCACACTTCCTACACGGTTGTCCAGCAATGGCAGGTGCTGCTTACCATGCTGGTGTGGCCCTCTGTGCTGTTCTCTTGCCCCACCTGCACAGGACAGACACAAGGCCTAAACTCAGGAGGGTTACTCAGGGTGAGTAACAGCTCCTCACCATCCAATATCCACTTTAGCTACCTCATATTTTGGTAGGTTTTTGGTGCTTTTTTTTTTTTTCTATTTCTTCGTGTCTCCCTGGGCATTTTTCACTTCAGGAGTGCTGTACCCAGCTGTCCTTCCCAGCGGCAGCACTGAGCTCCCCTCAGCCGGCCATCTTGTTTTCCTGCCTCAGCCCCTTGGCTGTGGAGCAGGGGCAGGACTGATGCCAGGGAGGCGGCCCGAGGGCTGTGGGCGGAGTGCCCCATCGCACCTCCTCGGCGCGGCGAAATGGCGGCCGGGCGGGAGGGAGGGAGGGAGGCCGTGAGGGAGGCGGGCAGGGCCGCGTGCTGTCCGTGAAAAGACCCTGTTTAAATTAGGCACACCCGCACCTACCCACACACCCACAAACACCTACCCACCCACCCACACACCCTCACACACACCCTCACACCCTCACACAGGCTTCCAAGCAGCCAAGTGAAAAGCAGGATGTCTTGCTCGCCCCAGGTGGGTTTTAGGGCTGAACGTGAGGAGGAATTGGCTGCCCGTGCGGTTTTCCTCACAGCATTTTGACTAACACTTCTAGGTGATCTGTGCTCTGCCTCCACATTGACAAAGACGGAGGTTTGTGTTCCAGAAAATGCTACAGCTCAGGATGTGCCTTGTCTTTACAGTCAAGTCACTCTGGTATCTGAAAAGATTTAGTGGGGCACTCTTTAGTATATACTGAAACTCTCCTTTTAAGTCTTCTGGGAAATCCAATTATACTCTTAACAGTCATTGTATATGCCTGAATTTCTGTCCTGTTACATGTATCACGTATGGACACCATCTGCCTGCACATGAACATCTGTGAGCCAGATTCTACCCTTCTGGAAAAACACACTGGTATGAGTCTTTTATGAGTTTTTCTTTGATGTTGACTATTCTGATATCAATTTTGTGTAATTTCATTAAATTAAACAGGGTGCCTTTTTTTTTTGCCTTTTTTTTTTTTTTTTTAAACTGGTGGAAAGTCAGAGCAGACTCTTCTGCATTATGTCAGTCTAAAATGTTCATAAATAAGGCCAGATTTCATCTTTAATTATTTTTCCTTCCAACAGTCTTTGCTGAAAGAGATACATATCAGCCAGTTCAAACTTCATTGGATGAAGTTTTCCCTCACTTCTGTATAGTTTAAGGCTGCCTAAATTGCATGTGTAATTACCAGCAGCACCAGGACTGTTATTCAGCATTACATTGATGATTGCTCTGTTTTGACACCAGGTAACATGCTCTAGAAGGAAGTTCTTTCTGAGCAACAAGTCCATTGTTTCATGAATGGCTAAAATGCTTATATTGTTATACAGTTCGATGGGATGAATGCAAAGGCTTTCTGCCCAGTAAATTAGAATAATCTATAATAACTTTTATTAACAATACTATAATAACTATGTTCTGGATGCCTTGTGGTGAGCATAAAGAAATAAAATATATAATTTCCCTCCTTGGTCAGTGTGCTACAGAAGTTTTACTTTTCTATTAATCATCTACTGTAGGGCTGATCAAAATCAGGCTGAAAACCCTGAGCACAAGCTCTTTCATTTTCACTTAATACAGTAAATCTAACTTTCATTTTTTTTTCTGCCCCTACAGATATTCATTCCCCCTATTTCATTTTTTTTCTCAGGTATATATTTTCTTTCTATGTTATTCCTCATTAATTCAGTTTCTGATCTGTCTTTCTTTACCACGTATGCTGCTCTTCAGCTTTTTGTTCTCATGCTTTTCTCTCTGAATCCCATTTTCATAATGGCAATGAGTGTGAGAGAGAGACCCTTTGTCTTTTTCATACACAAGTACAAACTGAATAAATTAATAATATTATTTTTCTATAATTTTTCTTTATTTTTTTTCTTTAGATCTTTGAGACTTACATTTAATTTTATGCCAGGCAACATAGTCTTGCAATTTCTCCTTATTTCCTTATTATTAGGTAAACTTTGTTTCAGCCTGGTAAGTACTTTACTTTAGCCCAGGAGAAGCCACCCACGCTCCTAAACTCTAGCCTCTGAAGTTCTGTAACTCTCAAAAACCCTAGCTATCCTCCTGTGGAGCTCAGAGGGATGTGATGGAGGCTCCAGTATAAAGTAGTCTGATAGCAGGCTGAAATCCCTAATCCTGCCTCAGTTAATTGCAGTATTTTCTGTTCAGTTCTTCTATTTGCACTTCACAAATCCAGTTTTTCAGGTATATTTGTATTCTAAACAGTACATGGTCTGATAGTAACATTGTCAAAGCACTATTACATGCATGGATGCATAACTGTTTCTTTCCTTTCACAGTGAAATTCATAGAATTGGCTGTAAAAAACCCCACAAACCCCAAAACTATGAGTTTTTTATTTATTGTAGCAAAGCCTAATAATGAACATACAACTGTGATTTACCAGAAGACCTTTATTATGAAAATAAATCCTAATAATAATTGCTTTACTAGGCACTTGAAGATAAAACTATCCAGAAATGAGAAATATAATCTGTAAATGGAATGAGGATATAGAAATGGAAATTGCCATATGTGAAGTAGAAGAAAAACTCACAGAGCTTGAAGTGCTGAAATTGGAAGGACATGATAATCTTCATCCCTGGGTTCTGAAAGGAATGGCATGTAAAATTGCATGTCCAGCAGTAAGGATTTTTAATAAAGCTGCCAACTAGCATATCACTAATGGAAAGCAAACCTCTTGACTCTATTTCAGAAGGGGGAGAAAAGGAGAACCAGAAAACATTAGAGTGACCTCAATGTTCAGGGCTTTAGAAGGTATTCTGAAGACAAACATCTATGTAAGTAGACAAAAATGGAAAATGTGAAAAAATACAACCTAAATTTACCAAAGGGAAAGGAGGATGCGTGAATATATTTCTATTCAATCAGTAGAAGGTGCTCTAGATACTATTAGGCTTCTGTAAAGTTGTGAATAAAATGCTAAAGCAGGAAAAAATTTCCCTGGTAGTGCTAGAAGAGGAACTGTTGTCTGGAGGGGAGGTTATTATTGTAATTCTTAAAGGATCAGTATTGGAATCTGTCTTATTTAATATTTACAGTAATGACTGTGACACAAAAAGAGTATGCTAATGAAATCTTGCTAAAAGCAAACACTGAGAAGTATTACTAATACAGAAGAGGATTAAAGGCTCATATAGGAAAGAAATAGATACTGTGGCAATTGAAATACCAGAAGTTGAATGAAATTTAACAGCATATGATGTATGTATGAAAAGCCAACAGCAGGAGCTCAGCACTTGGAAACCAAACAAGGAAGATACATTAGTTGAACACAGGCTGCCTATGAGCCATGACTGCAGAGGCATCTGTGGAAAAGCTAAACACAGTCCTAAGATGTGTTAGCTTTGGTATTGCTTGTAGATATATGAAAATCCTGAGACCACTGTAGAAGGCATTCCTGAAATCTCATGTCAAATATTCATTTTTACTCTCCATGTTTGAGTGCTAGGACAGGTGGAAAAGACTGCTATAAAAACAGGAAAGCTTGTCTTACTAAGATAATTAAGGTAGCTCAGCTTCTTTCCCCAGGCTTATTATCAAGTTGTTAGCAATCTATAATATTCACCAGTTCACCATTTTATATCACAAGACTGTTGGACAGATCATGATAATGTAGCCAATGAATCAAGTCTAAAATATATAATTTTGGAAGGATGGTTTCCTAATTATTTTCCCTGTGTAATTACCTGTAGATAACCATATCATACTTTATTTACTGTCTCAACACAAATATTCATTATAATATCTTATTTTTTACAGTAATAGGAACTCATATATATTAGATTTCCTATAGATAATTATGTTTTTACTTGCTTTTTAACTACTTCCTTTTAAAACTGTTAACACACCAAATAACTCTTGGGAAAAGAGAGGATTGAGATATATACATGTAGTGACTGGAACTCATCTGAATGAAGAATATACACAAATATTTTAAGATGTTACCTTATTCTTTTATTAAAGAAAATTAATTACATGGGGTTTAATTTGTATTTTTTAAAACTGTGTGTGTTTTTAAGAGATAGATATTGTGCCTAATTAGTGTGTATATTATACCTAGTCTTCTATCCTTGGTTAATAATGTAAAATACAATAGGGATTTGTACAGCACAGACATGTACAGATTTTTTATTAAAGAGCAAGGAAACCTTTGGATGTTTTCCAGTAAATATTCTGCAGACACTTCTGCCAACTGCAAATAGCAGTAACTATCATTAACACTTCAACCTTTCAGAATACAGCATGCTTTAAAATGATCAAACTTGTTCGGTTTTGTATGAGTTCTGAGGCAAAGAATGCTAAAATAAAATACAAATATCATAAATATGTAGATACTTTAGTCACGAACACATACAATTATGTGAAATTATTATTTTATTTTAAAATATGTAGCTGTGTTAATGTTTTGATGCCATTAAATATTGAAATATGTCTTGTATTAAATATATGAGAATTTTTGCTACAGTAGTGGTATACAGCATGTTCCAGTTTAACGTTTTCAGAGTCATTGTCCATGGAAAACAGGAGTCATATGGTAAGAGACTGGAGTCCTAATAAACTTTAAGACAACAGTCATGTAAGTTCATGTCTGTGTGAACTGAGTGGAGAGTGAAATATGCAGGCTCCATCTACTTTGAAGTCAAAGTGTCCTTCAGGAGTAGACACTTCTGGTGGTAGAGTCTGAGGAGCTCAGAGGAAGAGCTCAGCATAGCCTGCACTGTGTTATGCCCAGACAGGACCCTGGGCATGAAATACACTCCTTGTGCTGGGGTTATTGTACTGGTATGTCAAACCAGGTGTGTGTACCTCACCTTCTCCCAAAAATGCAACTCCTGTCCTCAGTTTAAATGTGCAATGGAAGTAATTCTGAGGAGTCTTCAATCCTCCACTATTTCATTTTAAATAACAGCTGATGTTGTTATTTTAAAGATGAAGATACATGTGTAGACAGATGGAGAACTGCTGTTGTTCACCCAAAACTAGGGATCATTAACAGGGATTGTTGCTCACCATCAGGTAGCAATGACTATCCATCACTGCTCATCTTTTATATCCTTTTATTTCATGTTTACATAACAGGCATAGGAAATAAGCCTAAGTCTGAAATGCTTCAAGCAGCCATGTTACATCCATGTACTGGATGGGTGAAGGCTGTATGGTCTGCTGCTGGGCATTCAGCTGCCCTTTCATTTCTTCCTGCTTTTGTTGAGAGCCAGAGCACGTTGATGGCTGCCACAGCTGCCCAAAGCATGGAAGGGCTGAGTTTCCAGGCAGAGGACTTGCCCAGAGAAACTGCCTGCTGCTGGGGCAAAGCTAAAGAGGGGACTGCCTGGAGCAGCCACTGCTGTATAGGTCAAGCTTTCCAACAGCACAACCCTGCAGCACAAAGCAACCTTTTGTGACAGTTAGGTCTCACAGCTTCAGGGAACTTTTAGAAAATATTTGGTGTCTTTTTCTATTTGTTTCTGGAGTTGATCAAACTAAACTTACCTGACTTGAAATCAGTTTTGATTTAGATTCAAAGGAAGTACTGCTAACAATCTGCGGTCTGATTCTGTTCATTTTCTACTTCATAATAACTTACCTTGCAAACAGTTCCATTTATTGTGATGAAAGACAGACTGATTTCATGATCACGATGTATGAAATGCCAAGATGTGCCTCTTTTGTTCCCCTCTTGCTTCCACTGTGAAAATACTTCAGTATGGCTTCACATCAGCATCCTCTTGGCATTATACGTGTCAAAGCTGCTACGTTCATGTCATCTTTGTCCATATTCCCTGCTGCCACAGATGACTTGCTGCCCACTGTTGAATGTCTCACCTTTTTTAATTTGCTACATGGAGGAGGTAGAAGAGGAAGATGCCCTATAAATGCATCAGTTTCATTTTCTATTTAGTTTTTTACTTTCTACTTGGTGTTATTAGACTTTGAAGTTCCAGAAGCTTGCTGAGGTAGCCCATCAAAATATTTCATGTTGGATAGGTAGAGAAATGTGAGTTGTCTTGACACAGAAAGTCAGTCTGTCAGGGGAGGTGAGCCTATCTCCCTGGAGACAGGCAGGCATTCTTTCAACTTGTCTTTTTATGTTTATATTTGCAGAAGTCCTCTCCAGTGAAAATATACCTCAAATATATGTATACATACATATAAATATAGTGCATATATATAATTTATAAGGTTCAACTAAATTGAAAAGATTCTGTTGTCACTGTCTATAGGAGAAATTTATGGAAATAACAAGAGAAGGAATGCTTCTGAACTGCATCCTTCAGTACACCTGGCTGGAATCAACTAATGCAAATTCATCAATGCTGATGGTAAGTTTCTCTTGCCCACTAGAAACCACAGTTTGTCTTTGACATACAGGGACAAGGAGCGAGGAAGAAGCTTTATCACCTCACTGGGAATCTATCCATTCCCAGAATCGTGCCTGAAGAACAGATAATGTGCTATTGGCATGAATACCAGAAACCACTTCTAGCATGCATGCCAGAGGTTAATCATCACTACTCTCCTCTGTTCTTTCTCCAAAGTAAACATTTTGACTACAGTCTTCATGTTATGCTGATAAGTAAGTACTATTTGGTCATTTTATTTTTATTTGCTTCATTGAAGTATCTGTGAAGAGTCCAAGCTGAAGAGGAAGACGTTATAGCAAACAGCTGTTGTTATTTATTTTGCATTGTTTAAGCTACTTCAGATATTCTGAAATCTAATTCAGATGTGAGGTGGAGAAATGCAGTTAGAAAATCTGGGATATATACCAGTGTTGACAATCACAAATGGAATCCTGCCCACAGCAAGTACAGTTGATGTTTGTAGTAGTCTTTGAGCTGTCTCCTGCCTTATCCATCTATTAGCATTGCTTTAGGCTTGCTGACAAGGTAATATGACAATCTCAGCTCAAAATAGGTGCTAAGCAAAGACAACTCTAAACGGGCCACCTACTTACTTTGGTGAGCATGACTGTTTCTGCATAAAATCCCTTTTTTGCTGTTTGGGAGAATTCAAATGTGATTTTCTGGTTTTTGGATGTAAGAGAATATGACACGAACTATAGCTGGGGGGAAGGAGAATGAGGACTCTGGATTAAAAATGTGTTTATTTTTCCAGGCAGAAAACTGATTGACAAGCTTAGTGGTACCCAGGCTGAAAACCTGGTGTATCTAAGGCATCCCTGCAGCTGCCACAGCACCAAGAGTGGACTATTCTTTGAGTTTTCAGTGTTTCTTTTGTATTAATATCTACGAAGGTGACCTTCTAAAGAAACAAAAGCTTTCTTCCAAAGGGATAATTATTAAGTTTCTGAGACAGGGGAATGAATGCCAGGAAACAATCTGACTGTGATTAGAGTAACCCTTATGTATTGCAAACTGACTGTGCATCTTCCTCAGAAGATTTTTAGCATATATCTATTTTTTCTTTCCAGGAATTTTTAAACACCTCATCCCTTATTTGGGGAAAAGATCTGTGAGTGTATTTATGTCTGCGTCTTTCTTTTCCCCTTAACACATTTTATTTCCTGGTTATATGGGAGTTATGTCAATGCAGGATAAGGACTGTTACATGTTTTGTTTCCTTGCTGGGGCTGATTTCTCTCCAGGTCCAGCCTGCCCTCCTGGTACTCATGAAATAACCAGATCACAGACTTTGCAGTTTAATCCCTACTGATTTTCTCTTAAATAAAGATCTTGTTACAATAAACAAACAGCAGTCATAGTAATAAAGTCTCTATTGTTAAGACTCAGTTTTCCTGTTATATATTACAAAGATCTACAATTTTAAGTACTCAAGCTTCAATTTAGTTGTGTTTGTTAAGGAAACCAGAAGTGCTTTATGTACGTTTTGTAAAATTTTAAGATTTTAACTTATGTAGGTACTCCATCCAATTTCCTTTGATCATAGCACAGTTTCACCATTTTGATAAGGCAGATGGAAAACAACATCTAATTGTGCTCCATCTAAAACTTGTGGAACAACGAAAAAATTCCACCCCAGTGGAATTCCTGATTGAATTACTGAAGACAACATTTTAAAGTTAAGGAATTGTCATGACTCTCTTTACATGAATTTAAACAACTTAGCTGGAACCAGTTTTTGAAATGGTGCAATCCAAACACATTTTAGCCATTTCAAATCTTACAGAAGATATGACATAATCAAATGGAACGGTTTCTATATTACACTTTCCCTCACATTTAAGAAAAAATGTTTACTACAACACAATTTCACAGTGATGAGAAAGGTGGAAAATATAGTCTACAGAAGCAACTCAAATAACTTTATTATCTGAAATGTAGGCTTGCTTTGGGCAGGATTAGACAACTTCATAAGCATGTCAGCAGATAGCTGAACCTTGCAATTCTGTGACTGATGTCACTGAAGGATGTGCACTAGTGTTAGCTCCATGGTAAAAGGGAAAGTTCTGACATGCAGGTCAGTCAGGACATTTTGAAGGCTTTGATGGTTTTTATAAGGGCTTTGAAATATGCAGATGAATACAGGAGAAAACATGGAGGTTTTAGTAAAATGATACTGTGGGCTAGGTAAAGGTGACAGTCCATATTGTGACTGTGAACATGAGCTGGTAGGCACGATAGGGGTAAAATGTGAAAGGGATTTTTTTCTTCCCATGTGAAAGAGAAGCAGGATGTAATTAATGCAAAAGAGAAGTAAGAGGAAGACTAAGAGATCCACAACATAATCCAGAGCAATCCTTTCTGAAGGCTTCTGAGTGTGTTGAAGTGGGAAAAGACTGCACATGTGGAGTTCAGAAGGAAGAACAATTCAGTATCCTCATCCAAACAGGAGGGGAAGGAATGTGTCCATGTGGATGGACAGAAGAGACACATATGATTGCAGAACAGTGTTGAGATAGGCAAGCCACATTTTAATGAATGAATATACCAGGGATTTGTAGGGAGTTCAAAACATCTTCTTCCCAGCAACAAAACAGGGAAGGGAATAGTCATGTTCCTTGGCAGTTGGGAGATTTCTTGCCAACCTGTGGGCCAGACTTGACTTGAGATGCCCAGTAAGAGATCAGAAATGAACCTGCAAGATCATCAGCCAGTGCAGAAAGCTACAGTAGTCTCCGTGTGAACCCAAAAGTGATGCCAGGAGATCAGATACCTATCCACAGGTGGAGTCAAGGTACTTCAGACTGGATAACAGAAGGGGCCTGGGTGTGAAGTGGTGAGGAGCATCTGAAGCCTGGCTAGTCCTTCTTGGGCAGTTCTGCCTGTGCAGGTGAATGACCTCATGTTAAGTATACGATAACTGGTAGCCATAAACATGGGAGTAATCAGTTATCATGGAGAAGAGCTTGTAGTACTGTCACTATATAAATTTTTATATAATTTATGGCAGTACATAATGGACCCTTCCAAACTACTACAATAATTTTTGAAGAGAGAATTTTATCTTCATATGTGATGTCTTGAAAATTAAAAATATATAATTGATTATTATACATAGGAAAACATTTATTTTGAACCACGTTTGCAAATATTTGTAAAGGAGATCTCAGACTGAACAAATTTATTTATTATGTTGCTATTTCTTTGTGAAATGTCAGATGTAAGCAGAACTATTTCCTTGCCAAAAAACATTTGGTGCATAAAATGTTAGCTGGAAAGTCTGAGAAGGAGGAAAAAAAACAAACCCAAATTTTCTGCTATTCTGTGTAAAGACAGACAGTCTTGATTTATTTCATTTTAGCTAAATAATTGTTTTTCTTCACTGTTTCATGTGCAAAGCAAACTGCATACCAAAACCACACACTTTGTATGATTCAGAAGTTGGAAAGAAATAGATGTTACTGCTATTCAAGAACATGAAATCAGCAGGTTGCTTTCTTTTCATTTTGGCAAGATAATAATTCTTATAAATGCTATTTTAATACAGAGCTCTGCCTGTACACACTTTATGTTACAGTCCCACCATATGGTATGTAAAATGCTAGAGTGAACTGAGTCAATTTAGAGAAAAGAAGCTTTATTGTGCCTCATTTTCTTTTAAATATGAATAAAGGAGAAAATTATAATAGACATGAAGCTGCATCCACATATATTTCTACATTTAATTCTAAAATTTATTCTGAAGTTGCTCTGTCTCCTCTGTGACATGGTCTTGCTAATAATGTCTGATAAGTTAAATCAAATCTACATATAATAGGATTGGAATAGCAGAATTATTTTAACTGCCTGCAGAACTAAATATTTATCTCACAAGCAAAATAAAATGTTCACTTTTCTATAAGAAGCAAGTCTGCTTATGTCTTGAGACAAACTACATGGCAATATAATAAATCCTGAATGCTTAGGTGAAAGTTGTTCAAAATCACAATCCACATGACTTTGAAAGACATGGTTTAATGGAGAAACTGTTGCAGCCCATGGCTGGTATACCTCTTTCAGGTACACTGGAAGAGAGATAAATTTAAGTATGTTTGAGTAATTATCTCAAATAGCAATATTGTATGGTTCAGAATAGAAAATGTACACACCTACCTCTCTCCTCTACTGCTTGAGCATCCAAATGAACATAGATTATGTATCTATGGAAAGATAAAATTACGGTTTTTAAAAATGTGTCACCCATCCCCTTTCATTCTACAGCTAAATATGCACATCCTCAACATACAGCAAAAATATGGAGCATAAAATTAGGAGTATGTTATCTGTCTATATTTAACAGAGTCAAAGTTTAGAAATTTTATGGGAACATCAAGGCCGTGGCAATAGAGAGCAGCACTGAAAAGACAGCATTTAAGAGTAGTTTGTGCTGAAGCCTTATCAACCACACACCTTTCTGAACTAGGAACAGACGGTAGCATTTTCAGGTCAAATTTTCAAAGATAACACACACAATGCACACAGCACAAGAAGCTGGCTTTCTAGACAGCACTTTAGAAGTCTTCTTGGGAAAATGGTCTGCAAATAAGGACAGGGAGTTGATTACATTTGCATGCGTGCTGCTGCCTCCCACTCACAAAAGGAGCTGCTTTGCATGCAAACCAGCTCCCAGTTTCCTCAGAGCACCGCAGTGGTCTCTCCTACGTGACCTGCTGTGTGCCTGCACTAGATTTGCTCCTGCACAGGATCCCGGAATGCATGGGTGGGAAAGCGTTGCTGAGAGCCCCTCACAAAAAGCAACTCCCTAGGACTCAATCTGCAACTGGGATAGCAAAATCTGCAGGCTGGGATTGCTGATGTGTGGGGTGGCCTAAGGACTGTATAAATTTTAGGACATTTATCTGAACTCCTTTTGAGAGCAAGTCTGGGCTTGTATGCTGGTATTGCACTTACATCTGCCCAGGAGACAAAGTTCTACTAGAAACCTGCAGGACTCAGATGCAAAGTCCTTCTGAGCCTTTTGCAAAGTGAGAGCCTGAATCTAGGCTGAGCCTTGGGGGCTTTGCAGCACACAAGGGCTGGTTGCTCACTGCTAAGGCAAACCAGGCTGCTGCCAAATCTCTTAAAGTGCCTGACATGCCAGGGTCTGGCCCCCCAAGATGTTGAGGGATGCATCCTAGTCTTGCAGGGAAGGTTTGCTTCAAGGAAAGGGCTTCTGCAAGGCTGCTGTGAAACATACTCTGTTGCACATTAGAATTGTTTCAGAGCATCAAATAGATGTAACCTGGTTCTCCTGAAACTAATTGGTAAAAAACCTTCACAACTACTTGATAGATTATTTTTATGGTATTATCTTTAATGCAGAAGAAACTGCTGTAATCTCAAAATTAGCTATTGCGTATTTGAGAAAAATCGGCAGTGTTGTGCCTTACATTGTTAAGTGGAGAGTTTTCTCCTGGAAATGGGCTACTGTGTAAACCATGGTTTTGTAGCTACCAGCAGTAACAAATAACAGTGTTTTCTAAGCAATGCTGGAATTGAAGCATTCCTGTATTTCTAATTGAAAGTCTGACTTTGTTTCCAGAGAATAAGGAGTTCCCAGAAGAGGTGGGTCTGACAAATGCTTTCTGCATAGTACCTTGCTTTGAAAGACAGAATGATGAAACAGTGTCGTTGTTTTTTTTTTCTGCTGGGGCAATCACTCCCCATGATCAAGAGAAGTATGCTGCAAACTGGAAACAAAACGCAGCTGAAATCCTGTGCATATTAAAAGCGAATGCACGAGAGTAAGGATGTTGAAGCGCCAAAAGGCAAACCCATCACTTCGGGGAGCATTGCACACCCCACCCATCCCCACCCCTGCATGCACCGGCGCAGGGAAATGCACTGAAACGTGCAGCAGGTTCCCCGGGGCTCTTGCAGATGCAGCCCCTGCCCTCTCCCTCCCTCCACCCCCCAAGGCTGCTGGGGGAGGCGGGCAGGTAC
>NW_009952574.1:435261-446950 GCF_000747805.2 Chaetura pelagica
AGAAGATCATGGCGGCCCAGAGGGCCCTGAGGCTGCAGGTGCCCGACCCCCCGGCCGGGGCAGACGCGGGGCCCGCTCCCTCGGGAAAAGGCCCTGAGGCGGCCCCCGGGGCGGCCAGCGCCCCTCAGCAGGGTGGCCCTGAGGGGATGAAGGGCGCCCATGAGGTGATGAAGGGCACCCATGAGGGGATGAAGGGCACCCAAGCCACCAGCAGCAAAGGCACGGCGTGCAGGGGAGCTCCGCCACCTCCCAGCGGCCCTCCCTTCTGGGACTACGGTAAGGGACTGTCCCCACAGCCTCTTCCCCCATCCCACCACCTTTCTTTCTGCTTTCCTCTCCTTCCCCCCATCAAACACTGCCGTGTGCGCAGTTTGCACCCGCCTGATTCCTCAGGCTCCAGCTCCCCTGAGAACCGTTCCTGCTGTCTCGCCTTCTTGCCTTCCCCTACGGACACAGGTACCCAAATGGCATTGTTGGATGTGCAACCCTGCATTTATTTTCCCTTTGGCAGGGTTTGCAGTGCAGGTTGTGCAGCTCTGCAGTGGCAGGAACAATGTGCTTGGCTTCGATGCTCGTTGCAAAGTTGAAGCTTAAACAAGTGGCTTTTCTCTGAGAGGCAAACTGGTCTGGGACAGAAACCAAACTGATCCACTGCAGATCCTTCTGCATGTTTCTCTTGAGTGCTGTCCCTGTTTAAAAATTCAGAGGCATAAGGTTCCAGCCACAGAAATGCTAACAAACTCAGCAATGGGAGGTAAAAGGGGAAGTTACTGATGTGGTTGCCTCAAGTAAGCATTTTATTATAACACTGTAAAAGAAAGAGACCTTTTGGCCATGATTCCTGTAGCAAAGACAACTTGGCTAGGATCACTTGGTGTAAAAGTGCATTTGTTATTTATGATCAGAGCATAGATTTTGCAGGTGAAACAGTTGTATGGTCTGTCACCTCTTAAATTGCTTCCTTTAATAGAGTCTTCCATGTCACTTGTCTAATTTATTACTATTTATTACAGTAACTTCATGCTATCTCTATGTACTATAGTAATTTTATGGAAATCCCTACTGACTGCAATAGTCATTAGTCTGAGCCTCTGGAGAGTTGGCAGCCTGCAAGACAAAAGGCTGTTCTGAGAAGCCCAGAGGAAAGGGTAATTTCAGATATCTCTAGTTTCCACTTGATCTGTCAATAACTATTCCCCTTTTTTAGCTTTTTTCCCTTTTTTTTAGCTTTGTTTCCTAAGAAACTTATATTTCTGGATGATGCTAGCTGTGCATGTGCCTGTCAGTCCTTCCCTTAATAACATTTTTTACCTGCTGACTAATTAAAAAAAAAAAAAAGAGGTTATGGACAAATAGTATAATTCTAGTACTCCAGAAGTTAACCTACTTGCAAAGCAAATTCTTCCACTTTTCTACCAACAGGAGGATGTGCAAAGAAGGACCCTATGTGTATTCAAATAACCATTCTCTTTTTTTTTTTTTAAGACTTCAGAAAGGCCACATAATATTTCAGATGCAAGATATAAAACAAAGGAAGTAACTTATTCCTGCATTTGAAATTGCTTCTCTATGTCCCTAAAATGGAGCCTTTGTCTGTAAATTAACTTAAGAAGTGACAGATGGAACTAAAGTTAGAACTCTGTTATTTATGTAGATTTTTGTTATAAGTTCTGCTAGAGTTAAAAGTCTTAAGGTATGTTGCTTTGCTGTTGCTGATGTACTGAAATAATAAGATTCTGGAACCAGGGCTTTACTAAGGACTAGCTCCACAATGCACAAGACAGAAAAGAACACAGATCATTCTGTGTTACAGTATCATCTGCTCCACTCTTCTTTAGTTCCTTAAAAAATCAAAATACATTTGTGAGGAGCTAAGCATGAGACCAGAGTCAGATTATCCTGCCTGAAAGTGGAATTTGGTCCTGCAGCTACTTCTACTGAACTCCGTAGAATTCCATGCATACTTTCATTTGTTCTTTTCCCATTGTTTTCTAGCTCACCCTGCTTTTCCTCCAGAATACATGGTCAACCCAGAACACCTGGAGAGAGAACCTCCAAAAGTGTACTCTGGGTGTTCTGGAGTATATCCTTACCATGCATTTCCTATGGGATTTGCCATCAATCAGCCAAGCTGTAGGGGGGCACCATCACCTCCAGGGATATCACTTCAGAGAGGTTTCCGACACATTCCTAGCCACTATGGACCAGGGAATGCAGCTTCTGTGTCAGTAAGTAGTGCCTCTCTTTTGCATGAAGACTTCCAGGCTTGTTCAGTGGCAGGTGGACCTGGTTTAAACCAACTCTAATGACATACCAGAACAGAAAACAAGGACTTAGAAAGTCAGTTGCAGCTGAGACATGGTCTAAGGAGCTGCTACTTCTCAGTTCCAGCATGTTACTTGATGCACAGGCTTTGCATGTGCTAATACATGCACAGATGTGCCAGCGTATGGCAACAAAATAGACCAATAATATTCACAGGTAAAAATTGAAAGAGAAATTGTTTGATACTGCAGATGTGTCCTGGAGAGAGTCTTTAAAGGAAGATGCTTTGTTTCATGTGTTTCTGCAGATTCCAGATGGAGGTGGAGATTTCCATCAAGGATACTACACTCCTCTGCCTCAGTTCATCCCACCAAATTTTCTTCCAGGGATTCACTACATTCCACCTCCCCTTTCACTGAACATGGTGGCTGAAACAACCAAGGAGGCACACGGTAAGGAAGTATGAGTCAAGCCCTGGGAGACTCAGTTTTAACCCAGTTTGAATACCTGAGCACAGAGGTGGAAGCCTCAAGACACCCTGATTCTAGGTAGTTTACAGGGCTTCCCAGATCCTGTGATGGAGCCAGAACTGGAGTAAATCCCAGCACAGCTTGCCAGCTTGTACAGCTCTAGGCAAGGCTGATTTAGGAGAAGCAGCCTGACATGCTTGAGCTTTCCAGCTAACAATCACCTCAACCTGAAATTGAGGTGCAGGTGTTGGAGCCCCCAGGACTCAGAACTATTCCAGAATATGATCTGTTGCTGTTCTCAAAATGAAAATATTTTTCTAAATAGCTAGTTTGCAGGACTTGTCTTAAAAATTATGAGGATCTGTTGCAGTTTAGACAAAATGCTAAAAAAAAAAAAAAAGTGGAGTAACACTTAGAATAGTATGGAATTTCTTGCTTATCTGAAAATCCTATATTTTCATTGCTGCAAATGAAAGACTGAATCTTCAAAATCTCAAGTTGTTTTATTGAAGCTCACAGGATTTAAAATTGTTGGCATTGGTTAAGTCTTTGTGCTTCTCTCTTTTGGGTCACTTTTCTGTATTGTGCTTACAAGTGGATCTATCTGTGATTATATTTGCAAGTTTTTCATTAGGCTGCAGCTAGCTGTGACCACAAGAGGGTAGAGCTGCTCAGAGAATTAACCACTATCGCTAGATGAGTGAATAGCCATTTCTATTTTAAATCCTTATTCAAAATGCAGATAAAGAAATACAACTTTATTTCTCTTCTTGATCATGAGAACAAAAAAGGGTTAATCTGATTATTTATTAAACAAGTTACAATAATCAACCAGTGAAAAATCAAATCTTTTGTGTTTGAGGGAGGAGAAATCAAGGAATATAATTTGAACTGAAAAGATGTTGATGGTGGTTGTGTGGAACAAAATATAGGTTGTGGGTCTTTTGGCCTGGTTTCTTGACAACATAAGGCTCATGCAGTCTCATTTTCTCTTAATCTCAGTCCTCTCATAACTTTGCAACCCATTAGTTATTTTCAGCCAAACATTTCTGTTGTGACCACAGGCCTGCACATTATCGATCTGCGAGGGAAGCAGCTGTCTCCCACAAGATGGTTTGTTTGCAGCCATGTCGTGGTGCTTGGCAGGCAGTCAGCTTGTACTCAGTTCCTGACTGATGCCTGTGTAGCTTGGCTAATAGCCAAGGGCCTGCCACTCAGCCCAGCAGTGGGCACGGATCTTCAGAGCAGGCAGAGCATACCTGCTTCTTGTCTGGCTGGAAAGTCAAAGAAAAGCAGGAGATGTGGGAGACAAGAGGAATATGAAGAATACGGTGTGGGGGGGTACATACAGACATCATAGAAACGTGGAGTTATTTCAAGATACAAAGGCATTAGGACTTCAATGCAGCATGTAGGAGATACTGGTGTGCTGGTGGTGAAACAATATGGCCTGAGTTTGAGGGGAAGAGGGGAAACTCAGGCTTGGCAGGCAACCCAGAAAGTGTGAAAATAAATGGATTTTGTGATTTGGAGGGGACAGAAGATCTGGGGGTTACTGCAGTGGCAGATAACTTGGAGGGAGCTGCAGCTGTTCTGTTAGAGGGTGTGGGAATGGGAAGAAACTGGAAGTAGCAGTCAGACATGGGGGATATGGAGAGAAACAGTGATATTGCATGAGGAAAAAAGGAAATCTAGTCCTCTGTTGGTAGAATGACATTGTACTGGGCAAACAATCATGAAAACAGGCAATTGGATAAAGGAGAGAGACCATGAGAGCAGCCCCTGAGAATAAAATGCCATATATTTACCTCATCCCTTATTACACACTAGCGAAATCACAACCCAGGTACAAAGCCATAGCAAACAATGCATTGTGTATTATGCTGCTCAGAGAACAATCCAGTTTTCTTAGTACTATGGAGAAAGTACAGATTAATTCCACTACATAGCAGTTGTGCTCCAGAATATGTAAGAATTTACAGTTGTGACCCAGTGAGGAGGGATATTTCTGCATGAGGTCATATAGAAAACAGCCTGCCAGCACAAGATGCAGACATGGAGGGGAGCTACAGTGGAAATAATAGTTCTTTGATTCTGATATTAAAGATGCTTGAAAAAAGAGAAAAGCTGTAATATTTACTGTGTAGGGATGTTTTACAATTGCATCATATCTTTTTTCCCCAAGAAAGGAACTGACTCAAACCTGCAATTAGATTTGGAAACATTCTTCCTCCAGGGAGACCTCCAGAATTGAGGTGAAATGGGCTTTCTGGCAAAACTGTTGCAGGAAAATTAATCTAGAAGACTCTAGCAGGGGACAGCTGGGGAGAAGAAATGTGTGTGATCTGTGTCCTGAAGGGAATCTGTGATGAAGATAAAAAAAGACACCCAACCTAAGCCCTGTCTGAAAAAGATTTTCCAAGGCTAGAAGCTGATGCCAGAAAGGTTTGAGACAACAGCTGACTTGCAGTTGAATGACTAAGGACAGTTAGGTTTACAATGGTGATGTGAAGTATAAGCCATGTTTTTACACAATTTCATGCAGTATTGACTAGTAATGCTATGGAGTTGTGACAAAATAAACACAAGGTATGTCCAGTAGAGCAGCTAGTACAGAGCCTGAGGATAGAGTCTGATTGCAGATTGTTGGCTTGCTAAAAGAGCAAGCCACAGAAAAATGAAAACGCAAGTTGCCTATGAGGAAATGAGGGAACTTTTCATGCAAATTAGCAAATACAGACTTCATAAAATGAAAATCCCTAGTTGCATTTAAAGAAAAGATTATTTAGTCTGTCAAGGTCTTTGAGGATTCACAGGAGTGTTCAACAGGCGTGGCACAGATTCGCTGCAATTAAGTGGGCAAAGGGTCTGCCTCATACTTCTATTCCAGTGCAGCTCCACCACTTGCCATCTTGAAGCACTCTTGCTACATATCTTTGAGCGGGCTGAAACAATCAGCTGCTGTCTGCAGTGCAATAGCTCAGCTCAGGGAGCTGCAACTCTTGCTGTCAGGCACTTTTGAATTAACTGGGTTGAAAAAACAAACTGGATTGACAAAAGTAATTTTGCATTGAGAATTTACCTCTGGAGGGTGATTGATACCAGGCGTAATGCAAATACAGAGCTTGGGGGTTTTGACTTGTTTGTTTGTGTTAACTCTGACCTTTTTCTATTCTTCATTTCTATTTCAGCTGCTGAAGCTGACAGTCAGGATTCAGGGGTGGTTCATGAGCCTGGCCAACCATCTTCTCCAGAAGAAACCAACAGAGACCAAGCTGTATACTCTAAACAGTAAATGGCCTGGAGAAGGGCTCAGTAGCAGGCAGCACTATTTTAATTTCTGAGGAGAATGTTAGTTAATATGAGGGTAAAGTGACACTTAGTCACTGGGCAGCCAGAAAGGCTAGAAGTAGGGGATTAGTCTCCTGCCTCACTTTATGATCATGTCAGAGCTGCTAGGCTCACAGCTTTGCCTCCCTAGCACTGTAAAACCCTTGTTCCTAGAAGAGGTTTTCCAGAGCCATGGTAAATCCCTTCCCCCTTAAGCAGGTGGAAGCAGCAAGTGATTATGACTGAATTTGTTTCCTTTGCTTGAGGTTACATGGCTCCCTGACTTTGGAGTGAGGTCTCTGAGCCATGTAAATTCTGTAGCCTTCTCATGTTCATGACAGTAGTCAAAAACGTGTTGTTTGTATCTCAATTTCCTGTAAAGGAAACCTGGTTCTGGATATTATAGAAATGTTAAATGATGTAGAGCCTGAAGACTAAGTGAGAGAGGGTGGGAAGACAGTCTGGGTTGCTGATTTACTTGGCTGCCTAAGAACATGATTCACTGGATTCAGCAGGGTAAGGGAACAGTTGGTGCTTGGTACACTTGTCAAGAAGGGCATGAGAAGAATTTGCAGAACAGTTTGGTATAGGCTGAAATCCAGTGCCTCTGCATTGTTTTCTGGGTGAACTGCCTTTAAGGCACCTTCTGTTCAGGGTGGGGACAGACCGGTTTGGAATCACCTCTTGTCACACAGGCGTCAGGATTTTGAATGTCCTTGATGGTTTATACATAATTTCAATGTTGTTTAACTCAGTACAGCTGAAAGTAAACAGTGTGATTTGTTTCCAAAGGCCACACGTAGACAGCTTTATACATGTGTATTGGAAGTGCACTGTGGTGTATCAAAGGTGTGGAAAGATTGCTTAAGAAACTAGGACAAAACATCATTTAGAATAATAATTAGTCAAATCCACACATACTAGACTTTTCAGTGATAATGTTTAATTAAAATGGAAGGGTACTTTCATGTTTTGCTCAGAATTGGTTTTGTATTAAGTGGATCAGTTGTTAATGTTAGAATAATTTTGAGAGGACTTTTGTATTATTAAAATATTCATTAAATTCTTGGTATGGTTTTGATTATTTGGGGCTTGCATATCTACACTTAATTATTCTAGCCAAATGTCAGGTGTTGCCCTGTACAGCTCTGCATAACAAACTGGTCTGGAGAGAGATTTAGGCATCACTATTTTCCTTCTATATCCATATATAATCCATTTGTAAAGAAGAAGAGGTGTTTTCATTCTTGGTATGGTTTTGATTATTTGGGGCTTGCATATCTACACTTAATTATTCTAGCCAAATGTCAGGTGTTGCCCTGTACAGCTCTGCATAACAAACTGGTCTGGAGAGAGATTTAGGCATCACTATTTTCCTTCTACAATTTTTGACTGCTGCTGTAGAGGTGAGTGCAGTAAAATAAACATTCTTTTCTGCTACTTGTACTAACAATCCCTTGCTCAATCCAAGTGGAAAGAAATTATACTAAACTGAAATACTTTTTTTTAACATAGTAGATGATCTGCTGGAATGCTTTAAACTGGTCTGGAGAGAGATTTAGGCATCACTATTTTCCTTCTACAATTTTTGACTGCTGCTGTAGAGGTGAGTGCAGTAAAATAAACATTCTTTTCTGCTACTTGTACTAACAATCCCTTGCTCAATCCAAGTGGAAAGAAATTATACTAAACTGAAATACTTTTTTTTAACATAGTAGATGATCTGCTGGAATGCTTTCCAGCACACAGTCAGGGTTTTGAGAGACAGTGAATGCAAGTGGCAAACATAAAGCTGCCAAGAGGGAAAAACTGAAAAACATATCTCTATAGCAAATCTGATGTACAACTTGCTATATACTAGATTTACAACAGGATCTCTGCTGCCAGGAGTCTCCCAAACCTCTTCTTAAAATTGCTGTCTGCTTGGGAAAATCTGCATACTTAAGGTGTTTGAATAGAGCATTTTCAAAATAAAATAATCTACAAATAGAAACCAGCAGCACTCACAAAGCAGGTTCCTTTGTGGATGGAGTGGTTTATATATATATAAAATCATTACTAAATCATTATATGTATAATGATTTAAGGAAATAGTAATGTGTAAGATGAACAGTTGACTAGTTCCCTTCCCAGATGCTCTTCTAAAGTCATATTCAGTGTTGTCTTACACTCCTTAAGGCAAGATAGACTCCAGCTGATTTCACTGACTACTGCACAGTCATTGCAGATAAGCTGCAAACACAGTACTGTGTTCTCTCTGTTTTGCTGTGCCAGTGACCACTTCCAGATTGCTGAACCAAACTTCATCTTTTTGTACCTGTGAGTGACCCAAATACTTTACTTTGGCTGTAAGAATGATGGTATGACACTGCAATAGGATCTCTCTCACTGCATTGCTGCAGACCACTGTCCATCTCCAGAAGGATGTAGCAAGTTTTAAATACAAGCCAGAGAGAGGCACCTAAACTGAACAAGGAGATGGAGGAGTTGCCTTACAAGAGGAGTCTAAACATAAGTCTTCAGTTTGTAGAGGAGAAAGTGGAGGGGGGATATGACTTAGTTTTAGAACATCATGTCAGCTGTGGCAAAGTGGAAGCAAGACCATTACAAAGCTTGCTACTTCCACACATGAAGGACAAGCAGGTGACCAGGGATAGGGACAAATTATGTCACACCATGCTGATTGCCTTCTGTAATGAAATGACAGGCATCTACCCCAGTCTAACAGGTGAACAGCTACAATTTGCTTTCCTGGGGCAGCAAGAGTGAGACCAATACTGCTTAATATGGATAATCATGTCATCAGTCAAAATTGAGTGTCATTTCAGATTTTTACATTTTAGGAAATTTGTCCCCAGGTTCTTACACCAATCTCTGCATGGAAAAGTAAATTGCTTGGTAGGAGAATTAAAGTGAGTAACTCTCCAGTTCACAGGAAGAATTAATTATCTTACGTGAATAATTCAGGGTTTCATTCTTCCATTTTATGCTCAGCTTGTCCTTTTTAACCAAGGAAAAAATGTTCCTTGACAACTCATACTGTCATACTGTGCACTTAAGGACTTCAAAGCGAATAATTTTAATTCCAAACTTGGTGCCAGCAATGTTTCCAATAATTAAACTCTCTGATCTCTTCTGACTCCATTTATTTAAATAAATTACTTGGGCATAATGAAATCAATTTGGATTAAAATGGAATGATTTGGATTAGACAAGTCACTGAGAGGTTGTTCCAGCCTAAATCATCCCAGAATTTTATTGTTTTTTATTAAGGCTGAAACCACATAGACTTTGGGCAAATTCATAAAATTTGGGGAGAAATAGAAAAGTTAGCTGCACTTCCTGCTTCTGAAATCTCTGCATGCAAGCTGCTACCAACTGCAGCAGAAATTCTACACATAGCATTGTCATCATTATTATTTTATGATTGCTGAGGATTGACTCCTCTGCTAAATAGACCTGAACTTCTGAAGATGTGATTCCTAACACCTGACATTTCTGTCAGTCCCTTGTCCTCACTGCAAGCCCCTAGATAATCACATACACTATTCATACATTGAAGAGGAAAATCTGAAATTGGGAACCATTCAGTGTTTACTCACACCACTGATTCCATTATTTTCAGTGGAATTACCTGCAAGGGTACAGAGTTGACAAGTTGGATTAAGGAACCAAGTTTTGCACAGAGGTGTCCGTGATGCTGTCCAAAACCTCTGATTATTGTAGATTTGCATTTTGTGTAGGAGCTTTGGAAAAAAGAAACCCAAGGGATTCTAGAAGGATGACATAGTATGTCCAATCTGCAAACATACATAAGAATTATTTGTCACTGCCCTACAGAAAATTCCTAGATGTTAACATTCCTGTGGTATCACCTTCGACATCTGGACTGCAGCAGGTCTTCGTACTACAGTACTTGTAATACTCTTTCTAGATATTTTTTTCCTTTTCCTCTTGGAATTAGATGCACTCACTTGGAATCCTCTGAATCTGCAGCAAAACTATAGCTGTTTTTTCCACATTAATGAATAATTAATGTTGAGCAGCAATCCAAAGAAATACTTAATTGCCTGCCAATAAAGTCAGCTTGCTGCAAACAAAACTCTCCATCCCCTTAAAAAATAATTTTGATGACAGAAAAATTCTTTATGATGTGAAACACCTATTTCGGAACAGTGGAAACTTTAATTAAATCATTCTTATGGGTAAGTGGGTCTGGTTTTCCTATTTTTTGCCTAATATTTTACTACTGCAACATTAGCATTAGTCATGGTTATGTCTCTGCTTGCCAGATCATAAGGGAGAAATCCAAATGTAATTGAAGACTTTGTGGGATCTATTCCTGAAATCAGAGTGTAACTGCATGTTTTATTGTAGCCCAGGTCATCGAGGGACCTCAATGATAAGGCAGTGATGTGCCTATTCACCCATGCATTTAACCTACCAGTATCCTTACAGGAATGTCTTCTCATACACACGTAGGGCTTGAAGGGCCCAGGTAAGAATATTTCTGAAAAAGTCCCAGCCAAAGCCAGCAGGCTTATTTTGGTATTACTTTTATTTACAGCTAGTTACAATTTTCTCTTCTTTCTCCTTGCTGGCCCTTCAGATATTGTCCTCATCAGCTGGGCAACATTAGTGGAGACCTTGCTACTGACTTTATAGAGTGATCCCCTATGGATATAATGAAGGGCCAGTTGTGATCTCATGCTGTTTTCACTTTTATTTTATGCAACTGTCTTTAGCATAGGCATTTCTGGTTTCATTTACTAATTACTGTTAGAGCTTTTTACTCTTATTGGTACTCAAAAGTGTCCAGCCCATATAAGCTAGAGCAAATACAAACAATTTATTTTTACAAAACATTTCTTTGTTCAAAATGTGGTTCAAATAAGTCATACGCATAGTTTACTGGAGAACCTTCCTAAGTTTTCGTGACAGGCTCTGCTTCCCATTAAGAGATACGTTCTTTTGATCAAGGTGCAAATTGTCCCTCATGCTCTTCCAATAGTAAGTATACACTCATATTCAAGTAATTCTAAAGTCTCATGTACCTGCAGATCGTTAATTTTTTACATCCCCTTCCTCATAGACTGTCTCACATCATTAAATGGATCTTTACTTCGCAATGTTCCTCAGTCCTGGGATTAATTTTAGGCACTTGGGCCCTCTTCTTGCCTGTCTTTCCAAAGGCTTTCCATTCACAAGGCTAATGATCCCATTCCTCAAAACTTCCCAGCTCTGTAGAGAGATCTGCAAAGGCCACACCTGTTTCATTTGCTTTCCTTATGACTCTTCAGCTGTATTATGATCTTCTCAAAACACTTTTTTTTCACAGCCAGTACAATAACGGCATACAAGTGAATGAAACTTTAAAAAGAAAGCACAGAAATAACGGAATACCTTTATTTTAAAGAAGCGATGCTGCGGAGGAAGACAGAAAAACTGAGCCTGGACTGCTGGGTCCCTGTAGTGGCGGGAGTAACTTGCGGAGGAGAAAGCCACCTGTCCCTCCCCAGCATCCGGCACAGCCCAAGGGTTGGCTCAGACCGCAGGGCACCCCAGAACTTGTCTCTGAAGGTCACGGTGCCTCCGCACCCCCCAGCGGACACGGCCCCGGGCCG
>NW_009952574.1:446988-458419 GCF_000747805.2 Chaetura pelagica
CCTGCCCTCAGCCCTGCTCTCGGCTTGAGCGGAGCGGGCGGGAGCGGCCTTCATTAGGGGCGCTAATGAGCGGGGCGGGGCGCTAATGAGCGGGGCGGGGCGCGTCCTGCAGCAGCAGCCGTTGGGCGGCGGGGCTGGGGCCGTCGTGAGGCGGTAAGTGCCCTGGGCATCGCGTGGTGCTCTCGCTTCGGCTCTGGGTGTCACAACGTGTTCATTTGCTCACACGGGGGAAATACTCAAGGCCTCTGGGTTTCAGGTCACGGTTCCCGTGAAGGTTTCGTGCTGCGGTCGCTGCCACAGGCCGTGAAATTCTTGTGTGTTGCGCGGGAGGGGTAATGAAGCGCTAATTACAGCTTTGGTCGCGTTCAGCTGGTGGTTTGCGCTTTTTAATGCTCCTGCCTTCGTAGTGCAAAGGGGAAGACAGTCCGGGTTGTCTTTTGTTGCGGTTGTGGCCCTCCAAGAAAGGTCCAAGAAACGCGTAACGGTGGCAGGATGGTCGTTTGCCAGAGCTCTTGTGCAGTGAGACTTGAGGGAGCCTCAGACACTCAGCCCTGTTCCTGCCAGGAAAGCTGAGGGAGCTTCGTGCTAGCGGGTCAGCCAGGTTGGACGTCTCCACGTAGTAGCTTAACTAACCTGTGTAACTTCTGTCAGTCACCATATCTAAGTCCTTACTAGCATGAAAAGGACAAATTCAAAGTATAAGGTGTCTGTCTGGCCACTTATGTATTAAATAATCACTAAAGTTTAAATCTACATTTTGGAAGGTGTATATGGCATTCATTTTCATGGTATAAATACAACCTGTAGTGCATGTTACCAGTACTTGATGTAGCTTTACTTTTGATACTGCTTTTAAAAGTTCATGCCTTCAGCATATTTTTGCTATTTGAAAAGTCTACTAGAAAAAAAAAAACCTGTAGCTTAAAAACAGGAAAGGGAAACATTTAAACTTGAGCTAAAATACCCTTATTTTTAAAGTAATTTAACACAGTTATTCATGGCTTTGGATCCTTGGACTTAAATTTAGCTGTAATGGACATTCAGCCCTAATGTTAGTCCTGTGAGACTTTTGCTTATTCATGTTGAACTTCTTCAGTGTAAGAAGGTAAAATGAAATCTGAGTCTTTCAGACCAATTTATGTCTTTACAGGGCTTCTTAGTGACTAAACTAACTTGGTTTGTTTACACTCATTTCCAAGTTCAAAATTGAACTGTCAGGAGACTTAACCAGTGGAACAGATTACTAACAGGCTGGCATGAATTTTCCATTACTTTAAGTCCAAAACAAGTAAGCAAGTTCCTCTAGAAGAAATGAAGGTGGACGTGTTGAAGAAATCCAAGTGAAATGTGGTCTGTCTCACTCAATAGGTATTTCGGAGGATAATGTCTGCTTTTGGTTCCACACAATAGACTGGAGCTCAGGAAGGCACTTGCCTTTTAGGGTAGGCAGTTTTCTATCTGCCTGCTGAAAGGGCCTAGTACTGTAAGAAAGGGCACTGTAAGAAAGAGAATAATGTGCTGTGAGGACTACACATTTCTTTCAGTATGACAGATAGTGGTATTCATTCTCTAGAGCATGTTCAGTGGTGGTTGGTGCAGTCTGACCTGTATTGTGTTACCTTTGGTTTCAGACCCCATTTTTGAAGACCTCTGCATGAGAGTTGCATGTATTTATCTAGTAATATAAATAACTGTAAGGAAAAGATTGGTAAAAATATTTTTATACCAAGTTTCTAGCTTTCCTCCTCTAAGCTCAAGCTTGTCACATTTATTAGTGATTATTACAGTGTTTAAATCATACAATTTTAAGCAGGCATGAAATAACCTGGCTCTTAGTAGTTGATTAATGGAGCAGGGTGGTATAGTAGTTGAAGCTGAGTCAGGAAGGCTTTGTTCAATACCTTACCTCAGGCCTACCAAGTGTAGCAGTTAATTATCTTCTTATCCTGGTTTCTTCATATCAATGGTTTTACAGACCTCTTTGGAGACTTGCAGCAAAATTATGTCTGAGAGCTGTTAAAATTTTATCATCTAAATCTGTGGAACTACAGATTTGGTTTGCATGGTATCTCTTGTGCTAGTGTTTTAGAGCAGTCTCAGAAGACTTTCAAGACCGGTCTGGACGCATTTCTGAGTGACCTGCCCTGGATTCTGTGGTGGTCCTGCTCTGGCATGGACTTGACACTCAAAGATCTCCAGAGGTCCCTTCCAACCCCTACCGTGCTGTGATTCTGTGATTTTAATTCAGGCAATTCTAAAGTACTTTTTTTTTTTTTGCCCTCTAAGGTATAAGCTTCCCTCTTAAAGAGGCGTTCTGTTTTCAAACTTCAGTGAGAGAAAGTGGAAAGAAGGAACCTTTGCAGATAAAGAGCTAGAATGTGTCACAATGGAGTGGGATCTCCAGGGAGAACTAGAGGAAACAGCACTAGCTCAGAGCCTACAAAGACCCAATAAGGACCTTGTAGCAGTCACATTAACTTAATGAGGATTGGTGACAGTTTACTTTTCAACTTACTGTATTTCAAGTGTGGTCTACATTTTTTCTTCTTCTGCTACATTCAAACACAACAGTTCCAGAATATTGACTTTTTCCGTACCAGACACAAGACTTTTCCCCCTCAAATATAAGTGCTTTAACATCTGACTAAATTGAGAGCCACAGTTTAGAGAAAGAAATCTGCCTAAGAAACCAGAAACATGCAACAAAAGTGACTGTGGTTGGAGGGCTAGAACTAAACTCACTGATCTTTTTAGAGGGATGTGCAGTCAGAGGCAACAAAAACACAGGCTAGTCGTGAAAAATGCAAAGAAAACTACATGGAGCTATGGTCAGAACGCAGGCTCAGAACCTTACAAGAAGTTGGTTCCGTGGAGGAAAAGCAACATGTGATCCATAATAGAAAGTCGTAAGTGTGTCTGGCAAAGGACAGTGTGTGATGTTTAGCTAGAATATCTCAGCTATGTTATTCTGAAATGAAAATTCCAAAGCAGAATTTACAATTTTCAATAGAATCCTTGTTAAAAGCACAAAATACACATGCATGATGATGCTGAGGAGCAGTTTCTCAGTAGGAGCAGGACTGAGTCACTGTTTGGAGAATGCATGCACAACTAGTGCTGTTCAGGAGTATCTGACAAGTGTGCTTCATATTCCATGAGAATCCATGGAATTACAACTGTGCAGCTCTCCTTCTTAGAGCAGCCCAAGAAGCACATTACATCTAAGGCATCATCCTCTGGTGCTTCAGTTAACATGCATTTCTGTACATGGGATTGGTTCTCTCTCAGCTATTTAAGTGTTTTCTTTGACTTGGAGTCTGAGCAGAACATTAACTACTTACCATCAAAGCAAGACTTGCACTGGAACTCCTGTCTCTGGCAGTAAAGAAGCTTGAAACTACAACTGCAGTGCACTGCAGAGTTTCAGCAAATAGAAAATCAAAAACTAGTTTGAGAGGGGATGATCTGTAGGTTTTGAGTGACTACTGATAGCATTGTTCAGCCTGAGCAGTGGTTGAAATGAAGAGGCCAGACTGATACCTTGCTCTAGAGAATTTAGGGATCATCAGGAGTTAGTTGTGTCTTCTCACCAAAGTGCTGTATCCCAGGTATGACTGTATTAATAGGTACTGTGTGAGGTAACATAATGAAGCTCAAGTTGGAGAGGATTTTTTTAGTATCCTTACTGGGAAAATAAGATCTATTCCAATAGGTGGTTCCTTATTCTTGCAAGTGTGAGCAACATCAAGCAACCAATTTGATTCAATATTTCAGAATACTGCCTGTTAAACAGAGCTACTATGTATTTTACAGCTTACAAAAAAGTCTTGTCAGAAGAATAATTTTTAACTATCTTTCTATTCCTTGTTAAGGAGTATTTTACAAGATGTAAAAGGGATGAGTGGTATACTGAGAAATAAGTGAGAAGCAAGTTAAAATTGCTTTCCATTAAAAAAAAAATACCCATTTTAGTCAAATTTTTATGAATGGTTCTAATGCTTGCAGAAGTTCTCTCTGAACTAGTGCTTGTTCATTATATTAATTTTTCTGGACCTTGGTTTAAACATGAAGTCAGAGGTCCCTAGGATCCAGAATACTTTTCTCTATAACTGATGAATGAAGTGCTGAAATAATAAAGGAATAAGCACATGCTTTCTCTTGATAAGGATAGTGACCAAAATGACAATGGAAACATTCATCCTGCTGTACAGTCACTTAGCCAATGAAACAGGCTCTGAGGGGGACTCTCTTTGCCTTCTCTGCAGTGCTCAAACTCTTCAAATTGGATATTTGAATGCAAAGCTCGGCCTAAGCTAGAGAAGGCTGTTTCTTCCCCTGTAGCAACAAGTCTGTTTGTATCAAAAAATAACAACCTGTTGCTAAAGGGAGTAAATTCAAAGTTTTAATATGTAGTTTATAAATTACTGTCCTCCAGTAGGAATGCTAACACAAAGGAAGATGGGTGTCTAAATGCAGAACAGTCACAAATGTGGTTGGATGACAAATAGGACAGAGTAACTCTTAGCCTAGCTGGAGTCCTACCTGCTAGCACTGAGCTGTGCCAAAGCATCCACAACTCCCCCTCCAAGAGCCTTTGTCCCAGTCAGGCTGCACCCAGGTGCTACCAGAAGTGTGAGACTTCTGGTGGCCTCAGCTGCCACAGCAGCCCTTTCATGTTCCTATTGAGGAGAAGGTGGTGGCAACTCTGAATCACTGTGTGGGCTGGGACTAATGCAGCCGTGAGGAGCTAGAGGAAGCCTGCCTCTGAGTAGGAATTGACACTCCAGGGGAGGACACAGGAAAATGCATTTAGAAGTTTGGTGTATAACCTGTTTGGGATTGATAATAGATATGCATTTTGGCTGCAGAAGAGCCAGTCTTTTAATTTTGGTTGTTTTTGTTTGTTTGATTGATTTGATCGTGATTAAACCTGAAAACTTGTAAGGAAAATACGGACCCTTTCCGGAGGGAGTGTACAGAAATACTGCTGGTGTGTGCCTCAGCACTCTTTGCTGCCCTCTCCTCCTCGTACACGTTCATGTTGCTTAGTCTCTTGAACAGGTAAGGACATGGAAGTTTAACAAGTCTGACAAAATTTTGTCAGTTAAATTAAAAATAAATTCCAATTTCTTCAATAATTAATCACAAAAAAACCTGACATTGAGAAGACTTTTCTCAGCTAAAGAGAAATGCTTAACACAGACTCCCCAAATGCAGAGACACAAACACTTGGCAATGACTGAAATAAAAAAAGACAGACCTACTGGTATAAATAGTGTATTTTAGTTGCAATATACTCTTAAAGTTTCAAACATTTGTCCATTATGTTCATGTTGATTAAACAATCTGGAATATTTTGTCAGGTTTTCCAGCATTGTTGAATTGAGTTAAAATGTAATCGACTTAAAACAAATAGAACAAAACACTCATCTAATAAATGTCAGTTCCATGCTGACTGGAAAGAAAACACCGTGTTCCTGCCCTGTGACCCTGGTGCTTGTGTTAAAGCACAAAGTCTCCAATCATAGAAATGGAACATAAAACCTTTCACTGTTCACATCATTCTCTGCGTAACCAAGCAAGTATGTGGTAGTGTGGGCAATATAAGAAGTTGGCTTCTTATTTATGTACAAGTTTTTTAGCGCACCTCACTGAGTAAACGTGCCATACAGCTTTAAGGGCAGGCATGGGCAACGCCTTTTTTTAATCCTGTTTCTTCTTCTTTGGAACTTGCATCATAGCATTCATGCTCTGTTTAGTTAAAGTGAGTCTTTGGAGACCAGGTGGTTGCAAAGAAATCCAGAAAGGGACGTTTGTTGAAGCTGCATTTCATTAGTAGATTGATGAGTAGAAGATGAAAGCCCAGATTTGTAAGCAAGTGTTCAAGAAATTGAACTTTCAGTGTATCTTCTGTTCTTGGGTTAAACCTCCCTCTCCAAAATCCTTGCTGTTTGAGTTGTAGTGGCAGGCAGGTTAGTTTGCCTTCTTGCTGTCATTAAAGAATGTGTCAGTATTGTAGGTGTCTCTCTGTGTGCTTTTCTAATTTTCCTTTCAGTGTAACTCAGGGCTTCCAAGCAAAAGCTGAGGACCTTCACTTGCACACTTGGCCTTGTTGTGTGCATTCTCCTGTGCTTTGCACTTTCTATTTAGACAACAAAAGGACCAAAGGGAAAACAATGTTTCTTTATGTTAAAAGTACAGCCGCCTCACATGTCAATATTTCTTTTCCCCCTATGTGCTCTGACTTAGTTTATTTTTTTAAACACTTTGGCTTCTTTTAAGGAGACTTGAGTTCCAGAGCAAACCAGTTTGCACAATGTGCACAGCTTCATGTTGCAGTGGACTGATGGCATTTGTTATGTCTACCAGCTGATAGAGTTTTCTGAAAATATTTAGCCTGTAATGTTATCCTCCCTGGTCTTCTGTTTTTATTGCAAACATGCAATTAATCACCCTAATTGTTCCAATTACCCAGAAGCCCAAGTGATTATGATAAAAAAGAAATAAATAGGGATAGTGATGGCATGGGGTAGCTGTAGTACTGAGATGAACCTTTAGCACAGCCCAGCAATCTTTGTGAGTCTTTTATGTTTGGGGAGGTGGCTTGATGCACATGCTGCGTGTCACATAATCCAACCTGGGTGCTGCCTGTGTCTTCCAGGC
This sequence comes from Chaetura pelagica, assembly GCF_000747805.2. NCBI lineage: Eukaryota > Metazoa > Chordata > Aves > Apodiformes > Apodidae > Chaetura > Chaetura pelagica. Next base: position 453,652 of record NW_009952574.1, read on the forward strand.
AATCATTCCATGCCACACGCCAAAATGTTGCCAGATCTGGCACTACAGGAAGTGTTAACTGTCAAATAATTGCATGAGAATTAGTTGAGGAAAAAAACACACGTTCTCTTAGCAAATGATGCTTAAGAAATGTTAGAGCTGTCATTTGCATCAACAAGACCAGCATCATTTAGAGTTCAGGTATGTATGAATAATTAAAATTCCTGAAAATATCTGAAACCAAAATGAAAAAAATGCCGGTTTTGTGCTTTGTAAATTACAAACAGTGCCATTTCCCCCCCGCTCAGAGAATTCTTGTGCTAGAAGCGTGAGTCTGTAATAAGTTGCACTTGTCTGGCACATCCTTGGGACCAGTTAAAAAATGCTTGGAAATAGTTCTAAAATTAATGTCCAAATAGAAACCTGCAAGCAGTGATCCTGGTGGGTGTGCCAAGGGGAGCTCTGTACATCCAAGACTTCTGAAAAATGCTGCAATGACTTTGACCAGCTCTGAGGAAAATAACGACAACCATACTCTTCATTTCTTCTGTTTAGAAGGAAATGGCATTTTAATGTTCCAGAAAAGTGCAAGCTGCATGCTTTTGTTTTGCTACTGAGAAGTTAATCTGAGGAGTTTACAATGTTCTCTGAGAAACATAAATGTTTTATTTATATATATAGATATATTTATGCAGTATATATACATATGAGGATGTAATTCTTCTCTCATACTAGTCTGGCATCACTGTTTATGTATTGTAAATCTGGGTCACTCCTGAATTGCATTACTGTGAATGCAGATGAAGCTTGGACTACAGCATGGATCTGAAATGCTTATAGGATTAGTGAGTCATTTGTATCCAGATGTGGATTTGTTGGGGGAAAGGGAAGAATCAGGAGGAGGCAGTGTCCTGACTTCCAATCTGTGCAACATCCATGGAAATAGATGGCACTTTGTTGCCTGTCCTTGTAGCTCTTCTCCAAGGGCAGGGAGCTAGATGGAGAGAGGCACTCATCCTCTCTGTGGCTTGAGGCTGACTCAGAGAGAGGGGAGAGGTAGCCAGCACAACTGAAGTGTTGCTGTGCAAGGAGAGATTAAGCTGATTAGGACTTTGGAGTCCTCAAAGAGATATGGGAATGAATGTAACAGAGGTTTATAAACTCCTAATCACCAGGGAGCCAGCAAATACAAAATAAATGCAAAAAGTAAGGAGACCCCTGGGTCCAGGCTGTTAGGTGGCAAAATCCTATCAAGACCAAAAAGTCTAAATTATTTTAATAGGAATTGGCCGATAACATGGGGAGAGGCCCATGAGGACTATTAGACATCACTCTACAGGGCAGGCTAAGAGACTATTAAATAGGTTTAATTGGTGCAACCCCAGTGTTAATGCTGACAGTACTTTTCTCAGGAACAATGGTTTCTTGAAAATCTTTCTCCTGAGCAAGTATGGGCTGGCTAATAATCTCTGTAATTCCAATAGTTTTAATAAGGTGGGCAGAAGTCAAAGGGTACCATAATCTTTATATATAGGTTTGTCTTTGCTTGAATAATAAAGTCAGTTTCCCATCAGTTGCAGCCTAAGCAGGCTGTACACAGCTAGTCTGTCATGTGACAGGAAAAAAAAATCATTACAGATATGGACATGTATATTTTATGGGAAAAATTAGTATGCCGCCCTGTTAAGTAAATATTTACAAAGATCTGTAGCCTAGAAAATGCTAAGAGGGACAAAACAAGTGCCAGTTAATTCTGTATACTTTGGATCAGGTTTCAGTTACAGTCAGTTCCAATTATAAAGCTGAATGAAATGACGCAGTATATTAGGGATCAGATAATTTGTCATACAGTGTCAACATTGCTGGCATTTTATATTTCTTGAGGTAGCACTTTTGAGCCAACTCTTGTTAAGTGTCCCAAAGTCTCATTTAGCACATCAAAAAGTACTTTCATTGTTAATTCTCTGAATACACGAGCCTTGTGAGATAGACAGCTTTTGACAATCATAGCTGGGCTAAACCTCTTAATGGTGGGATTTAGCTTCTTATCCAGTGTCTGAAGCCAGCCCTGCTAGGAAAAACTGTTCACTGCAGCTGTCTGACTGAAATAGCATGGACTTGGAATAGCATGTGGGTATCTTCAGACTCTGACCTACTGTATGCATCACTTCATCCTGAAAAACCCCACAACAAACCAACAACAAAATGGGCAGAAATTCACATTTTTCTGAGACCAGATGTGGAAGCATAAACTGAATTTATTCTTTATTTGGTGGCTACTAGAATTGGGAGTCTTATAGTCCTAAATACAGTCTAAGTGTTTATCTATGCCATTTCACTGCTCCATGTCCCAAAAAGTCAAGACACTTGTAGCATGAAGTGTGAGAAGTCAAAGCAGTTTGACACCTGATGTGTCAAACTTTGTTACCTAGAGCTTGGGCAGCTCAGCCATGTTGTGTTAGGAAAGCTACTGAGGACTTTTTTTGTGCTATAGATCATGTATAATAAAAGCTGGGAGGGGATGTCAGGCCTGGGCTGTATGCTGAGGATACTCCTCTAAGCTCTCAGTGGGTGTGCGGAATGGTGTTTACTTTCCAGGAAAAGGTGGGATTTAATATTTTTGACATGTTTTATTTTGAGATTTTGTGGCATGAGGGTCAGATTCAACAAAACCCACTGCCTCAGGGGAACAGAACTAGTGGGAGTGCTGACAAATGCTTGTGCCCAGAGGTGGGAGCTGGATCCAAGTGTTTGCAGAGGTGAATTTCTCCTGTAAGCTCCAGGCCTCTGCATCTGGGTGTCTTCTGGTGCTGACCTGCATCACATGGCAGCCTGGGCAGCCTGGGCATCCCGTGGTCGAGGGCAGAGAGACTTAGTTGGACTCAGTGAAACTCATTAAAAACTTGGCCTGCCCCAGTGTTAGGTATTATCACCTCTGTTTCCCCCCCCCCCCCGGTGTTTTGGTTCCCTTGCATCCCTGAGAAAGCATCCTTATGCTTGTCCCTTCCATATACCTGTACTCCTGCCTCTTTCCCATCACTGCTGTTGCAATGTGATTTCAAGAACTCAGAACATATTCTTCCCACATAAGCTTAGTGAAACTGGATACCCTTTTTTTTAATTAAAAAGATAAAGTTGTTTTGGCTGCAGTAAAATCTAAGAACAATGTTTTACAATGAGGGAGAGATATATGACATGCATGACTTTTCTTAGTACACTGTTCTTACACAACTCATTAGAGGATCTGAAAGCCCATTATATTCTGGGCTAAGCCTGATTGCAGTGTTTCTCCTATATAATATTTTATAAATTCCCATAAAAGAAAGAAATGCTGGACTAAATTAATGTTTTTAAGTACTAGGCCCTTGAATGCATATGAAGAATAGGACTTTGATTACTGCCTTTTATGAAAAATGTTCTAAAATGTTGTTTTACATGCTATCCTAAGTCAAGGCTTATTTTACAAACAAGCTTTTGACAGCAAAAGTAAATTCACATGACTACCTGCATAATGCTGGATATATTTTGTGATGATGGTTTAAATTACCATCATCTTTTCAGCACCTTTCAATGCCATGAAAGAAAGCTTTCTTCACTGCTTTTCAGTGCAACAAGTCTGGCAAGCTGAAATATCAGCCACATTTGCTAGGAAGACTTTTCTGCAAAGCAACTACCTGTAAGAGTAATCAATATTAGACAGCTTTGGGCCTGAATTCTGCCACCTGCACATACCCTGTGCAAATTATTCCATTGAAGCCAACACATCTCTTAAGTAAAAGGTTTTTGTAAGCCACAGGATGGAATGGTAGTTTGTGCTTTCATATCTGCTCCAAGTAGAAAAGATAATTAAAAAAGAAACAACAAACAAAAAAAACCCCTCTGACTTGCATTAACTTTTATTTCATTTTTGAAACTTTTTAACAACCTGTGAAATGACAGTGAGCAGGAGTCTTCCTTCACATAGGCTCTTTGAAATCACAACTGAATGTGGGTCTTTGGTTTAAGGAATTTTTACTGAGTTTTCATTACTTTTTTAATTACTCTGTTACTTTTCTGCTTGGCTGAAAGGAAAAAGCTGGTTCTAGTCAAAACACTGTAATTAAATGCTCTGTAATGCAAGCTTTTACATAGTGGGAAGACCTGGCAAATAATGAGATATTCACAGCTTAATGTTTGCACTTGACTATCTGCTTGTATAACTACTTAGACACTGAATGAACTCAGGCTAAGTCAGATACTGAATTTACTGAAGCTGCTGGTTTCTTTGAGCTTCTGACTTCATTTATATTGCTGTGAAGCCCAGCCTGTATGCACATCCTGATTCTGTGCCCAGATCTCCACCAGGTACAGTAAAGAACCCAAACAAAACAAAAAACAAAAACCCTTTCAGGTGGTCAGAAGTGGAGTTAGTTGGGGGCTTTTTAGAGATTATCCCTCTGGGATATTTAACACAAGACAAATGCATCACTCACTGTTACGAAGTACAATGAAGAAATCTGGAGGTTTGCTCTTCAGCTTTGGTCAGGAACATATTATCCATAAGATATTTGCATCGCATTATCATGGATTATTTGTGTTACAGTAGTGTGCAGTGAGAGCAAATTCAAGGCCTACCTAAGCCACAGCTACAAAAACACCATCCTTTTGCTCTGAAAAATATATAACAAAATGAACAAAAGCAGCAGAGGACTGAAGAAAGTAACAGGAACTAGACACAAATGGGAACCAGCTTGTAGATACAAAAAATATTTTAAAATACCATATATATATATATATATATATATATATA
>NW_009952574.1:458682-478245 GCF_000747805.2 Chaetura pelagica
TATATATATATATATATAAAAACAACAAACTGGACTCGGAGCATAACTGCAAGCCTTTCCAGGTACAAAGGATTGTCTCTTTCTTGATTTATAAAGTGGATATTTTTTTTATAACAACTGAGAATTTTTCCAACGTCTCTGGCATGCCTTTGAGCCTAACTGGTCTGAGTATCTGGTTTACTCTATGCAGGTGTTTACACCAGGTTTGTTAGAGCAGCTTCTGTTTACTTGTAATGCCTTAAATGGTGCAGTTGACATCAGACACATGGTGTGTCTTCTCCTTGTCTGTCCTTGGGGCAAAAACTCCATTTAGTGAGGTGAATATTTTATCTTAAGCTTAAGATGAAGTTCAGGTGAAGGTTGGGGTGCTCCTCAGCTTGGGCTCCATCCAGGCAACCAGACTTCACAAACAAGGGTGTGCAGGTTGAGACGAGCCTTGCTGGGACCATAGTGTGGTGCCCAGGGGCATTCTGAAGCTATGGTGATATAAGAAACTTCCCAATTGGATCTGACCATCCCAGAGTAACAGGAGGAAACTCTGTGGCAGCACTCTGTGGCCAGATCTTCTCAGAGTGGGATTCTGAAAGCCAGTGCAGCTCATTGCCAGCCTGGATATCACCTCAGGTTTTGTTCTTTATGTAGTTTTGTGTGGTCTTCTTGGGAAGAAGGAAGTAAAGCTTCTTTGGTGTAATTCATCAGTTAATTGTTTTTAATGAAACTTCTGGTAGCACACCCACACAGTAACCTGTTGCTGGCCTTGGTCTAAGAATTGATTCTGCATTTCCTTGTATTTTAGATTCACCTTTTTGGCTTTTCCATCTGTGAGGCAGTTCTGGCTATTTTCCCACCTTTCCTCCCAGTCTTCTCCCAGCATTGCAGCCATTATTGGGGAGCTTATATTTGTGTCCCTGCTTTTCCCTTGCTCCAAACACTAGTGCTGCATCCTGATGGATTATCTCAGAGAGAACTGGTGGCAGTGAGGAGCCTACATTCCTGAGAGGTTTCTCTTTGGCTTTCAAATATATCCTTTTTCTTCTAGCCTTTTCAGATCTTAGCTTGTTACCAGCATTTTCATCACCCGGTGACTCTCCTGGACCCCTGGTGTTTGTGCAGCCTTAAGCCTGGTTTTTCCAGTTTATTAAACCAGTTTTACAGCTGATGCATTTAACTTCAGAGGCAAAAAATTGCTGAGGATGGGACAAATTGCTGTGTGCCATGGGGAGGGGAGCAGCACTGCCAGCCAGGGGCTGGCTGCTCTCCCCTCTTGACACATCCAACAGCTGATGAGAAATTACTTCCATCTAAACTTTTGGTGAGGAAGAATGCAACCTGGCCAAGACTTTAGGATTAAAATTCTTCTTTCTTTCTTTTAAATTATCATGAGGTAATTGCTGAATAATAAATTACTAAGATTTTGGTTGTATTTCTTGTATGAAAGATTGTCTTCCCAGCAGCTCAATTTCCCCAGCACCAAACTGGGAATTAGTTCAACACTAACAAAGGAGTGACACAGTCTGAAAAATCCCCTACAGGACCTGCCTTTTCTTTTCTGGAGGGTTGTGGTATTGGTGTGTTTTGTGCACGTACTGAACAAATAAGAAAACTTGGCTTCTCACTAAAGAAACTTTAAAAAAACCCAGTCTTAGATCACAACCCTTGGTTGCAGACTGAATTCTACTGGAAAGCAGGGAACAGTCATTCATGATGGCTCTTCAGATGCCTACTTTTGTAGGAATATATTTCTTGCTGCTAATTTAGCTCTTGTACTTAACAGTAATCCAAAACATAGCTTAATGTCAATACCTTCCTGGTTTGAACAATTCCCATTCAATTCTGCTCCTTGTGGCTCCCTCCAATTGATCTGATTTACCTTACCACTCACCTTTCTGCACCAGGATGGGTCACTTTGAGCATTACCTGTTTATGAAGAGCAGCTCCTCTCAATGACAACTCCTCTGGCATCCCCCCTCCTTCCAGTCCCTCCACATCCTGAACTGTCCATTTCTTTCCCCATGGTACTCACTGCTGCTTACCAGCCTCTGCAGCTTTATCTCAGGCAAATCAGATTTTATCCTCAGACTCTGCCCACCAGGTTATCAGGAAGGGGCTTCAGTTTTCTGTTTTTGTCTTTAAAAACCATGGGTCATCTGGGGCCTCACTCTGCAACCTGCGGAGCAGTAACTTTTTCCCAACTTGTTCACAGTCTGAGGAGCATCTGGGAATGATTCGCAGGGTGAGCTTCCAGGACCCCCTTCTTATCCATCCAGTCTGTGCTGTTGGGAATTGCTTCCTCACTTGCTTCACTTCTCATAGATGCAGAAACTTGCTGCTAAGGACAAGGACTGTGGCTGTATTAAATACTGCTGATAGCATCATTTGCTGACTGTTTTGTGAAGGCACTGATGACGTCTGTGTGTAACTGAAAACTGCCTCGTGAGCTGGTTTGGGATGCTGAGTCCCAGCATGCCAAGTCAATCATACATTGTGCTATTCAGCTTTAATCTTGTTAAGTAAAACTTCTAGAGGTATTTATAGCTTTATTCAGTATGTGATGTTCAACAAAAGGTCACTGGGTAGCATAACATCAGTTAAAATAATAAAGGCACTAATTAATTGACAAGATGTTTTCACTCCAGTTTAATCTGCCAGAATTTAACTCTGCCTGGAGGATATGAATTGTCTTCCCTTTCTTTTCGGTTCCAGTTTTAGCACTTGTAAGGCTTTACTTAATCTAGTGATTATTGCTGAGGTAGTTTGAGAAGCCAGTGTGAAAAATAGTATCAAATGCATCTCTCACCTTTTTAAAGCTGTCTTTTGTTCTCTCTGTTTGAAGGAGCACAATCTGACAGCAGCATTTCTAAGCTGCCATATTGTGTTTCTAGTGGTTTTAAAGTGAGAAAAGTGGGATATTGGAAGTGTGTGTAGCTGCACAACACGGCAGACTGGCTTCTGTCCTCTGACATTGCCCAGTGTTCCTGGGACCACTGACCTGGGACCGCTGACTTGCAGCTCCTGCTCATGGTATCAGGGGCATGCTAAAATCTCTCCGGGGCCAATGGGAAAATTCTGCAAAGCTGTTTTTCTATTAAAAAATGTTCATTATGTTAATGTTGTTTTTATTCATAATAATTTCCACAGGAAAAGCAATCTCTGCAGGTGTTACCCATTTTTCACTCAAACCCACACAAACCCACTGCTATAGAGTAGGAGGCACGTTATGAATGTTTTGCCTTGCAAAATGCTGCTTCTGATTCAGGTAGGGACCACATGAATATTAAACAGAATGAAAAAGATGTAAATACAGTCTATTGTATGTGTATGGGAAAGCAAAGGCTGTAATGCACATTGTGAATGTCATGTGTTTCCCATTAGCAAAATATCTAAAAGTGAACCAGAAAATAACATTTAGCAGATATTACCCTGAAATCAACCATAATCTTAATTAAATAAATGTAAGCAGGCAGTTGAAAATCAGATGTGAAATCTTTAGTAATGAGCACCATAACCAGTTAGATACCGCATCAGTGTTGGTAATTCATTAACAATACTGGGAGAGATCATATAAAAATGACAGTTTCTATTTCAGAAAAGAAGCTGATGAAATGTTGGCAAGGGGGAATGAAATGTGTATCCCCCTGTGGTAGCACAGTGACTAGAAATGAAACTTTTTCAAGGAACCAGATTAAAAATGAGTCCTTGCTTGGGGCTGTGCCTCAGGCATTCAATCCGGACCCTCTACGCCCATCTGCTCATTCTGACATGCTGAGCCCTGGATTTGGGAACAGGCTCACCTCTGGCCCCTGCTCTGCTGCTCCTTGCCCCCAAGCAAGGCAGGTGTCTCACCAACTTGCATCTCCCCAGGTACGATGTCCAGGTATCTCCAGGTACCCACTGTCCTCTGGCTACCCACAGCCAGAGATGGGCTGTGACCTTTTTGATTTGTGATTGCTGTGACACTGTCCCTTTAGCACAGTGAACCTTAACAGTGTAATAAGAAAACTCATGCTCCTACAAAATGGCATTTTTTAGAATCTGAGGCCCTTCAAAAAGCTACATTTTCTGCAGATCTGGAGCTTCAACCATGAAAAATGTGAGGGCAGAAAATACCTCAAAAGTGAAGCAGTAATAGGACCTGTAGCTGGCTTCACAGTGCAGAGGAAAGCAAACCTCAGATGAAACTAGAGATAAAATGAAAGAAGTAACAGTAGTAAGGCATCTCACTGTGAGCAGCATACAAAAATGAAAAAAATACCAGAGGAAGTACCAGCAGTTAGTACATTTTAACTATCTGTTACTTTTCTGAGGGGAAAAAAACCACAACTCTAGGCCTAAAGTACTGCAAAAGTACGTCAAAAGGTGAAACCTTGTTTTGTTGACCCTGAGCTATGGACATACAGCTCCACCAGACTATAAACAATTTTGTGTGGGAAACTACATGCCAACCTGGCATGTTCAACCTGGGCCACCCTGGGCCATCCTGAGCAAGAGGAGATATGTCCCACTGTCCCTCAGCATCCTGGCAAAACCCCATGGGCAGAACCAGCAGGAGGTGGTGCAGAGAACTGATTTCCAAACAGCTTGCAGACACTTTTGGAGCAAAAGTCTGGAACTGAGAAAACACTTTTGTCCAGGCTTGTCATCCTTGTTCTCCTGGGATATGGTCCCTAAAGGATCAGATTGAAGGTTTGGAGGAGCGCTGGGCAAGCTTCTAAGCTGCATTAGCTGTAAAATCCCATATTTAGAGTGAAAGAGGTTTAACTTTGTATGTTTTCCTTAGTTTAGGCAGTGCAGAACAGCAGGCTGTCATGATTAACCAGCGTTTCCCCTGACACAAACCAAATGGCTTACAGCTTGAGTAACTGTCTGTTGAGTCCCATGTTTATAATAAATTCAGTAGATGAAAAAAATTATTTAAGTTTCTAAGTTTTTACAGCATTTCCCACCAGAGAACACTAACACTTGTAAAACAATAAATGCTATAGTATAACATAGCAAGACTAGTAAAATGCTGAACAGTAGATAAAATTATTTACAAAAGACCATTATGGTTTCTTTTGGAGAAATAATGCAGCATTTAATTTTAAGATACATGTGCCAGGCATAACTTTTAGGTGCTACAAAAAGGAACATAAAGGTAGAAGTACACATGTGTGTAAGGTACATTCACAGTCTTAATTACTTCCCTCACTAAAAATAATTTGTTTCTGCGTTTGATCTCATCTCTGCTCCACTAGTTTCTGAAAAGTAAACTACTTCGCTAAACAGTTCAAGGGAAAAACATCAGCACCTAAACTTCTGTGTCCCACTTGGGCTGATTTTAAAACAATGTTTCATGGGAGGACTGGGTATGCAGAGGATCAGAGAGAAAGCTGTGTTGTTTTGGAGCAGTGAATGGATCAGGGACATTTCTTCAGTCAAGCTAATTTCTTCCCTGACGGGGTTTTTTCCACTCTTGCTGTAATACTGAATTCCAGTGCAAATGTTGACTGCTGCTGTCACAGGATGGTGGTTGGAAGGGAAATGCTTGGCGCTGCCTCCTGTTACTCATTGTACAGTCAAATCACAGCCAGCTTACAAGATGGGAAACTGCACATTAGCATAAAGACGTTTAGTCCTGGAAGCAAAAGACCTGGAAGTTGATGCAGATCCATCACCTCCCTGCACATTTCAGCCTCTTTTCTCTCTTGCTAGAGAAATGAAGACCAGTGGCTTTCATGACAGAGAGGTAGTAGCTGTGTTTCGAGCACTGCTTGAACTCCACCAGCTTTTTGGTTAGGGTTTTTTAGATGCAGATGAAATTCCACCTCTGGAAAAGCAAGACATGGAGACAAAGATAACAGGCTCTGCCACCTAGAAAGTCCACAAAGGTGGCCAGGAAGGTTTACTGGTTGCTTCTGGTTGTTTCTGGTTGTTACCCCCAGTATAATCCCTGAATAAAGGTTGGTTGAGGTACTTTCAGCCATACTAGAGAATAATGAATTTCCCAGCATAACAGTTCTGAATTTGCCAGTTTTCCTTTGATTTTCATTGCATCATTAAGTAAACAAAGGTGTAGTTTGCTTGGCTGATCTATCTGGGCCTGCAGCTGTAAGGGCAGTTGCCCTGGGTCGGGCCGTGCTGAGTGCAGATGGTGTTGGGGACTGCCAGCACAAATTACTGATGTGAATTGCAAATGCAGGCCTGGCCATCACTGCAAAGTGCTGGGGTATGGACAAAAAGATCTCTTGGTTGGGGAATTCTTCTGGCTGGAATACTCTGGAACTTCATTTCAGAGCTGACTTTAATTCAGGTAGCTGCTTCATCATGTGCAATCAGCCAGCTTAACTTTTTCCTAGAATTTGAAACTAGGAGGGGGCAAAAAGTGACTCAGTAAGAGCTGCAGAGCTAACTAGTTATTTTTTTTTCCAAAGTGAGCTCTGCCCTTTTTTATATACTTTGATTTTATATAAAGAAAAGAACCACTTTGGCAAAAGGTTCAACATTTGACTGTTTTTATTTAGAAGCTGACGTGATTTTTATATTCCTAAGTTTAGAGAGATGGCAAATTCTGTCTTTTGGCTTTTCTCCAGATGTTTAAGTTGTAACTGTTGGAATCTGCCGGGTCTTTAAAATGGATCTGAGAAAGGAAGTTGGGTATTAATTTTATTGGAAAGAACCAGAAAACTTATTTTGAAAGGTCCTTTAAACCAATATTGTCTGACATAGTAGACAAGAACATATTTATATTGATTATGGTATTTGATACTGTATAATATAAATGTCAATTTAGAAATATTAATGCAATGACATATTCTGCATTTATTATATAATAAATGCTTAATAGAAATAGCATATGATATTTAGAAACAATAAAATAGGATTAAAGGGAATAAATTGCATAGCTAAAGGTTTTATGTGTTGCTAATAGCACTTTAGAAACATATTAAATACATTATTTGCAATAGACCGTGAACAAAATAGATATTTTTTAAAGACAGACTTATGATTGTGTGGAAGAAGCCTGTAGCCAACACCAAATTTGCATTTCCTCTCACAGTTAATCATAGTCTTAATTAAACAAAGCTGAGCTGAACAGGAAGGCAGTGAGATAATTTTAGGCCCTTAATCCACATATGTAAAAGCATTTTCTGAAACTGGGAGTGAGCATGATAATCTGTTTTATTTGTAGGGAATCTGAGGCAGACTGACACTGCAAACTTCCACGGGGTTATGCAAGAGAAAGGGAGGTAGAAAGATGCTCAGAACCCAGATGTAGCCCTGGGTGCTCTCGCTGGCTGTGGCAAAGCCTCCTCAAATCAGGACTGGTTAAACCTGCCTGGAGCCTCTGAGCTAGCAGGCGAGCAGCAGCCTTTGAACAACTTGTTTTAATTATGTGAGGAGCATGCTAGCTTTCCACAGTCATCTTTTAATCTTTTTTATATTTTTGTTCACACTATGTCACAGATATGAACTGCATTTAATTACTGCAGCTCAGTTCAGTATGCAACAGCCAAAACACCCGACTGGAAAGTGGCTGTTGCAGTTGCCATGCCACCTCACAGCTGAGCTGCCACACAGACTTCAGTCCTTCTTAACCTTAGGTTTAGAGAAATATGAAATGCTTTTTGTTGCTGGTCACAGCAAATCCTCGGAGATACTTATTTTCTAGAAAAAAATTGTTGTTTAGAGTAAATCAACAGGAATGCTGGCAGCCCAGATGTGTGCCACTTTCCCTGGCAGTTCCTGTGGGATGCCCAGATGTTGGGGCCTGATTCCGAGCAATCTGCAGGAGGGCACTGAACATCAGGCTGCACAACTGTGTCTCCCTGCAACTGTTGCCTGCTCCTGTGGTGCTGGAGGGGTGTTTGCCTCTGCTTGGCCTTGCATGGGACCCATCCTGGGTCAGTTTCCCTGGAAAATAGGAGCCTCCAGCACATTCCCCTAGTTCCTGCCCCAGAGGAACCCTGTGCACCTGATGTCTCCCTCGGGATACATCTCTGGGTTATTGGAGATACTATCGAGGTGATAGCAGGGAGCTTTGTATGTATGTATGTGTAAATAATCATGGGGTCAGCAGAGGGAGCTCAAGGACACGCAGTGTCAATGTTTGATTTCAGACCAACAGTTTTCTGGGTGCTGAAGTGTTCCTGACATAAACTCTCTGCCTTTGTGTGCTGCACTAACTTATTTTTAAGCCCCTGAACTGTGGAGCGGCTGTGTGTGGGGTTGTGCTGGAAGGAGAGCAGAGTGGGAGGGCTGTTACTTCGGAAAGGAACTTTCTTCGTAATAATTGCTAATAATGAGACCAGCACAGACCTCCAAGTTGTGCCAACATGATTGTCTGATGACACCAGCTCAGTCTGAAAAATCATGTCGGGAAAATTTGCAGGTCTTGCAGTGTGAGCTAAGAGTAGTGGTGAGGAAAAGCAACGGTATAAAGTGTAAAAATGTGCCTGTTGGATAATACATAGGCATACGTAAGTCAGAGGTAGCTGACTTAGTAGTCACTAAGCACCAACGTAGCAAAGATGTGGAACAATGTTCCATACACAGAAGGGTCAAAAATGCTGCAGCTACCAAGTATTTCCCACTGAAACCCATGGTAGCTGCTCAAAATTTAGATTTGAAACTAGATGTTGTTTTTCTAAAGCCCTCTCCATGGATGTCAGTCCAAGTGCAGATCATCCTCTGAATGGGGGCTGCATCTGCAATCTAACCTTATCCAAGAACAGGAGCTTTTCCCTCTTCCCTGGCTCAGCCGTGGTGGAAAACTGGCTGCTGGTCCCTTGGCTCATGTGCTTGTTCCTCTGAGCAAGCGACATGAATGGACCTTAATAGAGAGGGGGTTTAAACAAGCAATCTGTGCAAAATATTACTGTTGCTGGGATTTGCTGGGAGGTCTTCACATCAGGAAAATGCTGATAATGGACATTATAAGGATTATTGGTCTTCCTGTTGTCTAATTCCTTGCTCCTTTTATTACTTCTGACTGATGAGATTTCATTGATTATCCGTAATACCCATCTGATGTAAAAGGTTAAAAAACATTAGACAATTGCTACACTTTCTTGCAGTGTTGAAAAACACCAAGTTTGTTTGGAAAATTTCTGGAAAAGTTTATGACAATGGCAACTTTTTGATCACTGAAATTCATATTGAGATTCAAGCTCTTGGTGGTGGGTTTTTTAGTTGGAAAAGGGGCCCTATCAGCCTGACTTTAGACGAGAGGTGGGTGTTTTTACAGGCAGCAGAATCTGAGCAGGACATTTTCATTCCGTTATGTCAGAGCCGGAGCTCCCTCTTGTGAGAAAAGGGAAGTACCAGGAAAGTCCAGGACTATCAACTGGAAATGTGCAGGGAGGGTGGTATTCAATAGGCAAGAGATTTCCAGTAGCTTTTCCTGTAAGTCTGCACACGCCTCCATCCACTGGGACAAGAAAAGGTGGCAGTTGTGCCGACAGTCTTGCAAAATTTGAAGTTGACACTACAATTTTTACATAGCTGTGGTCTGTCACAGAATTCTGATGCTTGATAAAAATTCAGAAATAACTTCAAATTTCAGTAATATCCCTGTGTTTCCTTTTTGATTACTTTTGTCTCTGAAAAAAAAAAAAAAGCCTAACTTTATGTCAGCTAATAAAAAGCAGAAAATAGAGGAATCTGTCAGAAGTGATAAATACTGGTTGCATTTTTGTGCTTGCTGTGCTCAGCAACAGCCGTGATGAATTGGTGACTCTTCTGCCATCCTCTCTCACAGAGCTCCAGAGCTGGGCTCTCTCATCTCCCTGCCAAGACTCTCTCCCTTTGAAATGGGGGGTGTCCAGCCATGCACTGGGCCATCTGGGTATTATGGGATACATGGATACAATCGTCATATAAGTGAAGACCCTATAGATGGCTGTAGGTGTATTTTAGCCTGGGAACTTTAATGGAAAATACTTGGTGTTTTGTGAGATCTGGTGCACTTTGAAGGGGAAATACGTGTTTCAGAAGTATTTTTATGAGCCCTAGATTTAAGTTCTTTCTGGCAAGTGTGATACAGCAGCAGCCAAATGGGGTGATGGTTGCCAGCAACAGCTGCCCTGACCTCTCCAGACTTGAGCATTGAGTCCCGTGGCAGGGTCTGGACAGTCTGTTCTGAACTCACTGTCTTGCTGTTACAAAAGCCTGGGCACTTGGGGGTCCTCCACACTGCTGGCAGGAGACCTTGCCCCATGCCTGCTGTCAAGCATGAGTTGTACCTTACAGAGAGAAAGTAAATGTTTAAGGAGTCTTCTGCAACATTTGTTGGCTTTATTTTGCTGCTGATAAACAGAGTTCCCAGGTTTGCTGTCAGTGTGGCTGCCATAGCTGTAGCACATTTGGGTTGTTCCCCCCTATTCCATCCCCACCAGGGCTTGTCACCTCTGGCACTTCCCCACCAGGGAATGGAGGACTCTTGAATCTTGTTAACTGTCCCCCAAAACCAGGATGCACCCAGGTGGTGGCATTTCCAGGGACTGATGCACTGCTTTTCTGGGACATAGTTTATTAAATCAACCTCTTTTCCCTCTGCATGGCAAGAGTTAATCATGCTAGTGTAAGAATATTATTCCAAGGGATTAATAAAAAAAATAATAATTATCGTTTTTCTTACAGCAGGGAACATGTCCAATAATTGATGTGGGAATATTAATGCAATATGTGTGTGTTATCAATTTAGAAAAGCACAAGACATATTTCCTTAAGCTTCTAATCATTTATACATATGACCTTCATTTATACAGCAGAAGGGCTCTTCCAGAGAGCTACAATTTGCTTCAGATGTTTAGCTTGGGTATTTTGCTTTACCTTGTAACTGCCAAGTTTGGGATTATTTAGCAGTAAAATTAGAAATGTGGATTTGGTATATACCAAAGTCCTGACAGGTGTTAATGGAACTCAAGTTGAATATTTTATTCTTTAAATAGTAAAATGTAAACCTGAATTTATTTAGTTTTGCCTTCCTGCCAACTATATCAGGTATCTTGTGTGACTAGAATCACTGTTTTCTGTACATGGTCTTCATGGCAGTTTCCAATGCCTTTTCCCAGCTAAGCCTATATTTATAATCCCAACAGATTTCAACTCCACAGAGATTGCTTAGGCAAATGTGTGGTTTTCAACCAAAGAGATAGAAAAGAAAACTCATTATGCAAAATAGCCCAGATTTTCGGAATGTGTCTGAAGATGCAAATAGGCATCTAAGAGGATTTTGAGAAGGAAATAAAATTCTGGAGATGATATTAAAGCAACTGAGGCAGTTCTGAATAATACTGCTTAATGTCCTTTTCTCATTTTCAGTTGTTCAGATGCCTTTAAAAGATCTGTTCCTCAGCCCATTGCAATTCAGCAATGTTGCTTTGGGATATATTCTGGGCAGACTCCAATTCAGAGGGATTTTTTTGGTA
Organism: Chaetura pelagica; assembly: GCF_000747805.2. Classification (NCBI taxonomy): domain Eukaryota; kingdom Metazoa; phylum Chordata; class Aves; order Apodiformes; family Apodidae; genus Chaetura; species Chaetura pelagica. The sequence continues at coordinate 470,091 of NW_009952574.1, forward strand.
CCGGTGATCTCCAGTTTTGCTCAGAGAGGTGGTGCAGATTGCCGTGTGGGGTTGTGCTCTGTTTCAGAGAGGAGCACTGGCTGCTTAGGAAAGGATGTAGGGCACTGGGACACCACAGGCTCAGCCTTTCTTGCTATAGAAGATGTGCTGGGAGGGATTTGTTTTGTCTGAATGTTGATGTCCATCAGTGGAGACTGTGACTTTTCAACAGCTTCCTGGGACAGGCTGACTCCTCCTTTGGAGGCATCTTTCCCTTCTGAGTGCCCAAGAGGAAGGCAGGGAGCTTGGAGTAGGCTTGGATGCGTGGAGTAGAGTGAAGTGATGCCACCCCTTAGTTATTTGAGAGGAAAATCCCAAGTCTGGTGTCTTAACCACATACTGAACTTGGGTGCTGGGAGGGGAAGACCTGCTCTGGGGCTCTCCTTGTTGCTGTTTCTCTGAGATGGGAGTTGGTATGCTGCCCTTCTGAAATGAAGGAAAGCTGAAGTCATGGAAAGGTGGGTCTAACCCTCCAGTAAACCAGTTTAATGCACTCCCTTGCTAGCCCAGTCCCTGGCCAGTGTCTCCACGTGTTCTCCCAGGTCTCTGTATTGTCCCCGTGTGCAGCAGCACATTCAGGTTCCCTGCTTGGCCCCCAGGTACACTGCGAGGGAACAGAGATACAGCCTCTCTCAGAGCGAAGGGAGAAAACCCTTTCAAATCAAGCAGGCCAAAACTTACAAAAGTTTTGAAAATTAACATCATGCTTTTCTGAGTGTCCTTGATTAATTGAAGAGAACTTCTATATAACATAGGGCCAGAAATACACTTTTAAAGTTGAGTCACTTGGATTTGAATGAGAGTTACTGGCTCCAGCCAGAAAATCTGTGTTTGCACAGAACAATTATTTGATTATTTTCTGGCTTCACCACCAGTACAAAAATCTTTTTGCCAAAGGAATGGGCAAATTTATTTTCATCTCAGCAGAAATCAGGTAGAAAGCTTAGTCTTCTAGGGGCTTTAGCTAGATTGGGACTTTCTGTGGTTTAAAGGTCTGTCATGGTTTGACTGCTTTTGGAGCTATAGTGACTGACAGCCTGTGGAGCCACGATATGCAGCCTTGCAATCTAGCCATCTACAGCTCTTTTTCTGCTGACTTTGAGCCATGGACATCCAAATCACTTTAAGGGAGTTTACAGTTTGCTTTGAAAATTAAGTAGAGAGAAGCTTTTAGTGTAGCTCTGCAGATCTCAGAAGGGCTTATCTCAGAAGAGAATATTCCAATGGCTTTTTGCTGTCAGTGAATTAAATTATATAGGCTGGCTATTTTTTCATCTTCTGTTGTGCTGATCTTCTAATTCAATACAAATACATTACTGGAGACTGAACTAAACTCGTGTAGGTTTTAATAAGATCATAACAAAAAACACTGAAATCTTTTATGCAATTTAAATTCAATTTACAGTCACTGTTTATTTTCACATACTTGGTGGTTGTTTTAAGAACTGGGGTTTTTTTTTGCACTGCTTGCGTAACTGCCATCTATTGCAGTATCAAATCAGTGCTCTTAATGTGCTCTGGAATTTGATTTTTTGGGCTTTTACCATTTAGAAAATGTATCCAGTTGAAAGGACAGTCTCAGAGGCAGGGAAGCCTTTCCACAAGCAGCAGCTGTTCCTGCTGTTTAATGTGTCTGTAACTAGAAAATACAATCTGAAAATGTACTCACCAACTCTGTGTTCTTTCCATGGGCTATAACCATTCCTACTGCAGACCTGGGGCTTTGGTCTTGCAAATTCCCGTGTCATGTTGCCACGTCAGAATTATGGCACTAACATACAGTTATTTTGTCATGATATACACATGTGGTGTATCTCATTGGCTCATTTGCAGAGGCACCTCTATGGCACTGAAAGGGTGGTTACTTCTGTAGCTTCTGAAGTCCTGCAGCTAGTGAACTGGAACAGAACAAGCATTTTGGTTTTCTGTAGAATGAAAAGCTTGAGCCTGATTATATTAAAAATATAGAGGTCCTTCTGAATGTTTGGCTTGCATCCCAGCCAGTGGAAAGTGCAAAGAAGTGCTTTAGCTGCTTCAGTGTCAAGTTGAAATTCATTTTCTCCCTCCCAGCTTGATCAGCCACTGAAGGTCATCTTACTTCAGTTGTTCCTGAAGTGTCCTGCATACACACAGAGCACACACACTGGGGTCAACGGGGTTTTCATTCACTGGGGAAATGATTTGTAGCTATTTATAAAGCAGTGTTGTAATTTATTATTTGAATTCTGTTGCCTAGATTGAAAAAGTATCTGATAGTCAACTGGAACCAGCAGTTCCATTTTAATTCCACAGGGTAATAATTTTCTACTATTAAAAAGCATTACTCCAGTTATTATACGTATTAGTCGGTGGGGTTTTTACAGCACCACAACGAAAAACTTGCCAAGTAATAAATTCCATTGAAAGGTTTCTTTGTGTCTTTAGGAAAAGTTTACATGAGATACTTCCCTACTTACATGTAATAAAAGGAAATAATGAAGTATACAAGTAACTATTAACTTGTGCTATTGTGTATTTTAATGGTTTTGTTATGGGTCACTTTCCAAACCATACAGATCCAAAAAGGTGCCTTGGCATTTCTCTGAATCTCTCCTTTTAATTTACAAAAACCTGATTCACAGAGATTCTGGAATTAAATAATTGCTCCAGCTGCTATGCTTTAAGTTTTCCAGTCCTTTGTGAATCATTGCATGGTTTTGCACAGCCTGGTTGTTGTGACATAAATATTTTTGTAATTGAACAAATATGCTTAGGTTTAGTTGGTTTGTATTTTTAACAACAACAACAAGTCATTTTTAGAAGGATTTATTTAATTTTTAGGAAATGAGATTAATCGTGTTTTAAAGCATGATTTCCTTTTAATGTCGCCAACTAATTAAAGCACGGGAATTATTTTGATTTTTGTCTCAGCCATAACAGCTTTGTTGGGCTTTGGGTACATTTTTTCTAAGTCTTTCTTTGCTTTAGATGTTTTGCTGTTTGGCAGTTGTTAAGCTACCTGCCTTCTCGTTTGATGTTCTAGGAAAGAGTTCAGGCCACTTCTGTCTGAGATTTGAAAAAATGAAAAATGTGATGCATTGGAGCAGATACACAGCAGGACAGAAAGCCAAATGTGGCAGTGATCAGCAGCAAAGCCACATGCGTGGGCTCAAAGCATAATTAGGAGACTTTATACATTTTAATTCTAGGAGAGGAATGATAAATCAGTGCTGCTGGGGGCTGCTTCAGCCAGGCAGGGCAGCCACAATCCATGGGTTTGCAGCTGGGACCGGCAGCACCCCCATGCACCTTGTTCTTGAGTGACTGTGAAACTTCCTGGATGTTAAGTTTCATTCAGATTTCTTGGGGAGAGAAAGCTAAATTGGATACAGAGGCACCTTCATGTGCACTAAAAGGTGCAACTGGACCCTGGAGAAACAAGAAAAATCCATCCAGGTTTTGGGGTGCCTTGGAATGGTGCTAAGCATGTTGCTGTGGTGCCGCAGCATCCTGCATTTCTCCTGTGTTTGCAGATCCTGCTGCGGCTGTGGAGAGGGACAGTGGCACTGGGGTGCTCAATGCTCATGTAAGAGCCGCCCCATGGGCTGCTGGGTCCTGCGACTGGAGCACCAAGTGCCATGCAGGACCTGAGCTGTGTCATAGAATCACAGTATGATAGAATGGTTATGGTTGGAAGGGACTTTAGAGATCATTAGGTTCTAACCCCCCTGCTATGAGCGTTCCGTGGTACAAGCTATTCGCTGTGGCTGAATGCTGGTCATCATTCTTCAGTGTCATTTTGTTGTGGGTTTTTTATCTCCTTTCTCAGCAGCCACCCCATCACTTCCCTTTGCAGCAGTTTCCCCTGCTGTCCTCCCTGGATGTCCTTCCCACTCCATCTCTGTGAGAAGTGCCCAAGAGAGGCAGGGAGCTGTTGGCCACAGGCTGCTGACTGGCCTCTGGGGACACCACCCTTGCAGAGCACACAGTCACCTTGAGGGCTGCTATGCAAGGGTCATCTGCAAGCTTAGGACACCCACCCTCTCTGTACTCTTCTGATTCTGTAGATGAATTTGCTAAAGCTAGAAACTGCCAAGAGTTAGAGCTGGCATTCTCTGGTAGGGCTGCTGAAGACACACAAATACACTGAGTGGCTGCTGCACTGGAAACCTCTGAGTTGATGCTGCTACTGTGTTTTCCTCTGGACTTTTGACTGCTGGGTTCACACGTTGCCACCAAATTGTGCTTGAAAGTATATATATTCATTGTGGTCGTATAACTTTGTGACCGTAAGGGGAACCACAGTCTTGTGGACTCAGTAATGCCACTTCTGCAAATGCTGCCAAAGAATCACCCCATTCAGCATGGGGTTTGCTCTGTGGATTCTGATTATACAGCTGCAAAATGTGGTATTTTCGTAACATGCCACTGAATTTAGCATTTTTTTTTCCTGTGGAACTTTCTATTTTGCTGAAGCCAGGTACTTGACATTTTTCTGTTAGTCCTTTGGGGTTAAAGGGGGCAAGAACTCTGCCAGCAGCTGCTTCTTGTTTTAGGCTGTTCTCTGGGGAGCACTAATTGGAGTCCAGGCCTGAAAACTGAGGAGATGGGGCTTGGCACTGGTGTACCTGGCATCAGGAAAGGTCTTTGACAGCACTCCATGAGCACTCTGCTGATCCTGGCAATGGGGAGAGAAGGGAGAAAAAAGTCCTTAGTCATTGACTGATTTCAACCCAGTGTGAGCTTTTCACTGGTGCCCCGTGGAAGGTTGGAGGTGTAAAAGGTGTATTTGCCAGATGCTGATTGATGCTCAATCTGGGCATCCGGTAGTGAATGGTGCTTGTGAAGATTTGCCTGGTGGTGAAAAACTTGTCAGGCATAAGCAGCATTTCAGATGTGCTCCCCTGGCTCAGCTGGGCGCAGGACAGACTCTTTGGGCTGCTGTGTGCATGCCATGGCACCTCTGTGGCTGCAGATGTGGTGGTGTGAGAACTGGATTGTGGGAAGGGCTTGTCACTGGTGTGGACACAGTGTCCTTTTGCAGACATCACTCTGGGACCTGCTGTAAAAACGTCCTTCAGCCTTTTCACGAGAGCTCTGTCCTGCGGCCAAACTGACACCCTCTGCACCCGATTGGGTGCAGGAGGCACAGCCAGCCACAGATGGACACTGCCAAAGGCATCTAAGACATTAATTGTCATTTGCTTTCATTTATAGTACAAGACCAAAGTTGATACTTCTCAGGGATGCAGAACATCTTCACTTAATCCAAGCTGCCAGCCTTTCCTTTGGGAGGCTACACCCACATCTGTGGGTGCAGCAGCATTTCCTGAGGGTGCAGTTTGTGTATCAGCACAAAGCCTTTCAGGTAACCATATATGGCTCCTGGGATGCCTTATTAAGCCCAATTAGCAATGGTTTGCAAATTAGATTTATTTCATAGCTTTTTCTTATTGTTCTCCCAGACTACTGTGGGACATTTTCAGGAGCTCACATCTAACATGCCTGTCTTGGCACACACTGGGAGAGCCTGTCCCCTTGCAGGATTTCTGTCTCTCTCAGGAGTCACAACTAGGCTGGGAAATGCAGCTCAGTGGGGCCAGGACCGCAGTGACAGAGGAACCAAGCTGCTGTGGGTGACTTCTGCTCCTCTAGAAGTTACTGAGTCCAAGTGCTTTGGATGGAGGAAAGCCCCCTGAAGTTGTCTTGCTCTTCTCTACAGCATGTGTCTGAAATGGAGAGGGGTTGCCAGGTCTTGTGAATGGAGATAAAGGGGTGACTTGCCCCACACGCAGTGCAGTGTGAACTGCATCTGATCTCACATGGGATGAGGCCGTACTTTTAACTTGTGGAGGCAAAAAGCCAACCAAAACTGTATTTAATGTTCCTGCACTACTGGGACAGTGATGTGCTGATGTACCCACCGTGGCAAGGGCAGCAGGAAGGCTTGCAGATGGTGCAGGGCCAGCACGTACTGGCCAGGAAGCCAGCCATGGTCCACCACATGCTGGAAGATTTCTGGTCCTTCCACTGGAATTCTAAAGGTCCCTTGGTTTCTTTCACCTACACTTGGACTGCTTTAGTTCACAGTTACTGAAATGTCACAGCTTTGTTTAAATCACTCTCAGGCATTTTAAGGATGGAATCTTAGGTTTTATCAGGCAGACTGATGATGTTAAGAACAGATGACAGTACATTTGTTTCCAGTTTTTAATGCTTTCTTGTAAAACTGAAAATATAAAACCAGCAGAGCAATGAAGATCTTTATATACATGAGGTCTGTGATTAAAAAAATCCTTTTAGTAAAAAAAAAAAAGAGAGAGAAGAATTGACCAATGAGTTAAATGAAAACTGATCAAAGGGACCAACATTCTCAAATTGAAACATACTTTTCAGGAAAAAAAACCAAACAACCCTTCTTTACAAGTTCATTATATAACTTAGATTTACACTTTACTGAGAGAACTTATAAAACAAGCTGCTTGAAATGCTCCTCATTCCCTTAAAGCATGAATTTCAAAGTGCCACAGCAAAGGAACAGGTTCCAATATTATCTTATACAGACTATTCATGTATAAAATGGTTTGGTAAATGTGAGGTGTTTATTTAAATGAGCACATATAGGGATACAGACTAAATAAAAGTACTTGAAGAACACCTTTGTTATTACATACATAGTTATAGGTATAATAAAGGAAACAGCATTAGCACTGCTCTTAGGTATCTGTATAGATGGAAGGAATGTGATTCAAGCAGTGATCAAAGGCGCCATTTTGGAAGAATCCGTTCTCATCAGTTCCACTGGAGACCATGTCTTCAGAAACACACTGCGCTTCAGAGCCTGCATCGTAGCCTGCAGCATGACAAGTGGCAGGGACATGATTGCACACATAAACATGTAAGTACATATACACAGGACATATAAGGAAGGCAGCAGAATTTGAGGCCTGCAACTATACAGTACAGTGTTAATGAAAAGACAATAGGGTTTACCATCAAAGACTCACCCAGGAGATACACAAACTAATCTCCACGGGCAGTTGTGTCATAGCAGACGAAGCTCCCATTCGTTTCTGTGGAAAGCTACCCATTTACTAGCTAAGTGCAAGTATCAGTGTATGACTCTCTTGGGACTTAACAGTCATTATCTGAATAGGATGTCAAAACAATGAGTGGGCAAGGATCCTAGTAAGTGTGCACTAAAAGTGATGCAGTCATCTCATTTTGTGCGTTTTTCCTTTTAACGGCACTTAGGAAAAATCTTCTATGTGTCTTCTAGCTGCTCTTAAGATCCAGAAGAAATCCGGATCCTTCATTTATTTGATCCCCACATATGGCAGAAGTGAGGTCTGTGGAAGCATGTCTGTGTCAGGTCAGGCTCACAGGATATGTGGAAGGAGCTGTGCACCATGTTGTGCTCAGCTCACCAAATCCTACCATGCTGCTGGCTCCTCACCTGGCTGAGCTGGCTGGTGCTTGCCAGGCTACCAGAAAGCCACCATGGTGGAGAAGAATTTATCTGTCCTTCTCCTTTTATAATGCAAAACTTTCACAGCTGTTGTCTGAATAGGGCTGGATCTTCCACTGCCCCTGGGGCTGCAGCAGTCATGGTGGGTCCTGTAGCCTTAAACAGCCAGTCTTGATTCCAGAAAGAACTGTCTGCTCAGTCCTTAGAACTTAATTATACCTATTTTACTATTAGGTATGTTTTCATTATTTGAGACCAAACTCTCTACTTGTTTACATTTCTGCATTTTCCTATGAGGTATTAATTTACTGTTAGTTTACAGGTCAAATTCTGCTGTCTGCAGAGTTCTGGCATGTATGTCCAAAAGTCTCTGTAAGACAAACTTGGCCTGTTCATCTGTCCTGTGCTGTGTTGGTCCAAGCTGAGTGACCAGTATTTTGATACATTTTGTCAATGTTTATATTATGCTAATTTCTCTTTGATGAGCCTGTACACAGGGTGGATACCCAACCACAAATGGAAAAAACCCAAGATAAGCATACACCCCAGAACTCATTATTAGATTCCAGATAGAGTAAACTATCCAAAGTCCTGAACAGAAAATAAAAATTTATTGACTGTTAATGTGATTCATAGAACAGCTGTTTGCCAGTCACATTTGGCATTCCT
>NW_009952574.1:478347-497780 GCF_000747805.2 Chaetura pelagica
CATTCCTGTGAGATGAGATCTCATTTAATATTAATGGTGCTATAAAAGCCTGAAAAAAATTAATGCATAGCCTTGATGAATCCTGCAAACCTGAATGGTTCTATTTTACACACAAAAAGATGAGATAAGATTTATATATTTCAGATACTTATGTTTCTGCCTTTTAAGTATTTGCATACCTCCATAACCACTCTGAAAACAAAAATATTACACAGAAACATTTCATAATAGTTTAGCCCCAGACAGAAAAATCAACGGTTGTTGAAGTTGGTGTCTTGCCATAGAATTATTCTTTGCTCCTACAATTTATTTTGGAAAGCTTATTTAGTCTGTTCTTTAAATGTTACAGGTTGTCAATCTAAACTTGAAATTTGATGTTAGCATGAAAAACTATGTTTTAGTAACATCAAACTTAGGAATAACACAAAAGAATTCAAAGCTGAAGCTGAAACTTCAACTTCTCCCTTGTGTTTGTTACTGATGGATACACTTTCTAGTATGGAACAACAAATGCAAGCATGCTCTCTCTAAACAGTCTCCTTTAATACAAAACAAACAGGAAAGTCAACTCTAATTTTGTGGTCTGACTCAGGCCACATTTCAAAAAACATTTTAACATATGTTTTCAGTATTGTCCTTAACCCAGATGCCCTCCTGAATTCAGACATGGAGAAATATTTCTTGGAGTTAAGCAAGTAAAGCTTGCAATACATAGTGGTGTTTCTGGCTCTGACAGTACTCACATTTTGTTTGCTTTCAGAAATTCTGACAATTCTTAATTGTGGTTTTAGAAGTAGAAAAAATGCTTTACAAGAATGCATGCTTAAATGCTGAAGTATTAAAGTAATCCAGCTATAATAACTTGATGCAAATTTTATATTATGCAAATATGTAGCTGAACAGAAAAATATAATTGCCATGAATGTGCAATAGCACAAAGAACTCCCCAGCAAAAAGGAACTAACATTTTTAGCTGAATTTATCAAAGCAGTGCCTTTCCATTTTTAAACATCAGTATTGCAACACAAATCCATCCTCTTATTCTTAGATGGACAGGAAGTCCCTGCTGCTCTGTGCTTCAGAGTTAACTATCTTCTTAACTTTGATCTGATTCTAAAAGTCTGCCTGAGCACACAAGCATGAGACACAATATGAGAAGTGTCTTGTTTGTCAGCTCACCTGAAGGTCTGTGTTTCCTACAACATCCAGCAAAGCCTGAGAACAATTTGTCCATCAGTCAAATGCAGAGGAATAAAGAAATTTGCTTTCCTTCTGGGATTTTTATAGATGCAAATGAATTTCAGTGACTGTGTTCTTTATGCCAACATGTCTTTGCAATAACACTAACTATAAAATGTGTTCCTCCTGCTAAAAATATCATATGGATAATTCTTTATAGGCAGAATAAATTACCTGTTGATGCTAAAGGTGCATTGAGTATGTGATAGCCATTCTGTCTCAGAGGGTTGAAGCAATGGGATTCCCCTGCAAGCACATCACTGGTGACAGACTGGTCCATTGTTCTGTAGCAGTCTCCATAGTGGAAACAGTTTTGTATAGAGTGGAAGCTGCCTTGGTAACCTGAAAACAGATATTGCACACACATTTTAGCACTACTGTTAGCTCTGTTTCTGTCAAAGTATTTCATTACTATTGTGGGGGGGTTTAGTTCTTCAGTTTTAACTATGGAAAAATGATCATGCTATTCTATAAGGCATAATAACCTACAAGCTGCCTTCTAAAAGCTGCATCAGACTTGGTCCCACAAGGTGCTGTGAATTGTGATCCCTATCAGGCAAAAATCTCAAGGATGTTCTTTATCTCGAGCAGTAGATCAGCTGAGTGTAATCAACAGCCCAATTTGTGTTCCAAGCTAAGTAGTAAGTACTCCACTGGATCAGGTCCAAGATGCTCAGCTCCTCAGAAAATGTGTCTATAATGAATTACCTTTAATTTAAATACAAAAATGCAATATTTAAATTAATAACATTGTTTTGGTTTCAGTTGAGCAAAGTCCTTTCCCATCCAGTGTGCATTATGCACAGCACTATTTATTCAAAATACCTTTAAGAGTTCCTCTGCTTTCTCAGACTGCCCATGTTTCAAATGAAATCTCTTTCAGTAACTCAGGGGGCCACAGTCTGCAAGTAAAAGTTGAACTAGAGGTGCAGAACTGACTCCAAATGGATGTCAGGAGAAGACTTTGAATTCAGCTAAAGGCTCTTCTTGCTTCTGAAAAGTGCCAAGATAAAGCTGTATGGTCTCTGGCTGCCTTGGTCATTCTGCTTTTGGGGCATATTTGGCTTCCATCCCTGGCATACCCCACATTTCTTATCCCCTGCTTTTTTTCAATATAGTATTATCAGTGTATCAGCAGTTTGGGTGTTGCCAGCAGAAGCCGTGAATCAGTTGTACACAATTAAAGAAAACACTTAACAGTGAAGGATGAATGAATTGCTGAGAAATTAATTTTACAACTTACAACTTTGTGCCAACATCCTGAAAGAAATTTTTATTTGCTCACATAAGGAGCATGCCTCAAGATTTATATCAACCATGGCCTGTTTAATTCTCTTCCTTCCACTTGTCTCAATAAATTCCTACTCATTCCAAGTACATCACACATTAATTGGACACTGCATATTGCTTTTTCCTACCTTCTCTGAAAGTCCCTTCTGAAATGAGGCTCCATCCCTTAAATGCAACTGAAGTCAACCAAGTCAGGCTTCAACTTTAGTAGCATGTGCCATCAGGATTTTCCTCCAGTTGCCAGAAAAATACAGAGCTGTAGTATTTATTCCCTCAGTCTTCTTCAGACTGAAATACTTCTAAAGGAACCACTGCAAAAGCTCCATGTAGTTCAGTCAGCCACAGATACAAGCAGATCTTGAGCACAGTTCCACTCACCAGTGGAAGACTGACTTGCTGGGCCAGCTTTTCAGCCGGTTTGTTTAGAAATGAAATACCTGTACCTATCATCAGAGAACCTGGGTGCTGTACCGGGTAGAATTCGTCCCTTATAAGTCATGCTGTGAGTAAGCTTTTTCTGGTTTAGAAAGATCTCCTGTCTTTTTCTACCATTCCCCTTTACTACCCAAGTTTGACCAAGTAGGTAGTACCAGGCAAAGCTCAGGGTCTGTGTGTTCATTCTGGTCATGTTTTTCTAAGGTGGTAATAAAAAGAAGGCTAAATGAGGCAATTCTTCAGTAGAAATGCAATGAACTCATTAAGTGGTGAAAGATTTGCTCTGAAGTTTCACGGTTTAATATGTGTTTTGGCAAAATCTGCAAGGATTAGATTATTCACTTCTTGAGAACCTATGATCCTCCACCACAAAATACCTAAACTGTTGATATCCATGACTGGTGAAGAGCTAATGGATAGCTGTATTAGATAAAGACACTGTGCACACTGTACCAAAGCTGTTCACACTTGCTACTATGTTGAAGAAGGCCCAGAAACTTGGAAAGCTGAGTATTAAATTCCGCATGTCCTTCCTTGGAATAAATAGGCAGCCACCTCTATTTACTGCCTGGGAAGTCTGACTTAAAAAACCTAAGAGCTCTTATGAGAGGCAGCAAAGCCATCTTTTGATGTGGTTTTAGGTACAGTGCTTTATAGATTGGCTTTTGATAATTATTCTGACTTTCTTGTTTACAAAACATGACCTCCTTGCTGTAAGCCTTCTAAAAATATATCCTTTTGAGATAAGCAGTGAAAAAAACCAAGACACTTGGCTTCAGATCAGGTATAACTGGGTGCAAAGAGAACTTATAAGCATTGTGAGAGAAAAAACCTGAACCTTTTCCAGAATGTCTGCTACACACATCACTTCTGGGGAGGGCATGACGTGTGTTTTCTCTGTCTCTGTAATCACTCCCCCTCTGTCATGCTCCCAGGCTTGCCTTTGTTAAACCAATTAAATATCTTTATGATCTACAGGGCTGGCACAGTGGCTTAGAAAATCAAAGAACAGCCAAGCATGACAGAACTGGATTGAAACTAGTTTGATCCAAGGTTTTCTCAAGACCTATGGATAAGGGTTTAATGTGAAGTGTTTTAAGTTACACTGTCTAGCTGATCAGGAAAAAATAACTGAGGCAGAGAACTGCCTCAGATTCAGAAGTCTGAAAGAGAAGCAATGTAATTCTCCTTTGGATTGCAGCATCTGTGCCTCAGTATCAATGTGTGATTGTCTGAAGGGGCAGCGCAAAAAGTGTTACTGGAACTATCCAATGAAGAGCTACAATGTACAAAATACCAGTGTTATTGCACTCTTGTATTCACCAGGGCCAAATTTCTGCTAAGGGCTTCCCAGAGAAAATAGAAAGAAAGATGTCATTCCTGTTCTAATGTGTCTACAGACGTGGTAAATGCAGGAAACAAACTGAAGAGGAAAGACACAGTGAGGAAGGGGAAAGTTGCAGCAAGAACCTCAGTCAGGTAGAACAAACCATGATACTAAAAATGGGACTTCTAAGCCTTCTGACCTGAGCAGTAAAGTGAAAGCTTAATTCCTTTTTCATTAGCTTCATAGAAGCAGTGAGACAGTGAGACTCTCTAATGGAGGGGCAGAGGCTTTATGGGAGGTATTCTCTGACTGTGGAAAAGGCATGGAGATGGCTGTGGGAGGAGTGGACTAAAAGGCAGGTAGATGCTTCCTTGAGGATGAAAGGTGAAGGAGAAAGACAGAGACACCCAACAGCTACCGTAGCTGCAGAAAGTCAGAAAGAGGTGGAGACTTGACAAGTTTAAATGCTAAGTGTTCCTGAAAAACAGTCATTACACAAGAGATGGAAAGTTCCACCTGAGTTAAAGCAACCACAAGGACTTTTGTAGCAATAGGTGCTCTTGACAGATAAGGTTTCATTTGTCTTACACAACCATAGGAAATGGAACTTGTTGCTAGCAAGCACTACAATGTTTGATTTGCATATACAATACAAGTCAGACTTTACTGCATTTATACATTTAAAAAATGTGCAGTATGAAACGAAGGTGCTTTTGGTTTATTTCACTTAGTTGTTGGTTCCTTTAGATTTTGTTGAAATGTTTTACACAGAAAGTACTAAGAATTAAGATACCATTAAAATCCCATAACCAATGGTTCAATCGGCAGCCTCGTATGGTTGATTAGAGGAAACAAAACCCTTCAGTGGTTAAAATATGAAGTAAGCAAAAAGGCTTGTCTGGTGCAAACATCCCTGCTCCTTCTAGGAGAGCAAAAGTGTAGTACCAATTTGGCAATAAGTGTTTCACCAATATTTTTTTTTCCACATGAATTTCAGGAAATTCAGTTTTGATTTAAAGCAAAAATTTTCTGAGGTTAATTTTCAAGTGAAGAATTTACTGAATGTCCTGTCAGTTTAAATGATCACTAGTAAATGTTTTATGTACAGTCGACATAGAAATATAACAGTTAATAAAGGAATAAACCAAGTTCCAAACATAACATTTAGTTAAAATCTCGCTTTGAAATCATTTGTGACAGAAAAGCTGCAGTTAGCCACCTCACAGTGCCCTGACTGCCTCTGTTTCTCTTAGAAACAGCCTAGAAAACTTCAAGCAGCTTTAAAATGAATGATGTAATGAGCAAATAATTGGAATATGCCTATTAAATGCCATCTTGTTATGTCATGTCATTTACATGTATGTGCAAATAAATCTCAGCTTTTCAAATTCCATAAAATTTCTGACAAGAAATCATGTCAGGTATAAATAACCACAGGATGCCATTGCCTGCCAAATTCTTTCAGCATGTAATAATTTCCATGTGATCTTAGTACAGCTAGCTTTAAACATATAAATAATGTCAGCTTATTCTTTCATTATCAATATTTCTGCTACCAGCCTGATGAAGCTGGCTGGCTTCTAAAAATTTCAGATCCAGAAAGTTTAAATGCTCCTATACAGATGACTAGTTCTACAGCTAGACTATATAGTGTTCCTTTCTTCAAAAAAAATTCCATTAGAAAAATGCACTATTAATGAACTGAGATGCAAAAAAAAAAAAAGTAGAGCAAGTACAGCAAAGTACAGGTTACAGATCAAGTGATTTCAAAGGCTGCTAATCAAAATGGATTTTGAATGACCATTTCCATAATGAATTTATAATAATACTTCAACATTTGGCCAAAGTGGAAAATTACTGCTTTTTCAAAACCACACAACATAACACTTAGAAAGCAACAATTCATTCAAAAGGAAATGTGGTTTTCTTAAGGAATAAAGTCAATTTATTTAAGTGGTTCAAAACTTGTTCTGTCTATGCATTTGTTTCTGCCATAGTAATGAGCTGCTAAACTTTCCTCTTGTGGTTTGTAGTTATTTAGCTCATTATAGGAACATAATCATATATCATTATATGCTATCATAAATCTGCCACTTTCCCCTTACAGAGTTAATCTCTTTAAATTGAATAATCTGTTGAGCATCAGGTTGAGTTAGTTTTTCCTTCAGCACAAATCATTTAATATAATACACTTTTAACTTTTCAGACTAAGTCAGGCCAACCAAAGAACAAAAATATTCCTCAGGACAAACAAGGGGCAGAGGCAACTGCTGGGATACTGAACCCCATTACCCCTGGGAATTGCTCACTGGTTTGTGTTCAGCTCCTGTGTTTCCGACCTTGCCTTACTTGCCTTTCCTTGCCTTGCCTTACTGAAAGAAAGCAAAACTCCTATTTTGCCCACTGGTAAATGGATCACATGTGATACTTTGCCAGCCAAAAATGACCTTATATAAATGACAGTACAGCTGTGAAATGAGTTTCAAAAAGCTGGTTATCTGCCTGTATAAACTGACACGCTTGGTTATACTTGCAACCAGACAGCTGTCCTGCACACTTCTTTATAGTGAATATTTACCACACTTAAGCAGCATACCATCTGGATTATATAACATATTTCTTAAATATGCAAGGTCCTGTTACTGGAAGACTCTGTTACAATAATATCTCTTGCTAATTTATACCTGAAAAATTGCAGAAACATTAATTAGTTCCCACAGCAGCACTCCAGAATAGGTAAATAAGTTCCCGATTTAAAAGGCTGGATAATTCAGTACAAAAAATGTTTTAAATTAAGCAGTGGGACAGCTGCTTAGCTGCTCCCAATCTCCTCTTCAAATCACAGTGGCACTCCGTACTTGTACAGAGTGCCTTTGCATTTTCTTATATAAAATTATACAGATGCTGAACATCCAAATAATAAATAGTAGTTTTTCTTTGTCTAAGCTCATGTCTAGTACATCACCATCAGTAGACTGAGCAGTACATTGCCCAGGTGAGCTTCAGCCCATGTATTTTAGGACTGGATGGCTCTTGCTTTGGCAGGGTTACTCCAAGTTGCTGGGAGGTTGGATGACCAGCCAGGGGAGATGCAGAGCTCATACCCATCTACCATGTGGTATGAGCAATCCTTTAGTGACAACCAAGGAGTGACTCTGAGCTAAATATTTCACTTCAGCATTAAATGAAGAAATTGTTTGAAGTTTTTTGGGTGCATAATTCATTCTTGTCAGAACCTTTTAGAAAACATGTCCCAGAAAAACTGAATAAATGCAAAAATCTGCTGTTGTGACAGGTTTCCTCATTATGATACTGTATCATAGCATGAACTGGTGTAAAAATTTTGCTCTGCATGTGTATCAAGCCACTTTAAAAATTGGAATTCCCACTGAAATGCTGTCAGTCCCTTAGTAAGACAGTACTGGCTGAAAATTCAAAACCAGGCATAAATTATTTCTCCCAAAGAGGAATTAGGAAAGTTAAAAAAAAAAAAAAAAAAAAAAAAGGCAGGAAGAGTTACCTTGAGATCCCTGCTGTACAGACTGGTTTTGAAATTGAGCGTATGGTTTATTTGATATTCCAGAAAATTGCTGCCCCGTTGGTGACTGGCTGTGTGAGGATGGAGAGCTGTGTTTCTGCAGTAGGGAAGGTGGAACTAATGCTTTCAGGGGGCTGACAAGTGGAGAGATGATGTTGGGAGCAAGCCTAGAAAAAGAAAATACAAAAAAACCTTCACATATCACATCACAATATGGGAAAATGAAATACCGTTGGCCCTATATTCATGACAGCCAAACTACAGAAAAGTTTATTTTGCAGATACATAATATATTGTAAAAAAAATATTATAATTCAGTTCTGCTTTTAGGTATTCACAAGGAAGTAAGGGAATTAGGTAAGCTTTCTGTTCCTGTTCTAGCCATAATGATGGATAAAAATGACACCACTCCTCGGTGAGGAATTCAGACATATCTCAGTTTTAATTTATAATTTTGTGAGCTGAGATACGTGTCCAGAAAAGACATGGATAACGTAGTTAAAGTGAGTAAATTCAAGTAAATGGTTTAAGTGCCTTCATAGCTGTAAAGAGGTAAAGCTTTACACCCAAGTTTCAGCCAAGACAAAGAAAAGCATTAGTTTCAGTTATTCCTCATGTAGGATTTTTTTAGTCTTGGAAATACAAGTTTAGCTGGGGCAGATGGTACCATCCTTTCAAAGAAAAAGCCTGAGTGTTTGTTTGCCTGTGGCTGCCCTGCTTAGTGGAAGACTGAGGAGTGATTGTACCTGAGGGATGGAAAATTTCCCCCAGGTGTCTGGGATTTGGGCCAGCACAGGAGCACAGGGGTAGTCCTGCCTGGGGAACCAACCCTGTCCCAAAACTCCAACAGGAGCCAGAAGAGCTTTGCTAACCCACTTCCATGAAGGCCCTGGGTATCCTCTTGCCACCAGTGGAGCAGAGAAGCTTCAGTGCTTCCTCCTGCCATGACACAACCGTCCCACCAAGGAGGGTACAGCTGCTGGCCTTTGACCAGAGAACTGTCTTTTGGTCATTTACAGCCAGAAAGACGGCATGGTGCAGAAGAAGGGACCAAAAACCTGGCCACTCATGTACAAGCCTCTTGTAGAGCTGCATTAAACTATCCCTTTAAATGAGTAAGTTAGGTATAAGCTGGATCTTTTACCCTCCTATGGTAGCTGTGCCAAATGGCCTTTTTGCTCCACAGCCCAGTGTTACACTGCCCAACGTGCAGGCTGCATGGACCATATGTTCACCATATACTCTGCTGCCGCTGGAGGTTTTGCTAAAATTAAGAAGCAGCTCTTTGGGCAGCACGAGAACCTTCAGATGCTAAAAAATCCACTTATCTGCTGGAGAACCACCCTGCTAAAACTTCACAGCTACAGGTCCTGAGGCGCAGAAATAAAGATCCCTTTGTAGGTAATAATGTATGTCACCTAGCTGGAAAAAAAAAAATTAAGCAAAAGCCATTGCAGGCATACCAAGAATGAACTAAAACAATTAAATCTGTCACTGGTGTGTCCCTCTACCACTGCACGAGCTGTTCAAACACCATAAACCATGATTTGCAATAGCAACCACCAGTTTACATTACTTTTTTGGAGCAATTCAGATTAAATTTGGGGAGCAAGGGTATGCTTAGGGCTAAGCACTGCATGGGAGCATTCAAGAGGTAAATATAGATGAACTGTGAATTAATGGTGACAACAGCTTAATCAGATTTAACACGAGGCACAGAGGAACACTGCCAAAAGCTGTCACAGTGACACTCTATTAGAAGGGGCTTAAATAAATCAACCAGTCAAAGCCCATCCTATGCTGCAATAATTCCATCTCCCCAAGCAGGAAAATAAGGCATATAGGATCATATAATACAAACCACAGAGACTCTGAATAACCCCCAGCTAAACTGAAGAAATAAACCAGTACTGTTAAATGGGTGAAGGCAAGGGTATTCTCCAGCCATATATGAGAAAACTGGAAAACAACTTTTTCACGAGAAAGGTTACACTGCCCCCTTAAGTGATGATCAGCCATTGTAAAATAAAGAGGACTAAAGTAGAATTTTAAGAGCCCACACGGAAATTAAAAAAACCCCAAACCTTACCTGTGTTTTGATTTAAGTGCCTACCAAAAAGAGCTCAACAACCGAGCTGGGATGGCCCTGTCCCTACCCGAGGGTCAAGGCCTGGGGCTGCAGCGGCGGTAAAAAGGGGACACGGATCCATGTGGGTGCAGGGAGTGCAGGGGCCACCTGTGCCCTCTTCAGGTCACAGACCGAAACTGCTCTCTGGAGTCTGAAGTGCTGAAGAGCGGATGCTCTGGGGGAAATAAGGGAATGTGTTTGCCAAGGAGCAGCTAAACGCTAAGGTCAGCTCCCATGTGGCTGCAGTTTTTCCTCAAAGGTCTCCGTAGAGAAACAATTTAATACAAATGAGCTGTTGATCAGCCCAGCTACAAGTTACATCTTCTGCAACTGGTCTCAAATGCCTGTCTGTGGTCACCTATTGCATGGAGATGCCATTATCTGCTGGGACCTGCAGAAAAGCCTTTGCCACCAGCTCTTCCAAGGCTGCAAGAAGTGCTGGCAAAACACAACCACAAATTACAAAATGGTCACCAGCCCCTTCAAATGGCATGCATGGAGACATTGTCCTCAACATGCCAGAATGCTATTAGCAGCCTGGAAATGCTTCTATCTGAAAGGAGATTTAAAAGATTGCTGTTGTTTTCATTGGAAAGATAATAGCAAAAAACATCATGATACTGACATTTATATGGATAATGACCACACACACATTTAAAAGAGAAACAAAAGATGTACTAAACACTCCAAGGCCTGTATGAGCCAGAAACCACTCTGAATGAGGGAGAAAAATACTTTTGGTGAGCGAGAACTCTGCAACTGCCTGTGTTGGGTTTCCTCTGTCTTTTCTTGAAATGTCTTGTCCTGGCTACTGCTGGGAAAGGAGCCTCCCATCGGGGCCTGCTGGGCTGCTCTCGGTCGAGTGCTTTGTTGGGATGGTCCAGTAATCGCATTTTTTAATTCTATGCAAATATATTGCATGTCAAACAAAAATGGTACACTTAAGGTGTCCAGCTGTGGGAATACTGAAAATCCCAGCTTCCCTACCCGATTTAACTACTCCCAGAGGCTACTGAAATCTTAACAATCTGAGAAGAATGTAACAGTTTTTCTTGTTATTTTTAAAGCAGTGCTTCTCCCATTCACATTATCTTGCATTCCCATTTTTCCTGTGTGTGAGCTCCAGTTGTGATAGCATTTATGCCTGGACGCTTTTGAAATGCCTTGTTAAGAGCAGGTGAGATTACCCAGGCAAGGCAGGAGAGGTGGGGAGCTGTGAGGGGCCCTGCTCCAGGCCAAGCTACCAGCTCCCTGCTCCCACTGGCACTGCTACCACACCACTGCAGCCCAGCAAACAGCTCTGGGCAGCCCATATCCCAGGAACTTGCTGCAGCACAGGAACTTGCACTGAAACCCTGAAAGCTCCATGTAACATTTGACCATCGCTGCCTCCTCTGCAAGTTTCATACTGTTGAGCAGGTTACTGTAAAATCCACTGTGTTCTCCTCAGCCTCTCCCAAATAGGGCATTTAATACTTTTCCCATAACTTAAGGCACAGTTTTTATCTAGGAAGGAGCTTTGCTTAGAAAAATCTGGCTATACTAGCAAGAGTGGCTAACATTAGGATTTGTCTCCTTAAAATACTCAGCATAATGCCTACATCTTGGGCTGGTCCCCAGAATTTTTTGTGTGTGTATGTATGTGTGAATGTGCTCTGGCCCACTCAAGGAGAGCTTTTTAATAAGCTAACTCTCCAGTTCCAGTGCTGTGTTTTTAACTCTCTTCTGAATATTTGCCTACTAATTAGATTGCTGTGATACTCTGGTTCTTTCAAAAGAGGAGGAATCATTCCTGATACAAATTAACTAGATAATGCACCAGAAAAGAGCTTAAAGGGAGATGCCTTTTGGGTGGAAGAAACATTACTTACACCAGAACTCAGCTGGATATATTAAGAATTCCCAGGCAGTAGCTCAGGCATATATGTTTCAATAACTAATAGCCTGGACATTTCCTGTTAATATTGTACTACAATCACAGTTTGCTTTGCTTTGGATATTAATAATAAATATATACCATAGATTTTACTGTAATTGTAACTTGTATAATTCAGTAAATGTGCAGGTCCTTTGGGGGCCTTTTAATACATATCTGTGCCTATATATATAGTGTTGTGGTTTCCCTATATAGATATATAAATAAATACTCTCACACATGTAAAAAGAAATTCTTACCCTTCCTTAATTCATTACATTTGAGGGCTCCTGGCTATGCAGAAGACAGAATCTTGCTGTCTCCCTAACCCTGTGACAAAGCTAAGAAGGAAGGGTTGCTACATGTCTCTTGTGCTGCTGATGCAGCCTGACTGTCCATACAGTCTACCCTGTCTTTCCAGGATGCCTGATGTAACTCAGAACAACAACAGTGGTGGATAAGAATTTGAATATTTTCACAATGAAGGCCAAATGCCTTGTTCCAATATTACTGCAACATAAAGAACCAAAAAGTAAATACATATCGACATTGATTTCACTGAGCTTTCTGTCAAAATGTCAAGATGTTTGTTTTCTATACTCATTCACAGTATTTAGCCGGAGTAAGAAACAGTTTTACACTTTGCTTTAGCCAGTCTTTGTTCAAAAACAGTTCCTTGACAAATTAACACAGAGGAAGAAATTGTAAAGCCAGATTTGAAACTTTTGTAAGATGAGCTTTCTCATTACCTAGTTCATCATCTCTTGATTGCTGAAACCTACACAGAGTATGTTTAATTAGTAAATATTGAATGGAATTGAAAAATCATGAAAATAAATGCAAAGTTAGATTATTGAATAGTAAGTGGGAAGGAAGTGTAACCACAAAATAGAAGTATCTAAGATAAGGATGTTTCCAATATGAAAACTGTCTGGGTTGTGGTTTTTTTTTTTATGATGTGATGGTTTGATTGGCAGATTCCTCAGCTAGACAAAGAACCTCAACTTCTATCCCATTGAGTTCAGTGAAAACAGAACCAAATCCAGACTGAAAAACATCTGCCCTTTATCTCAAATAATTTCTTTATATTTTTGGTCATGAAACCATTCAGTAATGGAGCTCTCATGCATAGGGTATCATCATATCAAACAATCTTGACTTTGCGAATTATGTTTAATTCATATTAATACGATGAAAAGTTTATAATAAAGGAACAAAGTGAGAAGCACAAAGAAGCTCCATGTTTTACCTAAAGCAACACCTGTAGTATTACAGCAAGTTACAAAAACTGGGATTTTTCATGAAACCAGGATCTGCCATAAAATCCAGCATGCCAACCATTTCATTCATAGAATCTCTCTCCCAAGCATTATCGTTACTTATACTGCGTGAAAGTCCAATTCAGTTCCAGGACTAGGAGATTATTTTTTTTAATGGGGGAAAAAAATAGTGAACACTGATTTTCATCTCTCCCCATAATATTAAAAATGATGTGTAAAGCTCTGCTAATCTGGTCTCTGGATAGCGCCCAATCTCTTGCCACGTGTTTCTGTTCTGGGTCTTGCCCTGAGGGAATTTCTGTCAGCACATGCTCAGGAAACAGTTATACCGTTCACTTCTCTTTTTTTTTAAGACAGACTCTATCTGAAGTTTGGTGAACCTTTGCACTAATCACTGCCAGGTGCCTCTGGCTACGTTTCTGGAATGCAAGGAATCTTTTCCTTCTCTCCCTCTTTCTTCCTTTCTCCTCTTTTCCCCCTCTCCCTGATAAAATAAATCCTTCATTGCAGATCACCTTGCTTGGCATCATTGCATTTTATGACCCTTTTCTATAAACAATGAGCAAAGGAGTTGCTGGGCTGTGACACACTGCCCTTCTCACAAGGCCCTGTCTCTACTCAGTGCTGCAGACCCAACACTGAGTTTCTGCTCCTCTTTTCTGGCTGTTCCTGTGCCCAGCTTGACTGAGTGCTGCTGAGATACTCCAGCTCCATTCCTGGCTCTGCTACAACGCAGCGTGTGACACACCTCCATGTGCAACATCTTTAAAGTAGGACTGAGGCAATGTCAGCCCTCTTCCTTGCACATAGGTAAATACAAGATACTATTTTTCATTCAGAATACTGCCTTGGGTTATTTTACTCCAGTTCTGCATCTCCACACAACCACACTTGGAGCAGTGTCAACACGTGCCTGTACAAAGAGTGCAGGAGCCAGCTGGCTGTGAGGAGTAAGAGGGGCTTCATAAACATTATGGAAAATACTATCCATGGGACCTTTAATGTGACTGAGGAGTCTTATGTCATTTAATTGCTTTAGAATATTTTTAATAATGCAAATCAACAGTGATAAGAAAATAGAGCTGGGTTTAAAATTGCACAGGTCCTTTCCTAGTGCACACCGAGGGCCTTCTTATGTGGGCCCTTTCTCTGTGTGGGCCTTCTCTTCAGGTACAGAGTGACTGAAGTACTCACAACCTCTCCTAACAAATACACATGCAAGTCTCAGTTGGGCGTAAACCAGAACTCAGTCTTTTTGCAGTGCTTCTCATTACCTGCACAAACTCAAGCATATGCACAAACATATTTTTTTCTATGTTAAATGACTGTCTCTACAATTGTTCTGACCTGGTACATGCAATTTCTACAGAGCAGTTAATCACAGTGCTCATGAAGGGATATGTGTCAATCTAAAAGGCATTTCTATTTATAAGGGTTTGTACAATCATCTTTCAAGTGAAGCTGACAAATCACTACAGTGGAAGCTGCTACACATAGGGGAAATTTGAAAACTTATTCTTGCTAATGATCTAGCAGGAAAACACTTCAAAAGTAAAAAAAAAAAAATAAATCCTTATCAATGTGGTCAAAGAAGTATCAAAATATATTTAAATAAAGAGCACTGCCTTAGGTTCAAGTGAATGCCAGGAAGTCAATTACGAAGACATGCAATCAAACACAGATATTGTCTATTCAGCATTATCTGGCATGTACTGCATGCTTGACTGATCTTACTTTAGTCATTTAAGGTCATTATTCTCTGGCAGGTGTGCAGCAGGGCTTCCAGAGGCAGGCAACAGGTAGCTGATGCCTGCTTTCAGCAGCGCACTATACCCAACAGGGGGAGATGTTTTAAACATTTGCTATACCATGTAATATTATTGGGTTTGGGTTACATTTAACTGCAGAAGTTTCAGTTAAAAAGCAGAACAAAATTTGGAAGAAAAAAACCAACACACACAAAAAAAATCAGCTTTACAAATATTAAGTGTAAATATACTACAGATAAAATCAAATACAGCTAAAATCATTATAATGCAGAAGAGGTGTGGTTGAATCCATCTTAAAGGGTTCCTGAGTTACTCCATCAAACTCCTTTAACCTCCTCCTGCAACTCCTCTTTCTCCCTCTAAGATAGATTCACTTACAGTGCATCCTGGCCAGGCAACACACCACTTACTTTGAGAGGCACTGATTAATCTAATGAATGTCAATCCAGCCCTCTTAGAAATACAAATGAAAAACATGTTGATGGGCAAACAATATTGTACCCCATGATCAACCACTAAGTTATTCTTCACTATGTATTGTTGAAGTAAGCCTATGCTAATGCTCATTTAGCTCTGGGGGAGGGGGAAAACTGTATAAGCCTATCTGGACGTGATTATAAATGAATTCTGATCACATTTTCTACAATGAGATAAATGGCTTGGGATTTGAAACCAGATGCTTTTAATTACTGATGTTCTTTGTTACATGAACCTCAGCTCCGCACCTGTACATTGTTCTTTCTCTGGACAGATGTACTGATGCCCCTTCTGCGTGCTCAGATCCCTAGCACTGAGATAAATTATGATGGGTTCTTGGCTTCCTCCACTGAAAATGTTTTCAGCTGTCAGAGATATCTGTTTCTTGTTATTGGTTTTGGTGCTCTTGAAAGAAAGACTAAAACACTGACTTGTCTATCCTGTTATAAATGAAGAGTATTCTCCAGTAGAATCCCCAATGGATGAGTGATGTATCTCCTTGGGCCTAGGAACTGTTATAGAAACTGTGTAGGTATTTGGTTCTCCAAAATACTTCTAGACAGTAAACGTTTGTTTTCCACAAAGCTTCTAGCAACATGCCAGCTACTAGTCAATTTATTTATGTAAGCTTAGAAAGTTAAAGATGAATAAAAATGAGGCATAAGTAGTTACCCAACACTACTGAAAGTAATGAGAATTAGGTACACAAATGTATTTTCCTACCTGGCCATGGATTCTGGCAAATAAAGGAGATAGCCCAGCTGATTAAAAGAATCTCCCCCACTTCTTTTACTAGTTTTGGGACAATTTCTTAAATCTCATCCCAGAAACAGTCACCTTCCAGAAAACTAGCTGCTTGCAAACACCAGTGAGATGATTGGAGCCTGCTCCATCTGATGAGCAAGCTCCCACCAAACACTTTGTATGCCACCATCACCTTCCAGCAAAGCTGAAGCCAAAGCAAATCCCACAGAGCAGATGTGGGGGTGTTGGAGGGTTCCTTCTCCCAGCTCTCATGGAGAGCAGGCAGGGCTGGTCCAGATTCTTTGGAACTGGCGGCACGTGATGGGGTCCTGGCAATGTTGTAACAGGGCTGAAAAGGTGGGTAGGACGTGGCTCACAGCCTCTTACTGCCACAGTATAACATGGTAGCTGTACAAATAAAAATCTAACGCACAAGATTTTTTTCCTACATATTTGTTTGCAGCCTTAAATATATCAGGAATTTCAAATCTAGTGTTACCAGGTTGAGCAAGAAAGGAGGCTCTGTGTGTGCTGCATTACTTTACAAGAAGAGAAATGAAGGACTACATTTTTAACAGGGATCTCTTTACATTGAAGTATTTCTGTGATATTTGAATTAACAGGTGCTAAGAATCAAGCAAACAAAAATTCTGATGTTTAAGCAGCCTGACTAAAGTGTCTCTTTTCACTTGATCGTTTTTAAGTCCTGTTTCTTGTGATTTTGTATGGGTAAGTGGCTCTTCAGGGAGGTCTGGAACATGGTTTGAACTGGTTGCAGTTAGCTGGTGAGAAGCATGGGCACAAGAGAGTTGTGTAAGCTCCTTCCTCTAACTTTGATTACTTAATCCTTTATATTAAAGGCTCACAAGACTGGGATTCAGAGTTCTCATTAATCATCACCAATGGACATCACAGATGTCTTAATCCCACTAGTTCTTCATTTACTGTTATGTTTACAGAGCAGAATTGACCTAAATTACCACAGGAATACAACAAAAATAGTTTCACTTTCCTTTCCCTTGGAGACACATCACCTTCCCAGTACAGTTACTATTGCTCAGTACCCCCAGCTTCTTTGGAGAACATAAGTGCTGTTTGTTACAGGCGACACAAGTGACAGAGGGGCTCACAGTCACACATAGAAGGACCGTGTTCAGATCCTACAAAGTGACCTTGTTAGGTCATTTAGCTTAATTGCTGCAAATCCCTAACTTGGTGCCACCACTCAAGCTCACTTAAATTTAGTCGTATTGGTTTCATTTAAGCTGATCATTTATCACACTAAACATTCTGAACTGGAATTTACAGAGATAGTTTACAACTGAAACTAAGTACATTTTTAGATGACTGATAATAACAGCTAAAAAAATTTTAGAAAGAAAGCCAAGTGCAACATCCCCCTAAGATTTAATACTAAAAGCTGGTTTTCCATCTTCATTCTGCTACAAATCAAAATAGACTATATTTGCATTGGGCAAAATTAAACTAAGTGAGACATTATATATAGCATATGGTACCAGAGATGCTAAAACAAACCTTTGCTACCTGAAATACAAAATAAAAATATATTTAAACCTGGATCACGACCAGCTCACTTTGTGGATGCCAAAATATTTCTCAATCACACACTTTTAGTTTAATTAATAGCAATATATGTAAAATTCTTTGGTCCAGCATACAATTCATACCAGAATTTGAAAAAATACTCTCCATATTGTATAAAGCCAGTATAAATACATTTGGTAATGAAGTCAGATTTTGTGAGAACATTTTCAAGTGAATTAGATAATTTTGTCAAACTATTTAAATGTCTTAGCAAACCATTTGGGAAAATTGCTGCACTTGGTATTGACTTTGGCAAAGTCTGGTATAGCATAGGGCTTTTTTTAAGGGAAAAAAAAAAGCCTTTAAATCTGAATCTTATGTCAAACTTGAGCAGACTATTTGTACTCTGCCTCATGTAGATTTTGGCATCTTGCATATTTGATGACTCAGTAATTAGATTTCTTGATAGTAATCATTTGGTTCATTCCTCAGACATAAACTATGCTTTCCAGTCCTGTCATCAGACTGATTCACAGGACAGAAATTCTTCACATTTACTTAAAACATGAATGCTGAGACAGATGACAAATGAGGCAAAACATCTTCAGTGTGCCAGAAAGCTGGAGCATTTAATATGAAGAAAGGTTGTGTGAGGTGTTTCTTTCCTCTTGTAAACCATATATATGTTATATGAGCAATGGCATATGGCATAGGAAGTGGCAAAGCTGGAACAGTTCTATAATTCAGTGGCTCCAGCATTAGATTGATTATTAAGTGATTTTGCCCAGTGAAATGGATGAATGTGTCAAACAAAGCTGTGCTAAATGAAATTCAAGGACTGTTAGTTCACACTAAGTTTCTGTACTTGCAATTAAAATGTCATGTATGGGCTTTATTTCCAGCAGTCATTAATAATGTAGGCATAAACAATTAAAATACAGCAAAAAGATCTTGGACTGAGCGTGACAATGCTGAAGACAGATTATTTTGAGTTTAGAAAACGGTATTTGAAATGCTGAAAAATTCCAAGTAATTATGTCATGAAACTAGACACCCTGTTATAAAATAACTATTCAAAAATACATTCCACTCTCCATTCCCTGATGTTTGGTTCATGGCTAGACATCTGTTATCATCTCACTCTTAGATTTTGTCATAGGATATTAACTATGGTGTTTCTGCAAAGGCTTTACATGACTGAAGAATATAAGCACTGAGATAATAAATCAGCACAGTTATCTCCTCTGAGAAACAACACCCATTTCAGTAGAACTGGAAACTGCAGAGACAATTCTGATGTAAACTTTGGCCTATGCAAATCCTCAAAATGTCTGTAGAAGGAGCTCAGGAGGAGCTCAGTCTGCTCAGCACAGTGTTTCTGGGGATACAGAAGTGCTGTACTCTGGAATAGAGACATGAGGGGCTGCAAGAACTCATCTGGGAGCTTCAGGCTTCTCAAACTGGAAAACTGTCTTGCCCTCATTCTGGTCAAGTCTTTGCTCTTACTTCTTATCAACAGTACCAAAACATGAAGTCCCCTAGAAACAAATCCACCCTACTGACAGCCTTACTATCATTCCCATGGTATATCCTTAGTTTCTTTAATTCTTTTTTGGGATTTTTTTCTTTGACTCCCCTGGAAAGGCCATCTAGAACCAACTGAAAGAGGAACCAGCTGAGCAGTGCACTGGGCAGCAGCAAGAGGAAGAGACTCTACTCTCCAGGGCTGAAATAGTCCTGTTCTGC
>NW_009952574.1:497815-547501 GCF_000747805.2 Chaetura pelagica
ATCTCAGAAGAGATGGCTGTAAGAGGAACTGGGTACAGAAGCTAACCTTGCTACAGCTCTCATTCCCCAATATATATTTTTTTAAAAAAGGACTAATTTGTTCCTAATTGAATTTCCTCAAACAGATTATTCTTCAGCTACGCCAGGTATAATTTTCCTTGCTGTGCCCTTCCCACAGCACATGCACTCTGTCACCTTCTGCCCTTTGCTTAAAGCACTCAATTCAAAACTTTCTGGGCTTTCCTTTTCCCATAAAAAAGAAGAGATGGGTCAGTCACTGGACTGGGATGGAAAAACTGTATGTTCAATTGCTGTATTTGCTGAAGAACCCAAACATATTTTTAGCAAAAAAAAAAATAATAAAAAAATCTCTTAATCTCTCTGTGTCCCAGGTTTTCATCAGTAAAGCAAAATCACAGATCCTTCCCTGTCCAAAGTGTTGGGAAGAAGAACTGTAAGTTTGATGAGTCTAGGCACAAAAAAAAAAAATAAATCTGAGCAAAAAGATTAGAGCAGAATTTTGTGGCTTACAGAGATTCTTTACTGTTGAGAAGATGTTATAAGATCCTTGAGCAAACAGTGCTTTAGAAAGAGCAGATACTGTAGTAATGCAATGTGATCCAGGCTACAGCAGTGTGATGCATACATCAGTGAGATAATACACTCTTCCCTGATTAGGATCTTCCTGGTGAGTGCCTGCTGCTGAGGGATGATTACAGAAAAGCTTACAGAGAGCAAGGAAGTGAGCAAGCTTGCTGCTCTGACACTAAAGTCAGTCTTACTAAGGCAAAGACTGCCCTGTTCCTCAGTGAGTCACAGTTTGGGTTTTTAAGCTGAGAAAAGTTCTCTGCACTTATCCAAGCCTACAAGAAGTCAGCAAGGAAGAATTAAAAAAATAAACTAACTGCAATTGCATGTTATGAAGAAAACAAATCTCAGCATGTTTTGTTGAAAGCAAAGGCCCTGAGCAACTAGATAGTAATGTCAAAGTTTGTCCTGCTTAGCACAGGGGATGGACGACACAAGCTTCTAAGGTCCCTTCAAACTAAATTGTTCTAAGATTCTAAAACAAGCAAAATTGCTTAGGTTGGGCCACTGTTTTCCATTTGAACAGCATCATCGCGAAGTAAAATAAACAATTAATCATTCATTATCAAGGCAGACAGAGGCCAAGCATGTTTCACACACTCACCCTTCCCTGGCACTCTCCAACGGCGACTGGTGGTGATGTGGACTGGAGAGGGTGGAGTCAAGTGGATGGTGTCTTGAAGGGATGTCGTGAGGAGGCGGCAACATACCTGGTGAGGGACCGTTGTGGTTAGAGCTGGAGCCACTGTACATGCCTGTGGACACACACCATTTTGCAAACTAAAGTAAGGAAAGAAGCATCCAAATAATTACTTGAAAATCCCCAGCTCCTTCCCCAGACAAGTGCTTGAAAATCCTCAGCTCCTTCCCTATCCCCCATCCAACCCCAAGACACACAGCAGCCCATGTCGTTGCTCATTTCAAACATTTTAATTTTACTTTCAATTAGTCTATTCCTGGACATCCTGGACCATTTAAAATACCACATATTGATGCAAATGAAACCCCAATACATGAAATGCAGAGAAAAGCGAGGAGAAATTTTTAATGAGAACATGAAAACAATAGATTTACAAGTACACAGAGATACTGAAGGAGTGTGGATGTTCCATTTTTTGGAGGACTTTGGCTACTCTCCTCTACCACGGCAGGCAGGCAGCAATAGCCAAGTGTCTCTCATACCCTCAAGCACATACTTTGTTAAGGAAGCTTTGTCCAGGACTCTTGGATTATGATGCTAGGAGTAGGGTTGTTTTTTTTTCCTATATAGTCTCCCTTCTAAAGAGTAAGTCATGCACTAAGGCAGTCTGGGCTTAGGGCCTTGACACTGACTTCTGGTGAGAAGGCTGCATGGTGGGCAGGTGTCTGATAAGGGGAGGCAGCAGAAGTACTGGCTGTCTGGTGTTACAAACACCACCCTTTGGCAGGGGGAAAAGAGGGATGGCTGCTAGTAGGTGCAGCTATTGGAAAAGTCTAGTCCCTTTCTCAGCGTCTCTGCCCTCTTCCTCCTCTTCCTAAAGTTTGCCTGCTACACATCTCCCAGAGTTCTGGCCCACCAGGGCATGCTTACCAGGGAATCTGCACACAGAGGACCAGAGCAGCCACGCACATAGTATGCTGAAAGCTGTGGGGAGCAAATGAAGTCTGCCAGTTCCCAGTGTCCAGCTATACAGCACAGAAGACCCCACACCCCCCCTGAGGCCTGGTTTTCTTTGCCTTCTCTCCTCCTGTAGCATTCATCCTTCCTCATTCAGGAAGACAGAGCTGTGTGTCAGCTAAGCTTGGCTCTGTCCCATTCACTGACAGGGTTCTGTGTGGTGCTCCTCCCAAACCCTCGCAGTGACATGGAACAAGGGCAACATGAAAATCAAGCTGTAGGGAATGTGTGACAGCCCTTTGGGTGGAAAAGCAATGGCTCAATGTCAACATCCATTTCTGTGTGACTGAAGAACAGAACCACTAAGGCAAGATTCCAGCCACCTTTGTCAGGGACTTCAGATGAGTCAAAAACCTCTCATGAACAATGAGTCCTCAGCTGTTGACAGATCTAAAGCAACAAAACTGAACCACATCATCTCTGTATCCTGCTAGACAGAACATTTGTCAACCAGCTAGTGAAACCAATTGTTTTCTGCACTGAAAGCCAGACAGAAGGGGCTTTAAGAAGTCAGATGTTCCCAGGTGATGGTAGGATTTACTTGTCAAAGCCTCTTCTGATAACAGGAAGTCAGTAAATAGGATGCTGCATGGTGAAAATGTAATTTTTTCTACTGGTGGCTTCAGTCCATTTGATAACACAATAGTTTACATTTCCCCCAAATCCTTACTGTTCATACATTCATGATCAGGCTTGGAAGATGAGCCAAATACCAATTTGACCTTGACTCTACAGTGTCATTTCACACTTCAGCTGTATTTCCTACACCACGCAGTTCAGGTGTATCAGCAGCACAGCCTGGGAACCTAAAGAGCTCTCTAAGGCTGGCAGACTATTACTAGTCCCTGTCAGTAACTCACCCAAAAGCTAGAAACCCTTGAAAGGCAGTTTTAGCAGTGTGGTGGTGAGTAAACACACTCAAATGTTTGATCTTTCAATCCCACCACTGAACAGTTTATGAATGTTTAAGAGGTCTCTCCTGGCTCCTTCGTTACTGTCTCAGGTACTGAGGATAGTTCAGTTCTTTGCTTGAGGTGGATGACAAAGAGCAGGAGAGCACCTACAATCAGCACACCCCTCTAGATAAGAAAGATGTTAACAAAACCACCCTACACATCCATATATCCAAGAGCAAATTCCTGCATGATCCTATGCCCTCAAACACATCCTATTAGAAAACCAAATTAAACCGGAATCCCTGTCATCCCAAATATTTGTCATACCCAACCAGTATGCAGAGGAGTTTGCCCATCTGTGGAACTACTAGGCAGGACACTCATTACCTACCATTGGGCTTAAAGAGTTGTCTAGCTGTGGACCTCCTCTCCTAGATAATGTTTGGCTTCTTCTGTCTACTCTGAGCTTATCCATCTCTTGACTTACTGATCACACCTTCTCTGGAACAGGTCCCTGCTATGACCATGTATATGGCTTGTAGGGTTCATTCCTCAGTGACCTCCTCCTCCTCTATCTTTATTTACCACAACTCCCTCACTCCTGCTCAGTTTGACACATGGTGTCTCTTGCCCTCACCTTCCCCACCTCCCTTCCCCTCTGCAGTGCTCATGAAGCTTGTCAGAAGGCAGAGAAACTTGCCTCTGAGGCCTCTGCCACCTGTGGTTGAGCTTGGCTAATGGGTTTTTGAAGACTACTGTGAGAAAGGAGACTGACACACATGGACAGAGGTGAGCAAAATGCTTACACAAGCCTTGGTTCCTAAGGAATTGAGATGAAACCCAGAGCCCAAATGTGTCCAGACACAGGGCAAGTGGGAGGAATGGGGGAGCTGCAAGGTGGTGGTGAGGTTTGGAGACTGCACAGCCCAGCCTTTGGATGAGAGCTGCATCTGCCCTTGAAGCTTCTGGATAGTGAGAAAGCCAAAACACAAGCCAAGGCAGACAAAGAACGGAGCCTGTTGTTCACTTGCTTCACTTGCATGGGGTGTCTGCCTGTAATTAAGAGCTCTTTGAGGGCCATGTGGCACACACAATGGAAGATGGGATTTACTACGAGATTCCATGGGAGCCTGCAGTGAGACATTAGTCACTTCTGTTGAGTCACTAAGAACCAAATTGGTACTTATTAAAGTTAAAAGTTATTTATCTTAAACAGTGCAAAACAAGGGCACTATCCAACAGAAAATTAACTTGACTTCCTTCAGGGGGACAGAACTTTCTTTGGTCACAGGCTCTGTGCAGGGTGCACTCTGCTAGGCACTCAGTGCTGTCAACCACTTATGCTGCTACTGGAATCACTTTGACTGTAAAAACTTTTGAGATGTGTATATTTCTTCCAGACTTAAGACGCTCAAAAGTCTGGAGCTGCTGTCACTGATTCCATGGCTACCTAATGGGTGTTAAGCCCAAAGATGGTGCTTTTAGAAGGAAATATTGGCAGTGGCATGGAACTGCCTTGTTCAGGGAAGAAGGAGGTATCTGCTGATACAAGGGGAACAGAAAGGAACAGTTGCTTGAGGGGACAGAAATAGGGTCTTTGCTGTGTGACTCCCTTTTCTCAGGAAAACTTCTACAATAGAAGAAGTCAAAGCGGGGACGAGCAGTCATGATTCCAGACTCAGTATAATTTTCAATAGTTCTAAAATTTAACTTCTTTTACAGTTTTTCCTCCCTTTTTCCAGCAGTGGGCTGTAATATTCTGAGTACCTGCAGTCACACAGAAGCCTTTGGAGCTGTTGTAAGTGCAACCCACTTTGGGACTGTGCACCTTGGGCCTCTTCAGGTGTTGACCATCTTAGCTTGTAACTGTATGTCATCAATCAATATTTTAAATGGCTTAGCCTTTAACCTTAACATCTGTTGCCACATCAGTTCTCTGAGCGTCTGTGCCTAGCAGCTTTTCTTTACCCCAGCTTTATGCTGAGACCAGAAAAACAGTAAAAAGACATGCCCAGAGTGGAATTGCCTACATAGAGACACTTCCTTTGCAGGGAGGGCACAGCTAGGGTTGAATGTGCGCAGCCAAGAAGCAGCTTAGTTATGAGGAGGGAAAAAGGAGGAAGGTCTAAGCAAACAATGGGTTCCTCTGACTGCAAAACATTCTTTTGCTCACTGTTTTACTCAGCCCTAAGCACAAACCTGCTTTGAAGTTGGACACAAGGAATGGGAGCTTTTTTAATATTTCATTTTTTTTCCTGTGATTGGCTTTCATCCCTGACATATTTAAAATGTGCTTTAAGTTGGAGAAAGACAAAACTGAAATT
Organism: Chaetura pelagica; assembly: GCF_000747805.2. NCBI lineage: Eukaryota > Metazoa > Chordata > Aves > Apodiformes > Apodidae > Chaetura > Chaetura pelagica. Next base: position 503,281 of record NW_009952574.1, read on the forward strand.
CTCCAGGAATCCAAGTGATCCCTAAAGCCCAGAGCTCTGCACATTAATAATGTGGTTTCTCTGAAGAAAAAAAAAAAAAAAGAAAAAGGGAAAAAGACCTCCAAACTCAAAACAAAAACCCAAACCATGAACATTTTCATATTTTCAAGTGGAATCAAGAGAACATCATATACTGCATTTACCCATATATATACTATAGAGAGTATTAGAGCTGATTTCTCTACAACTGTTCTATTATCCCTGCTTCTCTGAAAGAGCAGCCGTGCAATCATTGAATCATAGAATCATAGAATCTTAGGGGCTGGAAGGGACCTCGAGAGATCATCTAGTCCAACCCCCCTGCCAGAGCAGGGTCACCTAGAGTACATCACACAGGAACTCATCCAGGTGGGTTTTGAATGTCTCCAGTGAGGGAGACTCCACAACCTCCCTGGGCAGTCTGTTCCAGTGCTCTGTCACTCTTACAGTAAAAAATTTTTTTCGGATATTCACCTTGAACCTCCTATGCTCCAATTTACACCCATTACCCCTTGTCCTATCACTGGTCATCACTGAGAAAAGCCTGACTCCGTCCCCGTGACACTCACCCCTTACATATTTGTAAACATTGATGAGGTCACCCCTCAGTCTCCTTTTCTCCAAGCTAAAGAGACCCAGCTCCCTCAGCCTTTCCTCATAAGGGAGATGTTCCACTCCCTTAATCATCTTCATAGCTCTGCGCTGGACTCTTTCGAGCAGTTCCCTGTCCTTTTTGAACTGAGTTGCATGCTATGAGTGGCAGTAGGAGTGTCCTTAAGCTTCAGTTCTGTGAGGATCAGCTTATATTCCTTACATAATGACAGAGGAACAGTTTTGCCTGTGGAATTGTACTGCACATAGTATGAAGCAACTGCTATTTCACTGTAAAACAGTCTTTCAAATCTTGATTTATTTTCCCTGCATTTTTTCATGCTGTGCATGTGATGGGGTCTCATATGGGGTGACCCAATGGATGGATCAGGGAAGATTTACTAGGTTTTTTGCAGCATCCTGGTGATGGATTGATATAATCAGCAAAGAAATCGTATCAGAGGAAGCCAGTATTATTGACAGATAAAATCCTTAATTTCACAAGAGGTTCTCAGAAATGACACTGGGAGCTTAGGGATGGTCTGTTTATCTGTAAGGTAATAACGTAATAACTTTCCCTGTTCTATTGTTTCTCACTTGAAATCCAAGGCTACTTCTGAAGTGCAGCCTGTTCTGAGGGAAATGTCACTGGCCTTTCCTGTCCTGCCTGGAAAAGAGAGGCCAAGCCAAGCTTCAGCTACACCACACAGACAAGGGTGGAGAGCAGAGGCCATGAGCTCACAGATCTTAGAGGGTAGGGATGCAGACTGAGAATGGAAATAATCCCCTCAAGTCCCTCCAGCTTTCTGCCACTTTTCGTGGAGCCACATATAGAGCACCCCACACTCCCACAGGAACAGTGCTAGAATGATGGGTTATTTCCCTTTCTACTCTGTTCACTGGTTACAGTCCAACATCACAGTACAACTTGAACTAGAAAGAAGAACAGGAGATACCAAGCAGGATCTACTTTTTTGTTTTAAAATTACTTGCCTAAGTAATATTTAGCCATGTATTACTTTGCTCTTACAAAGCAAAATTTATCAATAAAATGCAACAGCTCTTCCTTTGGTGCAGGGGAACAAGCACCAGGCATTTTTGTTTTCTAATCCCAGTTTACCATTGGATTTTTCTAAGCCTCAACAGAAAGAAGTTTGTCTGGAAAGCTCAAACTCAGTTACTTAATCAATTTAAAACATTTTTACTAATACGAAGTCAAGCTTCTCCACAGTGGAACTGAAAGGGGATAAAGTGCATCCTAAATCAAAACAGATTAATTAAGATCTAATCTTCATCATTTTATGAATAATTTTGGATTTTAATAGCACGTAACGTTTTCTAATATTGACTAAGTTTGGAAATAAAGTCTTAAAAAATGGAAGCCCTGCCTTTTTGTGTCACTTGGCTCTGCTCTGTAGTCCAAAGACTTCCTCCAATGAGGAAAGGCTGAGAGAGCTGATGTTGTTCAGCCTGGAGAAGAGAAGGCCCCAGGGAGACTTTTTAGTGACTTTTCAATATGTAAAGGAAGTTGGGGACAGACTTATAAGATGGGGACAGATTTCTTAGCAGGGTCTGTAAAGATAGGACACAGGATAATGGTTTTAAAATAAAAGATTGGAGATTCATATTAGATATAAGGAATAATGTTTTATGTTGCTATATATCCATCCCATTCCTAATATGCAGCTGCCATTAAAAAATGAGTCAGCTATTGGGATGTATATGGGACATGACAGAGAATAACACAAGAAAATGAGACAATGATGGCCTATAAATCCAGTGAATGGCATAATCTGGAATTTTGTGCATAGTATTGATTGTCCTATCCCAGAATGGGCATTACAGAGTTAGAGGAATTTCAAAGGCAATAACAAGAATTGCTCTTCAAAAGCAGGTTCCACCAAAGCAGACCAAGTAAGAATCTATGTGCATATTATTCTCATTGAACATTATCTGAAAGTTGCACATGCAAAGTTAATCAAGGCAAGTACTTTTTCAAAAAGGCTTTGTAGCTTACTGATATGTGATGTTGCTGAAGCCAAGAATAAATATGTGAATTAGAAAAAAGGCTAAATAGTTACATGGACAGAAAGAGATTTGAGAGTGAGAACGGCCAAGTGGAAGGTTCCCTGCTCTAAACTCTACAATCAGAGGAGGGATCTGGGTGCCTCACAGGATGAGGGAGGCTGCAGTTACACTGATGACCTCTCAGAGCTCCACTTTCTCTCTGCTGCCTAAACAAAGAACCTGAGATTGTTCCATGCCTGATTCAGGATCCTCTGCTGAGGTTCAAAAGCTGTGAATCTAGATCTTATTTTCAGAAGTGAATGAAGGATCTTTTTTTCTTCCTATAAAAGGTATAGGAATAGTCTAAGGTCCCCCAAAGGGGCCAGCTCTTGTTCAAACCACAGGAAAGAAAGGACAGAAAAGAAAGAATGAAAGAAAGATTAAATACTAGAAAATATAATTAAAACAATCTTAGATATTTGAAATTCAAGCTTTTGCTCCATTCATCCATGACCATATGATATTTGTTATAATCACACAGTGCATGGTAACAGACACCCTCATCAGCTTCTCTGTGGCTCCTGAAGAGCTGGAGAACCCTCTTGCCCTGTGCCTTTGTCTTTGCTGCAGTGCTCGTTGGGCTTCAGCAAAGCTCATGCACCTGCATTCTCCTGGAGCCAAGGCAAACTTTTAAAAAGAGGACACAAGCACAGAGGCTGATTTTCAAAAAAATGCCCCCTCCACATGAAATTAATAGGAGCTCTTTGTCTGACTACCTCTGAAAAAAAAAAAAAGTCAGACCAACTCATGAAATTATTGGCTGGGGTTGGTTTGTGTTTTTTTTCATCTTCCACAGTGGCAAATCAGACCAATAAGCTTTTCTGTTTTAATTCCTGTATTGTATGTCACATTTAGCATCATACTTATTAGAAATGTTCTTACCTGTAATTAAATCATGATGACCTACAGATCTACCACATTTCCCATCCAAAATGTGTTGTGAAGATGTGTGGAGCTGTTGTATAGCTAAGCATTCACTTAGTACATCCTGTTCGATATCAGTACATGAATTTAGCTACAAGAGGAGGATAAAACAAACATTTTATTAAATTACTTCCATTTAAATTCGTATGTCTCTTTGCTTAAAGATTATGTATAGAAGGAAGGAACAAAATGTCATTCTTAGGTGTCATTAAGCATGTATTTATTACTTGGTTCTTTAGAGATTATTTTGCTTTTTTGAAGCACACAAGTTACATGTGCTAGTCTTAAATTAACAAAAGTTTGCTTCAGAAAATAATGTATCCTGTGTTTCTTCAAACCTTCCTGAGTAATTTTACTGCATCTTTTCAGACCTTCTGTAGTTTCTGAGGTTCTGTGGCAAAAGGATTGCATCACCTTGTAGCTGTGACACTTGGAAAGACATTTGATAGGGGAAGAAAAGCATTTGTGCTTATCAGATTAGATCTGGTGGAATAATAGGCTGTCAGGAACATGTAAGAGGTCTCACCAATATGTCAGCTGTTCTCCACGTAAATTAAAGCTCTGGCAAAAGTGTCTGAAGCAAACTCTTGAAAACCACAATGTCGATCATATTAAAAACAGCAGGAGAGGAGAATTAAGAAAGAAAAGCATTTCTAATTCTCTTTCAAACACGCTGATGTTGCCAAGCTTTTGTCATAATATGGTGCTCACATTACACAAGCAGCCATCCTATTCTATAGCCATTAACCCATAGTCATTGTCTTTACATTTAAAGCTTTGCATACCAATCTCCCCTGGGTTTGGTTATTCCAAATAAAAGGTGCAGGCAAACCTATTTGGAATTCTGCTGTACAGCCATTTGTTGGTTCAAGATAAACATCTAACATTTGGATCACACAGTCCATCTGCAGCCAATTAAACTACTACTAAATTAACAGCTAACTTTCTCCTCTTTTGCTCTTGTAAAGCCTTTCAGAACAACCAAATATTACCACCACAGTCATCTTCTAGGCTATGAACCAAATACTCAGGATTCCTTTGATGTCAGTTTAAGCTCAGGGCATTTTATTTTCTATCAGAGATGGCACATTTTGGTAGCATAGCTCAATCAGGACAGGAGGGCAGAGCAGCCTGTTGATTTTTCTTCCTTGGCTAAGTCATTTCTATTCAGAACTCCTGGGAAGCTGATACCAACAGACAACTGCCTTTGCAGAGTTATAACCAAAAATGAGCAAGTGAGTGTGATCAGTCTTTTCCCTTTTTATTCCAAACTAGACTGTCAGACACTGAGATTTACTCAGTTGTGAAAGGGTTTGGTTTTTTTCCTAGAATAAGTTCAAGTGAAATATTTTGGGGGTAGGGGCTGTTATTTATTTAAGAGTCAGATTTGCCTTGGTGCCTTTTGAGAGAGCCTGATTAAAAGGCATTTTAAATCTGCTGCTTTTTCAGATGCAAGGAAAAGAGACAGAGGATCAAGTATTCATAAAGTTATCATGGATAAACAAGATAGGGAATCTGAAGATGATTTCAGACCACTGGAGGGGTGCAGATTTGATTGGTCTAATAAATCAGGTGTGGGAGGCAAGGAATTAATATTATTTTAAGATAGCCTCAATAAGTCTATTGGAGGGTATGTAAATGGGGGAACATTCCTCAAGCTGGAAGACTAAGAGATAGGAAACCCTGGATATTTGATATCTTGGTACAACCAAGCAGCTTGAGTTTGCCATTTGTGTGTACTGCATTTGTCCCGTATTGGTTCTGTGCTTAAGGCCTTCTGCTGCTTATGTAGGAATTACCTTCTGTCCTTTAATGCAATGTTTGGATTTAGGTTTTTCTCTCACCTTCCTTCATAGAACTGGAAATAGGCCTCAGCAGGTGACAGGGTGTAACTGTGGGGACTGTTCCTTTCTCCAGATGTAAAGGATGTTAACATGTTAATGCATTCTGTTCAGAGCTGAACAAATTACACCCGTGTTTGGTATTAGGAAATAAAATATTTCCCTCCTTCCTTCCCCCAAGAAGTATGTCAGCAATCACAGGAAGGAAAGGTGTGGGGGAGGTTCTCTCCTTTGGAATAGGGAGCATGGTTGCTTTCCACAATCAGCTGAGAATTCCATATAACAAAATCTGTTGCAAAGATCTTGCTGTTGCAAAAGACACTGGTGCCACAGTCGACCCCTGTCTGTGGCCAATTACTGCTGTGGCTTTCTGACTCTCATTAAGACCTAAATTTTGTTCTAGGGAAGCACTGGGAATTTTGTGACCTGTGGTGTGGGAGGAGTGTGCACAGCACACTGTGTGGAACCTTCTAGATAGCTGTAGTTAAACCATGTGGCCTGATAATACAAAATTAGGGTTGATAACTAGGTGGTCCTTTCCAGTCCCGGCAGGCTAAGTAGGAGTTCTGACTGGACCTGATGGGTGCAGAGACAACAACTTGATTCTGTGGACACCTGGATGGGTGCTAGGTATGAACAGTGTTATTGCCAGGCACAAAGTTCCACGTGTAATGAGCGTTTCCTGACTGTCTGAAATAGTGTGCACAACTCTGGACACTGATGTTCTAGAAAGTGTTACTCAGATGTGTGCATCTGACACAGAGGAGGGTTCCAGGAAGAACTGGGGGACAGAAAACTGCCCTAGGAAAGGGGACCATAAGTTCAAATTAGTGAATCTAACCAACTGAAAAAATAGGGGATATAATCCATGCTGAGAAGTAGCAGGAGGGAAGAGGTTTAAGATAAGGGGCATGGCTGACACAAGGACCAGTGAGTATTAATTCATCACAGTTATATTCAAGCAGGAAAATTAGGCCTTTTGGACATCCATCTCACTCCTCCATGGCTTATCCCAAATTCTGCAACTAAGATGACCTGGGTTCTGCTACTGCATGTTCTCTCTTCATGCTCCTCTCTTTGCTTTCCATACTTGTAGTCCTTACCTCTGACATTTTTCCAAATTAGCTGCTCCCTAGCTCTATCTTGCCAGGCTGTCATTTCTGCTCTGTCCTCCATCCTTTAAACATGCCTTGCTGTCTCATCTGAGATGCTCTTGGCAGTGGTGAAGCAGCTGGGGGAAGATGTCATTGCTGCTTATTGAACTAATTGTAATTGCTTGCTAAGGCTTGCATTGCCCTCCACTCCTGGGCCTGAAGTGTGCTCATGGTCTGTTCTGTCACAGACAATCATCTTCTTACAAACTGTGTGTACAAATGTGGAACAAACAACTCTCTGATCCTGGGCTGGTGCCTAAGCATGCCCATTTAATAATGAGTTCAGGATTTAGCCCACAGGAATCAAATACTTATTTGAATCTAATAGCAGTGAAAAACATAACTAGCAGTCTGGGTTTGGAAAGATTTATAAATACATTTAAAATACAGATGTGGTGGGAAGGGGGGTGGGCTTCAGCCTCATCTATTACAAGTGCTCCTGTCCTGACATTTCCATAGTATCCTGTCTTAGTTTCATTTGTGTTTTGGATTATCTGCCAACATGTATTTACTAGGTGATTGCAGGGACTCAATGCATGGACATTTTATGTGAAGGGCAGCAGAATTTGGTCTTATGTATGAAAGATGAACAGGAAAGAACTGCTTGGAGAGAACGTGCAGGGCAAGCTGAAATTACAGGGTGGTAGCCTTGAAAGTATAACTATAAAGTGTATTCATTAACAATAGTGATTAAAAACCAACAGGAAAATTAGCTCAACTGAAGTTTTCTTCTAGCGATATTACAGAAAAACTCTGATTTAAAAGATATTTGAAATACATAATTGAAAATATATTTACCAAAGGTAAATCCAAACTAACTGTGTCAGGGAGACAGGACACTTTTTGCCGAGCGGGTCTTACCTTCTTACGCACCTGTTGTTCTTTGGCTGAATGAGCTTTCACGTGTTTGCGCAGGGAGCTGGGGTCAGTGTAGCGTTTGGAGCAGCCAGGAATCTGACAGGCATAGGGCTTCTGCAAACATGAGAAAAGGGAGAAGGTTTCCTATCCCACTGCATCTCCACAGGCAGCATTCAGGGCACTGAAGGTTGGCCCTTCCTGTGAGACAGGGTGAAGCCTGAGCTGTCTGCTCTGTTTGCTGTTGCCGTGTTTGCCCTGTCTCCTCTCTGCATGCAGCCAGACAAGATGCAAACACCAGAATCACGCTGATCGCTGTGATTTTGCACTCAGTGCAAGCACTGAAAGCCCCTGACACATCTATACTCTCTCATGTTGGATATTGATTACTGGGCTGCATTAATTGCTAATGAGATGCTTTCAAGAGCTATGACTTGTTTCCTAGTCTTTACAGTAGATAAAATGATCATGAGATCACCCAGTATAATTACAAATTTAGGAACTCTGGGTTTGAGTTCTGATTTACATGGCTTTTAAAACAACTGTTCCATATGCAGCAGAGCAAAATTTGTGGTGTTTCACATATTTGGTTTCCTTCATACCTAGTTCCTGTTTTGAATAAGAGCAGCAATATCTTTCTTTTTATAGCTCCTAACCAAACAACCTGCATCAAACATTAACATCTGAGCAAATCAATACAGAAAAAAAAATTCCATTGTTCTTGATTTTGTTGGGAAGACCTTTCCAGCTGAATTTGCCACTTCTGTGTGGCACAGCAGTCTTCCCTGGGAAAACCATCTGGAGCTGGGCAGGCAGTTCCAGTACACTTTTCTCACAGGAAAAAAAAATAAATAAGGATGCTCCATTTTACCCTCTGATCCTGGAGTCTCAATGACTGAAGCCTCACCAAGTTCTCCTCTTAGTTGTGCCTGCTCCCAACAAATGAAACACTGTCTCTCTGTTACTGTACAACTTCCAAATGAATGTGTAATTCCCAAGTTGAACAAAGGGAGTCTGACACTTGTTATTAAGTAACCACTGACTTAAGTGATGGCAAAATAGAGCTGCATGTCAAAGCTCACAAAGTTTTAGTTAAGCAGAACATTCCTTTTCTCTCTGTTTTCTTGCCTCATCTGTCAAGATTACCTTAGCCTTCACACTTGGACTAGTAAGTCCTTTAGGAGTCTTCCCAAAGGTAGAAAACTGGTTTGTTGTGACCTCAGTGTCACATTCTTTAATCTCCTTGGTTTCAAAAAGACGATGCACAAAAGGGGAAAAAACCCACAGGCTTTGGGAGAAGTGACTGTGAGGTCCTTTAAACAAGTTGCTCTACCCTGGAGGAGTGATGACATGCCCTTGTTACCACAAGGACAGATATGTTCCCTTTGTTCTGCTTCTCCCTAGGAGAAGGATCAACTTCCAGATGATTTAGTAGAGATTCGATCAAACCAGCATATGCCAGCAAGTCTCTGAAATGATTTACAGAACCTCCTTTGGAAAAGATAAATGCTGGAGTGACCTACATTGAGAAGCTTTAAAACCAATTCCAAATGCACTCCATAAGGAATAAGCCGTCTATATAAACACCTTTTCTTTGCAAGTATCTCCAGAGGAAAAGTATTGCAGCTCTGTCCAACCAGCAGGAAATTTCTAAAGGAATAATAGAATCATTCACCAATTCCTGACCTTGCAGGCTAACACAGCACCTATCCAGAAAGTTACAGGGCAAAGCAGATTTATTGAGAGTGTCTGGAACACAGAAAACTGACACCTGAGCAAAAACTGTGGAAAACTTCAACAAAACTCTTAGCAGAAAAAAAAGCAGTCTTTTTCAAATTATTGGTGTCATTCAAATTAGAGATAGAATCATTCAACTTAGTGATAGGGAAACTAGATGAAAATCTGACTACCCTTGAAGGTTCCTGGTTCTTTTGCTTTGCCACCCCAGGCAGTTATTCTGCCTGATCTCATGCAACGTGCAGCCTCTACAGTAGCACCATCTTGTAGCCCTGTTATTTTTCACATTCACATAAGCAGATAATACACTAAGCTAAACCATCCAACTTCAATTAAACTAGGTAAGTGGAAGTTAGTTATCATGGGGTAGGACTAAGAAACAGTTTTAAAGAACCTGCAACAGAATAGCATGGAAGATGTTTTTAGACATTTAAGAAAGTTAGTAGAAAATGATTACTGTACCTTTTTCCTGATTTATGAGCATTTCAGATAATAAAGACAGAGATAAAGAGAGAAGAAAACAAAATAGAAAGTTAAGAGATTTGTCTTCAATAATAAACAGATCAACAGATATAAGAATTTTTGCTTATTTTGGTAACCATTAAAATTCTCTCCCAAAACTAATAAATGGCATTTCATTTGTGAATGTGGCTAAGAGAAAAAATATATCTATTAGACTCAAGAAGCTACATTTCAAAACTGTGTGCCCAATTTAGTATATCCACTTTGAAAAGAGACACATTTTATAACTAATTACAAATTCAAATATCTCAGGTTGACTTTCAAATAAATAAAACACTGTTATTGTAAGTTGCTTTGGTTTGGAAAATGTGACTGACTCGTTTCTCTTACTTGTTTGTTTTTGCAAGGCATAATGTACATTAGACATTCCTTAATGCTGCACTGTCTGAAATGTGTAACTGCTTAAAAAGTAAATATCAATTAAACTCAAAAGTTCTGCCCCATAAACACTTGGCTAAACATTAAACCATAGATTCACTTATTTGAAAAAGACAAAGGAACAACTCAGCCTATTATACTTTGCAACCTTTATGCTGAGGACTTAACTGGTCTACAAAGTTGTCTACTTAACTTTCTTTCCCCATAATATGGTGATTAAATTTTATCAGAGCCTAAGACACTAGACAAGCTCCCACCTTATCTGTGAGACTCGTGAGGAGACTTGTAGAGCTGAGCCTGAGTCTACCAGCTGTACGTAAGAATTTGGTGTTTACAGTTAATGCTGATGGTGGGTATGTAACACATTTCATATAGTTCTAAAACATGTATTTTTACCTTTACAAAATTACATTCAAAACTACGATGCATTTACCTTCCACTGAGATGTCTGAACTGCTTTTGCATTCATTCAGAATAGACTACTGAAACACCACAGGAGAGGAAGCAAGACAATGACACACATTTAGAACAGCAGCAGTGACTCAGCTTTTGCTCACACTATACCTTATTGTCCTGCTGCCTCCTCTTACTGGAACATGAACAATGAGAGAGTTTGCTGAGTAACTTATTCCTGAGTAACCTATTCTTGAGTAACTCATTTCTCAGCATGAGTAAGGCAGATGAACTTGCCTGTCTGGGATCGACTCCCTTCTCAATTTCTCGATGCACATATAATTCAAAACAAAAGTAGAGTTGCCTATAGCTGAGATTTCTGAGATGCTCCTTTGAAAAGGAAAAGTCACCCTCTGGCTGCAGAACAGATTGTGTACAAGGACCACAGGAAAACTCAGTGCAACTCCCAGTAGGGAATCATGCTTACGGTATCCAGGTGTGTTCGCTGGTGCTTGGCCCGGTCGCTGGAGTTGCTGAAAGCCTTCTGGCAGCCAGGATGCTGGCACAGGTATGGCTTCTCCCCAGTGTGACTCCGGAGGTGAATCTTGAGGTTCTCAAGCCTAGAAAATGCCTTGTTGCACCCTTCAAACTGAAAAATGTCATAAAAAATTGTTGTAAAGTACTATTAAATAAACCACGTGCAGCCACAATGAGAACAGTGTAAGATCCAAGTTGGATATGCAATAAATCAACCAACATTCAAACATCTGTTGAAATTTATGGATGAAACACAACATTTTGTGCTGCTCATTTAATCTGTCACTGAAGACATGGTGTGTAGCTCAGTAATAATACAAGGGTTATAAATATCTCACATGTTCTGTCTGAAGTACTGAATGCTTAAAGACATCGTGTCCGAACAGAAAATGTAAAGAAAGAATAAGTTTTCTGATGAGTCCTCTTAGATGTTAATTGGCACAGGAACCACTGTGGGCAGTAACAATTAGCTGCTACAGACAGAGAGTAAGAGAAGCTATTTGTGGAGGGTAAGAACCTGGTTTCAGATATCTGAAATACTATCCATGGGAGCAGATGAGCATGGACTATTACAGGAAGACCTGATCCATTTGAAGAGCAATCCAAAGGAACTCTGCTGTTATTCTGCACCCTTTTCTTTACTAGCCCTATCATTCAGATCTGTTCTCAGCATTTATACAGCCAGTAACCTGAGCAATTCTGACTTCTTAAGCACCCGTTTCATTAGAGAACTCAGTAATAAAATGCTGCATAGCATCCATAACAAAAGTCACTGTTTCAAATTAAATCAGAACAAATAAATAATTTAAATTTCCAGCTGCTAGGCCAAGGGAAGGGTGTTTTGCATTGCTCACTGTTACGTTCTGGTGTTACAGACTCAAGTTGACATAGTGGAGGCACTGACTCTAAGATGGACTTTGGGAACTAACCTGAATCCCAGGTGAGCAACAAGACCAAGTTTTTTCTTTCAACTGTTGTGTGCTGTTCCTTCCGCCCTACCTGAGCAGACTCTCCCCTGACTGTCATGAGTTCCTTCTATGTACTCCACTCACCCCTCTAAAGTTTCTGGTTCTCACATACAGGCATCAATAAACCCAGCCCAGGAGGACATTATACAGCAATGTCCCTGGTTACAGGGCCCTTAGGACACTTTATACCCCGTTGGCACCAGAATCACTACAGTGACACTCCACAACCTGATCTTCTTGTCTCCATGTTTTCTCAGGCGTGGAAGACCCGTTAGGTCACAGAAGTGATTTCTCAGCTAATCAGTCATGAATGGAGGATCTTGAGCCTCAGAATGTTTTTCTAATGGATTACCAGTCTTCAGCTCCATATCTGCAGCCTAATGCAAAGTAGGAAAGTATGCAGAATAATCCAAACTAATTAAAGGCCCAGCTCCATTCTCATTGATGTCAGTAGCAAAAATGCCAATGGCAAATGTCCTAAAACATCTAAACACAAGTTTAATTTAAAACACATGAAAGTACATAAGTTTCAGAGTTTGCTGGATGCTGGATCAAGACTTCAGGGAGAAAAGGAACAGGCCCTAACATAAATGCTCAGAGCTACAATGTAAGCAGCAACATTCAAATGGGATTTATACTTCTACCATTATCAACAACCTTTTTTTGGTACTAACACGCAATTCACTGAGAGCTGCAGAAAGGTCTCTACTTTGAAGGACTCCAGGAAAACCTATTTGAGCTCTGTTACTTCTTGCTCGATCTACTGACTGTATCCCTTGCAGTTTTTCCTTACAAATCCAAAGGTGGAGACAGCACTGCTGAGACCAAATTTTCCAGAAGTGGAAGTGTCTCACCAGTACAGTTGTACAGGAACAGGATAACTTCAACTGTGTGGCTGAGGAACCTCTGCTAGGATGACTTTGTCAGGTAATTCTTGGGCTTCATTGCTGCTCACCAACACTTTTAACCCTTCCGCCGACCCTTGCTACTTGGAGCGTATTCGATGTATATATGTATCAAATAAAACTGCTCCTGGATAAATGGGGTGCTCATTCTCCTCCTCAAATAACGTCCAGGAAGATCCATCAATCCCAGAAGTGTCTTAGCTTCAACTACAAAGAACAAATATTCCATTTCCAAAGGGCTTTAGATTGGAAAGAGCTATTTGATCAACTGAGAAGGCCACTTAGAGTATCTCCCAGACATCTGGCCCCAATCTGTCAATGCTTAATCCTACAATCTTAAACATTTTGTTGACGTTTGATGCCTGGAATAACTGTAAGAAACGCTGCGTGATCCTCAAAGTCTGTAAATGTCAACAGAGCTCTTAAACAAAGTCATCAATAAAAATAATAATTATATTGCAATTACTACTTTTGTCTTTGCTGGGAGGTTGTTAATGTGTGCTTCAGACACTGCCTGCACAGACACAAAACAATGCCACATGATTACATTAAATAGCATGAATCATTGCTTGGATTTTATAACTACTGCTGCTTTTAGGATAGGGTTTCTACCAGGAAAAAATATGTTGTAGAAACTTATGGGACTAAGTTCACTACCATATGGACATACCTACACTATCTTTATTTTACACTAAACCTCACTAGAGTGCATTTAAAAAGCATATTTATGAAAACTAAATTATCCCACAGTGATCTAAACACATCGATATTTTCCTAGCAAAACAGTTTAATCTAATAATTATAATGGCTTAAAATGTTTTTTCTTTGCTTCCACATTATACTTTGAATGCACCTGAGAATGCTGCCATGCAGCAATAACAGCATATTCCCAAGAGGATTTATATTATCAAATGTTTACCATTTTCATAAGTGTATTTAATCACAGTCATGTCTACAATATCTGTCAGTGGTACAGATTAGAAGAAATAAACTCTAAACTAAACAGCTCAGACCATAAGGTAAAGCAGTAACTGACGTTTTCTTAGGAAATTAGTTATGACTGAAAAAGAGAAGCCTTCACAGTTGTAGTGCTAAATAGGTCCAGTGTGCCATTAGAGAAAGCTCATTAATATACACCTCTGCTCCATGCTGCAAGATCAGTTAAACAAGCTGCCTTTTATTTATAAACCTAAAAGGGAAAGAGCAGGTCATATTGGCTGCTGACATCTCAGACAGCCTACAGATGGAAAACCCAAAACATTTCATTCCAAAGCATTTAATACTATCAATAGGAAATCTTACGTCTGGTCAAAACATCTACAAGCCTTATGAACATTGTGAAATGCTCTTTCTTCCCAACTGGTTACAAAATTGAGAACATTTTACTGAAAAACATATTACGAGAAAAAAGATCCTGTGAGGATATGTATCCCTTCTGGAGGGGAGGAACTAGTCACTTCACTCTTCAAATAGCATCAGTGTTTTACAGCACACTGCATCTAATGTTGGCGACATGGCAGGAGGCATCTGAGGCTCCACACTGTTAGGAATCTCAGTAACTTAAGCACATTAGTTGGTTCACCCAACACAAGAACCAAATTATCTGATTTGGTGCTTTGTTTTTTCTAGAAAACTCTTGAATGGATTAATTTTTAATTCTCTATTGTAGCCATACTACTGATCCTGTAAATACTTGCTCATGAGTACCATGACTCATGCAAGGAGTTTTATTAAACTCAACAGAACGATTTGTGTACATAAAAAGTAACCATTGGACTGAGCTCTCAAATTCCTGAAGAATCCCAGTTGATACAGCCAGGGTACAGACTGAAATTGTTAGAAGCTGCTTTTTTCCCCTAGTGGTAACAAAATAATGGAAGATACCTGCAACAGAAAAATGATCTGCCAGTTTCTGTGGGGGTTTTTTGAAGCCTGAGCTATTTACATTTGCAAAGTGACACTTTTACATGAGAATTCATTTGAGTCCTGGGGACAATTGCTTGTACTTGTTTTATTATTTGTGTTACCAAAAAAAGCATGTAGGGCTTCAGCCAGACTATTGTACAGTTGCTGGTGTTGGAGAAAAAGAGGTTAAAAGGTTCACAACAAGAAAAAATTAAAATCTAGCTCAGTAAGTCACCGTATAAATGCAGTATGTCCTTCAGGTTGTAGGGTAACCAAGCATCTGACACCAGACATTGTACATCAGCATGACATTGTCCTTTATGCTGTAAGACAGGTTGTGTATTTCCTAATTAAAATCAAACTAGGAAGTACTAATACACTGCAAATCCTGGAGGAGGCGTTTGATCAGCGTATGTCACGGAATTAAGACTTTGGGCTGTCTCTTTTATTTCAATTTTATGAATTTTTTAAGACCCTAAGTCTACTTTCCTTCCCCCCTTCCCCCACACCCCCCCCCCAGCAGTACCAGGAGTTACGGCTGCACAAGGAATGCAGGCCTGGCCCACACAAGGCCTAACAACAGATTAATTTAAGTCATTTCAAGAGCAACCAGGTCTGATTCTGCATGCAAGGTGATTTCCACACAGACACAGATGTCTCTGACTGCAAAACCCAGCCACCTGCCTGCCAACGTGCCCTGAGATGGGATTCCTCCACTCTCACTGGACTGTCTAAAACGTGAACGGCCTCCTTGTTTGAGCCCCAGCATGAGTCTGGCAGCTCAGAGCTCAGTGAGACACATCCTGCTCGGTGCTTGATCCTCTCCTCTGACTACAGAGGCAGCCTAGATTTGGCTTCTAGGTTTTTCAAGGTAGTGTTACCTGTGTTCCTGCGTATATCTGGCATTCTACGTGAGTTCTGCCAATCATCTCTCATGGCCTGCTGCCATGCCAGATGCAGAAGACCAGCTCATCAGGACATGGGCCTATGTCTAAGCACTGGCATGTTTTGTCACTCTAAACTCTTGCTCACGCAATTGTAAATTATCATCTGCCAAGAAAGAGTTGAATGTTGTTCAAAGCACTGAAATATTCATGGATTTAATTTCTTCTAGTACCTGTAGGTCAGGCTCTTCAGGGAGCACTTCAGTGAGCAAGCAGAGCTTTCAATATGTCTGCCAGCAAAACACAAAATATCCAGGAAACTATCAGAGCATCCTATCATTTTCACAAGACCCAGTAGCTAATCTTAAAATTATTTTTAGTAATCCTTCTTTAATCAAGCAGAAGGATAAACATTTGTCAAAACTGGGGTAGCTGCATTCATTTGCTGCAACACAGGAGAGTGAACCAGGAAAGCTCACAGAATCACAGAATGGTTTGGAGATATCTTACTATCAGCAGCATGACAGCCACAAATTCTGCCATAAGGTTTTGCTAAGTATGTCATTTGGCAAGCAAACAGTTTTCTGAAATCTCATCACAGTTGGACTGAATGCAGTATTGTGGCTTGCAGGCAAAAATAACATTGCATGGAGCAACACTTAAAAAACAAAATGCAAAATTTGTATGGTCAGGTAATAAGCAGAGATACCCCTCCCCAAATCTGCATGTCAGGCCCTCTATTTCCTCATGTGTAACTGGGAAACTATTTAGGATTTTTTTTTAATAGCTTGCAAGGTATTAGGAAATTAAAGGACATCACACAATCCATAATCCAAGATTTGCTGCCCTAATATCTGAAGCCAGATCTGCTTGTTTTGGGGACAAAATCGAGACTGAACAAAATCAATTAAAACCCCTCTCCAGCTGTGCCAACAAAGAACCATAACTAAAATTAAAATGCTTCTCTCCAGTTCTTTTAGATTTTTTTAACAAAGATTATACTTTTGCTACATGTACTTCAAAACTTCATTCCTCTGGATCAGTAAGTCATTGTCTTACCTCACTTTCCAAGGAAACATCTCAATTCCACTTTGTGTCTAACATATCACCTGTTTCCAACTATCTCGGCTGAGACTTTGCTGAAATTCTGTCCCACACTCTTGCTTGTATCTTTTCCTCTTGGCCCACATTTTAGTCATGGACTGTTTTTTTGGTCTGGAAGGCCAGTTACACTGCAAACAGTTTGGGTCAGAAGGCATTTCATGGACACACGAGATGGAATAAGTGCTCCTAATTTACTTACAGGTATAAAAGTTTGCAAATTTAGAGTGAAGAATTAATTTGCTTAAAATAATGAACGCAGCTTCAGGACAAGAAGAGAATCCATGTATATGGACTAACCAGTTAAAAAAATAAAGTAAAAAAAATAAAAAGAATCGAAGAGAGGACAACAGCCAGAAAGAAAAAAGTTCATTACAAAATGAAAACAAAAAAACCCTTCCCCAAAACTTATGCCTGATTAGCACAGCGTAGCATCTTAAAAGGCCAAAATACCACATGTGTGGCATGTTACAAAAGAAGATTAAAATAAAGGAAAAAATATCCAGAGAACCATGAAGTCTCAAAACATCTGGAGTTTTATAGTAACAGGGAGGAAAAAATCAAAAACATAATTGAAAAAAGTCCGCGGCGATACATTATTGTACAATGAGGCTTAATGGAATTGAAAGGAGAAGAGATGAAAAGGCAAAATAAAGAGGGGGGAAGAAATAAAAGAAACAAGAAAAGGCGTTTATATTTTAAAGATGTCACTGAGGGTTTTTATCCCAGTTATTAAAAATTACACACCCTGCTTCTGTAAGCTGTTCCTGCAATGTGTTGAGCGCTCTCTTTCAGCGTAGGACATTCATGCATGCTGGGGAATTCATCAACCCTTTTGTACCCCGTGTAGGGGCACTTTTCACTCCTGATTCAAGAGCCATCTGCAAAGAGAATGGAAGAGAAACTGCCTGTCCTGGTTTACATTCTGAATCCAATGGGAGATTTGAAGAGAGGCAGGATAAACATGTAAATTAAAAATGTTTGCTAAAAACAATGCACATATTCAGGAATTAAGCAAATAATCTTAAGTTGTTATGTTGGCATCAGACACTAGAATCAACTGTCATTGAAATACTCTGAATGTACTCACTAACAAACATGTATATGGAAAAGTGAAATGAAAAACTTCCCTCTTTTTTTCAGATTTTTTTCTTTTTTTAATGAAGGAAGAGTAAGTCCACAGTCCAGTTCGCCTTTGTAACATGCCAACAGTGTGTCTATAAACAGAAAGTGTTTCCAATGCACCACAGGCATCAACATCCTGGATTGGGTCTGTGCTCTGTCTGTCTCAGGAAGATTGAGACAACCATATGCCAAACCCTCTGTAACAAATACGGTGTCATCTGCAAACACTAAGTGTCCACCCCAACTTCCCACTCATGGCCCAGACTCCTTTTTTTTTTTTCCCCTAAGCCTGGGAAACCCAGCTCATATCTTTGTCAAGACCAATAAATAAATAAATGTGTTTTACACTCATAGCTTGTCATATGTCATCACAGCCAACAAAGTGGCTCCTGTCCTTGGCAGATCAGAGGAGGATCCTGTGGGTGAAAAATGATCTACAGTTGGAAATTGCTGGCTACAGCTAACTAAACTTGTCAACCACAACCAAATTCTCTCTTAGAAAAGATGAAAATTACCAGCAAAGTCACTTTCCACCCATCTATGTGGTTTTTTGTTGTAAATATGACTTTTTGTATGCTGCTTGACATAGATCATTGATTTTCCTCATCAGAAATTCTAGTCTTGCTGTGTTTTCATTTCATCTCGCTTGGCCACATTCATTACAAGAAGGGAAATCTGTGAGATGTATTCCTAGGAAAATGGCTTCAGGACCTCATCTGTTTCAAAGAAAGTCAGTTTTGTGGCTTTGCCAATATCAAATGGTTGACCAGGCTTGGTTATGCACTGCACTGGTGCATAAGCCATGTTTTAGAGTCTGGAAACACCATTCTGTTCTTGCACTTTGTAAATGACTACCACGCTTCAGCTGAGCTGCACAATGATCAGTATCTAAGCTCCTTCCCTCTGGTTAATCCAAGATAATGTGCTGCCTTCTGTGAGAAGCTGAGCTCACTCCTCTTACCTCACACTTCCATGCACTAAGTGCATGTGCTTCAGCAGTTACAGTGGCTGATCCACAGCAACCTGTGAAGCAATTGCATTGGATTCTGTGCCTAAGCACCCAAAGGAGATGGTAAATCAAGATGGTGCTCACAAATACCCCAAAGTCCACGTGCTACTTTTCACTTACTATGTCTAGCACACTGAACTAGTGTGAGTAGTTATGATCTTCATGAACCCCTGCTCCAGTTTTAAGCGGTAGAGTTGCCTTCTAAAGCCTTTTGTGAAGATGAGCTCTTTGCTGAAGAGCAGACAGCGTGCCAGCAGTGCCAGGTCCCTGCATGCTCTATAGCTCTGTGGGATCCTTTGGATAAAAGGCAGTATAGAAATGTTCTTTTCTGAATAGCACTTAATGTTTTCCCACAGTCTTATTGTTTACAGGGAGTTTAGCAAGTCACTTCACTAATTTAAAATAGATTGTATCCCACATGGGTGGCTAACAATAACACATATTGGTGAATCATATGGCTTTCAAATGATACGTATGAAAAAGAAGAGCTACACATATTGTCTGAAATTTTATTGTGTGAAACCACAGCACTTAGCTCCCTACCAGCTGTGTCAACAATTCAGTGTAATAAACTGAAACAATTGTAGAATAATAGCAAGGTTAGTTCTGAAAAACGAAGTGAAGATTTAAAAAAAAAATGCACTAAGAAAATGTAAATTAACAGAGATTAACACCATTTCAGGTGGGAACAACCAGACCGGCAAATGATACGACCTCATGATATCTAGAATCCATGGTTACAGGTTGCCATCTAAAAGCCTAAGAGGAAAAGAGATTATATGGATGAAATTATTTTTAAAAGGGAAGAAGAGCAGGTTTTGACATAAGAGGAAACTGGTGTGTTAGGCTTAGACTGTGCAGCCACTGCAGAAGCATCCTGTCTTAATACAAACGACACATGCAGGGTCAGCTTTCAAGTGAAAGAAGAGTAAGAATCTTTCCTGGATTTTGCTTCCTAGGTTCAGATCAGCCTCATCTCCACACTGACTCGTTCATATGAGCTGCTCTACACACATGACGTAGCTCCTGGAGAGGACACTGCCAAAAGACATTCCTGACATACTCGACCAATAGCAACCCATGAACAGGAATGGCTGAATGAGCCAGGCTCAAATAACAAAGGTTCCACATTGAGCTGTCTCACATAATTTTTAATATGCTGCTAAATAAATAAATAACTGAAGAAAAGACATTTTCTAAGATAATATTTTGAGGGAAAACTGGAAATGGAACTCAACGGAAATAGGTTTTAAATTGAAATGTTGAACTGTAGCCCAGAAATGACAAGAAAATTAAATCTTTTTTTCCTGAACCCCAATAAAAAAAGTCTTAAACACTCTCTGTAGACCACAGTTTTGAAAGAAATGAAATTATGTTATTGTCATGCATGATTATCCAATGTTTAGAAGGTATCTGCAAGGTTTTCCTGAGAGTTATACCTCCATCCCATAACCTAGCAGGAAACCACAATCACTTCTGTACCTTACGTGAAAGACTTTGAAATGAAACTGCCTCAAAATCAAATATAAGCAGCTTTCAACATGTGCATTTAATCTTCCTAGGTTAAGAAACACCCTGTGGCCACCACACTAAAGAACTGAAAACGTAAATTGAAGAAATTATATCCATATGATTAAGTAAGATTCTTAAAGAGAAACATGTTGTTAAGTACTTCATTGAGAATAAAATGAAATGCAGTAAAATAGAAGCTATTTGGAATAAATCACTGACGCACATGCTTTCTATGCAAAATGGCAACTTTCTGCTCTGAGTGGACATCTGGAGCAAATTAGCATTATGTTGAGAATAATATAAAATTAAAACATTAAGTTTCAGCTTCTAAAATTAAATAAAAAATCAGAGACCAATGTTGTGTTGGACAGCTCGCCTTATGACTCTGATAGCAGGAGTTTGTTTTGGTTTTGAAGTTGTTTATGCCTCCTATCACTGTTCCTGGAGCACTGACACTCCCAGATACCAGCAGCAGCAGGCAGAGCAGTTGTATCTTGAAATGTGCTGCTGAGTCCTGCACTGGAAGTTCAGAATGAGGAGTCCAAGGCCAAGTGTGGGCCAAAGCATCTTGGGTAAAACAGGAGGAAATGACCCAAAACTATAGGCAGAACTCAGGCCACACCCAAGCCAAACCTCCCAGGGCCCGATTGTTTCATTTTTACATTTGCATGCTTACTCCACACTTCCTGCCTCTGGAGAACATCCAGGGCTGATGTGATGAAGGTGCTGGATAACTTCAAGTCCTTGTGAGGCCCCTCTTAAAGTATGCTGAGCTTCTCCTGAGTGCTGCTGCTGAAGCTACTCAATTCACAGGAGATCTCGTATGGCCAACCGGGAAGTTCTCCCAGCCCCTACTGAGGTGTGGAAAACAAGAGAAGACTCTGCTCTATCAGGGACACAGGCTGTGGAGGAGACTATCACACAGTCCCCAATTTCCAAATCCAAAGAAAGCTTCTGTCCCTGCCTCTTCTATGTGCACTTAAGACAACCAAGTATTTGTACGGCTCTTCCTCTCACTTCCTAAAGAGATTAACCAAGATAAATGAGGTGTGTGGGACTGTAACTCTCTTTTTTTAATCATTCTCCTCCACAACTGGGTCCTCACTGTCACTTGAGGGGCAAGGCAACTGTCTTCAGCCTTGGGCTCGCCATAGATGCATACCTGGCCCATCCACCTTGCTCCTGAAGCTGGAAAAAGAGTGCTGCTTCTTCCTCAGGGTGTCAGGCTAGGCATCTGCCGAGACCACAGACTTCAGGGGAAAACTAACTTTTCTCCTGGACATCTTTTTAGATATCCCATTTCACTGGTCTGCTCCACACAGCTTTTGAGAAGTTACTAGCTTATAAAACTGTCCATCTCCAACTAGACAAAACAGCTACTAGCAGTAACATTTCTGAAAAACCCTGTAACCAGAAGCCATTAGCACCCCTAGTACACTTCTGAACAACCAATGCCTGGTTGAAGGAGCACCATGGTTGCAAGTGGTGCCATGCTGAGCATCCCTACTGCTCCTGTCTGTCTGTGAGATCTACCTAAGGGATCACTTCTGACCTGCCAGCAGCCCAACAGTGTCAGCTGAGGGAGATTCATTGCTTTATGATTGGGTGACCCTAAGCAAATTACTTATTTCCTTTCTGCAGTTTAGTCCTTCCCCCTTTCTGACTATTTGTACTGAAATGCCTAATGAGCAGGGACTGTGCAACACCAAGAGCATCTCATGAGGTGCATTCAGACCATCCTGAACTCATCAGTTCCTGGTGTAAAGCTACTGAGCAAGGAGCAGTGCTCTGGAGAATCAGGCCTTCTGGAAGAAGATCAATAACCATAGCACTGGAGAGAATGCCAGACCCTTATAATCATGTTCAGGTAGTTTGCTAATGCACCTTTATGCTCTGAAATGCTCTCCTAGATGCTTGAAAAAAAATTACGTCAACCAAGCAACCAGAATCACTTTCTTTAGCATAAAAATAAGCTCTTTCTAGAATGGTTTATCTCTTTTCTGATATATTTGGGAAAGTGCCAACCTTGCCACCTGTTCCTGGACTTCCTTTAAGGTAGCCCTGGCTTTCAACATGAAACTTAAATTGGACGTGCACAGACTTGCTCCTGCACTTTGCAATGTAAACACCTGCACATATGTTTTAAATAGTCTCACACCTCTATATGTAAAATTTCAGACACCTGTGAATTGGCTTTAAATAGCCCCAGTGGGTTTTGTGGATGGAGAACAACTTCCAGGTGCAGATGAATAAGGTTATTTCAAGGGCATAGGCAACATACAGCCTTCAGTCTGAGTACTTACAATACTGCATTTCCAAATTTAAAGCAAGGCTTTAAGCACTTAAGAGTTCTCTCTGTGAGTCATTAATCATCCACAAAATAGGGATACAAACACATTTGTCTCTCTCTGGATTGTAGTGAGCCTTAATTTGTTGGGCTTTAATTCTCTAAAGCACCTTGAGATCTTTGCAGTGCATGTGCACTCCACAGACAAGAATGGCCCCAGCCTTGCTCTTCGTAAAGCTGCAGAGGAAAGACTCATTTTCACTGGTCTTGGGCTACAGGGCTTTGTGAGAACTTTCTTTCCATGTCTCTGCTTTAACACAGAAAAGATTCTGTTGTTTTTAGACCAATTCTACCAGCACTTTCACATCAGATCCTCACAGATGGTTTCTTATTCAAAAATTTTGGCCCTGTTTGACCCATCATTTACTCACACAGAATTCTGATAAACACTTCCCATTATGCTTTTGCAAACAATGCTCTATGTGAGTAAAGGCTGAGAATTAACTCCGAATTAATCTACAGTACATCTTTTAAAACCTTACCTTTCCTCTTCTATTTCTTCTCCAGTCACCTCATAATTGAACAAAAAATAAGACGGTCAGATATTTTTTCTGTTTAAGAGGTTATTTCTGAAGTAAACTTGCTTTGACTGCACGATGATCTATGTGACCACAATGCATTCTTTGAAAAGGAGAATAAACTTTGGCATTTAATGAATGATTAGAACTTTTCCAAAAACTGATTATTTTTTAAACGTCGTGTCCTTTTCTCTCTCCCTAGAAGAAAGTCCAAAACAACTTCAACTTTCCATATGCCAAAACCCACAATAACAGTGAGGAAAGTTTTGCAGGAAGAAATAGTACCTTTTAGTAGACCAATGAATACAGTTGAAAAATAGACAGGCTCTCAGCACAAAAGTGCTTCTTTGGATGTGAAACGCTCTCCAGACTGAACAGGAATTGCAGCTAAGGACTAAAGAAAAGATCCGTGCATCAAATTTCAACCTGCTCTATGGAGAGGTCTAATGAGCAAGGGGGTCCTCTGTGGTGTATCTACACCAGCCTGAACAAAAAGTGGCATGAGTTCCCTTCTGCCTTTCAGACCAGATCATTAGTTCAGGCACAGACCACCACAGCTGGGCTAGTGAGCTTCCAGCTGTGGAGCAGACCAGAGCAAGGGCACTGTCAAGCTTCCTGAAGATGCACTTCATGGTGCAGAGACATGCCCCAGGCCCAGGCCAAATGCTGATACCATTGTCCTCAGGTGGAATGGGCATGCTGTGCTTCCAGCTGAGAAGGCTGAGGAGGCAAAGACAGCCTCTGCCTAGCACTGCTCCATTTGCTTTTTTACCTTTTATCCTTGGGCACAGGGAAGAGATTTTTTTGATCCCTCCTAGTCAAAACTCCTCTCCCACTGGTTGCAGTCTTGGAAGTGCCAAAGGTGTGGGAATGGAGAGATGCAGTCCTGCTTTCTGTCCAAACAATCCTGGAACAATGCTTTGTGAGGAGAAAAAAAACCCTTTATGCTCCTCCTTGTCAGCTTTCTGTGTTCTTTTCTCACTGCAAGAAGCGAGCATATGAAATAGGAACTCTTTAAATTTAAAACTTGGAGGCTGGTGCCTTTTTAATTAGCTCCTAATTACAAAGAAGCTAACGAGCAATCAGGCAAAATGTGCAGGTGGAAAACACATGCAAGGAAAATAAAAGGTGTGTGAGTGGTGGGCCTACTAGTTTTGCCTCTTCTCATGATTTTATGTACACATGACCTCACCAATTACATGATATGACATCAGCACTACAGGACCATTCTCTCCATGCTGAATGTCTTCAAGACATTACTGACTTGAGAATTTATCTCTAAAACCACTCACTAGTATATGAGCCTTTTGCATAGCCTAAAACAGGCTCTCTTGAACTGGTGGGGAAACTTCAGTAGAAAATCTTTACAGAAAACTGCATTAAAAGCTGAGTCTTGAGCCACTCATTGGCAGTTTGTTACAGTAACACTTGGACTTGGGTTGAAGACAGCACAAACACCTTGCTGATACAGGGGCCTGCAGATGTTCAAAACAACTTCTTTAGTTAAGTGACCTTGGCCTACTCACCATTAAAGCACAGCCAGAGTGATAGACTCCTGATGTTCAGAACAGCTCATCACCATTAGAATGCCTTTCCTAATCCTCACCAGGAGCCACTATGTGTATACAGCCCAAATATCCAGCTCATCCATCTCCTGACATTTTCCCACCAAGCCAGGTAAATAAAAGCTACTCAGAACTCAGCCTAAGGGTTTCTGTACACTTGAGCACAGGCTTCATTTCTGTGAGGCTTCTTTAGCCAACTGCAGCAGGGTAGATAAAAATACTGACTTTGAAAAAGCTGGACTACTATTTTTAAAAAGGAGAGAAGTGGCGATTTCTTGAACAGCCTCTAAAAATAATGGTCTCAGGGAAAATGTCATGGGATCTTTCCTGTCTGGCACAGGAAGAACAAAAGGGCATGCAATGAAGTTAAAGATGACAAATTTAAAACTTAGTAAAGGGAAGATTTATTCACAGAACATGGGAGAGTTTGCTGCTCTGGAGAGCTGGTGTGGAGATAAAGTGAAATTTAAAAAACTTTTGGGCTGATGCATGTGATGCAGGTGTATCAAGACTATCCAGACCTGTCAAAGTTCAAGCAAACAGTATGAAAAGGGTATTAAACCTTCTGCTTCCTGGCTTACCACCACTCTGTAATGTTTAGATGATTACTATGTGTTAGAATGATGGAATCGTTTTGGTTGGAAAAGACCTTAAGATCATGAAGTGCAAGAGTTAAACATCTCAGTCACTGACACCCTCCTCATAAACACTGAGGCCTTCCAGAAGGTGACTGAGCCCATTCATCCTCAGACATGTGCTGCTGGCACATGCCTACTTATTGACCATTAGGAGATCTCAGAGAACAATCAAATTAGGAGAGCTCCTGAGGAGGTAAGGTTGTAAAAGGCCTAACAGACAGCCAGGTCAGCAAGATGCCAGTGTGAATTCTGTGGCATCTCCCAGCTGAACAGCTGGTGGCAGGACAAAATTTGAACTCAATTTGGTGGAGAAAATATGGTTTGGAAAGACAAAGAAAAGAAGGATGACTTCTGGGAGGACAAGACCACAGCCTGATGGGGTTGGAAGGCAGGGAAAGACAGGGTGTGGGGAGATAAAATCTAATTATTTCAGCTAAGCAAGTGGAGCAGCCACGTCTCAACAGAGTCAACTGAAATCACTGTGGGGTCACCAAGAAAAACAGAGCAGTGCAAAAAAGCAATACAGGGGAAGCAGAACAAATGCTGAGCAAGCCATGCAGCAGATCGTGCTTACTAAACAGAAAGGATAATAAAATTAGAGCCAAAGATGGTGACAAAAGCATTTATAAAAAGGGTACAGCATACTCCTTCTGCCCCCGAGTCCCGTTCACAACGAGTAACATGTTCCTGATTTTGACATGCAAACCTAGTTCTGCTTAGGATCAACCAAGTCCATGGACCAAAAATACCCATGTCAGGCAGCACAAAACACACCCCAATTTTTTGTTATTTTGTTTGGTTTTCCATTGACATTTTTCACCATGACTAACACATGATTTTCCTTCAAAACTTACCATGACAAAATTACAGTTTTTAAACCTAAGAGTACCGCCCGCAGGCTCTCTAAGTTAAAAGCACATCCTGGCACAAGAACAGCATGGAGGACATACTCAGCCACAAAGGATTATGCCACCTGATTACCAGAGACACATTTGTACACTCACCCTTAAAAGCCACACACACTAAACTTCGGCCAACTATTGTCAATGGTGGTAGGAAATGGACCTTCACCAGGGCACAGAAAAGATTTGGCCAACTGAGGAGGAGCATTGGGTAAAATAATCTTCTCCCCATGGCTGGCCTTCCCTGCAAATCAGCTGCATTGTCACACTGCAAGGGAAAGGAATCAGATCAGTGGGTTCAAGCCTTAATTAAGTCTGTAATCACGTCTTAGAGTCCTTTGCCCTCACCATTAATATCAGTTTTCTCAGTGTCTAAAACATTCTTGGCACAGGGCAGAAAAAAGAAAGGGAAAATAATAGTCATGTAGCCATGGCTGAAAGGATACTTTCCCACAGCAGCATCTGTGAAGAATATTTTGCATTATCTCTAGTTGCTTTGGAGACACTGTGCCAACCTGATGGGCCAGTCATGACCTCAGCTGTGACCTCTTCAACTGAACCACAAAAATGTGATACATCTGAGCATTACAGGCTATCCATCCAGCCTGCTCTGCCATTATCCTGCTCTCTGCTTAGGATTATGGGATGAATTTGAGCCATCCTTGCAATTTGGATGCCCTCTTTCTTTCCTACAAGGCATTCAATGGCATGGCCCCATAGTATGTAACGAACTGACCAAAACGCAAAGAACAAGTCCTTGGTAGGGAGCTTCACTTCTCCAGAGAGACCAAAAAAAAAATATTCCAGGGGTAAATGAGAACAAAAAAACATTCTCCCCAGAACCATTTCAGCTACTCTGCAATTACACCAGCACAACTACCTCAGACAGGGTGACAGGCAGAATGCTGACCTCGTTCTGCAGAGCCATCAGCAACAGGTCCACTCTGAAAAACTGCAGGCTGGAAGCAGCAGCTTCTTACTCCAAAGTTCTGCTCCTTGTGCACAACCACCATATTCCTCTTTCCACCACTTGAAATACTGGTTTCAGAATGGATTGACAATCAGCTGCAAGGCGAGCCAGCTCACCCCATGGACCTCAAAGGCATTCAGGGCTCAGTGGCAGCAACAGGCAGCTGTAGCTGCTGGTCTGATTTGACCATGAGAACTTTCCTCACAGGGATGAAGAAGGACCCGCTCGGAGTATGTGTGCTGCCAAGTTTAGTAGTGGGAAGAGGTTATTTTGCTTTTACCAAAAGCATGTCATTGTTGTATCCATTTTCAGGTTGTTCTGAAAAGTCACCTTTTCTTTTTTTTTGGAAAATAAGTTTTGTGAATCCTTTCCTGTTCAAACAGTCAAGTTACTCAGCTCTTCCATCTCAGACAGACAAGGATGAATTGGCTGCTAACTCACAGGACTTTTCTGTGTATAAACCCACTGACAAATAGCCCAGCACAGGAAAGGTCCTGTAAAAAATGCAAAGTCCACTGGTCCATACACAATGTCAACAAAGCCAGGCTCTCACCACTTTGCCTAGGACATTCTGCCTTTCTCCCCTTAAGTTACGGGGTTGGAATCTTAGTAAAAAGTTGACACAGCTGTCCCAGATGCAAACCCACTGGCACTTCATCTGATATCATAAGTGACAACAAACAAACAAAACCAAAAAGTTTTAATGCCAAATACAACAGTCCAGCTCCAAATACATGCTAACGTTTATGGGAGGAAAGGAGATCTGGAGGCAGGGACCACAGTAAGTCAAAACTTTGGTTTTTGTTGCTTTTAATGCCTACTGAGAAGTTGAAAAAAATTTGTAAATTCTAAACCCTAGGCTCAACAGAATGCTGGCCAAACTGCATTCCCTTCCAATGCTGGGTAGGTGATCTGGGATGTAAATGGCAATATAATAATGGTGATGATAAACAAGATAAACCCACGTAATTCTGCATAGTAAAGAAAAGCCATTATGACCCACTTTTTGCTGTTGGCCACTGTTCAATAACTGGCAATTTAGCCATGGAGCTTATTGCTCTGCATCTGCGATCTGTCAGAAACAGTTCTCAATTGAAACATACAGTTACTGCTGTTCTTTGATCTACTGTTGTGTATGGGACTTTATACCCTGTGCACACAGCACTCCTAACTGGAAAAGTGTGTGCTCTTATAACACCAGGGCCATACACTCTCTGTGATGTACTACACTGGTTTATTTATAATATTAACTGGTCTTTTATTTTACTTTAATCCTTCAGATTGATACTACCAGCATGCAACAATACATGACACACATTTCGTCTCCTATCACCACATCCTCCCCCAAAAAAGCCCCAAACTCTTAAGTAATCTGAAGGTCTTTCTACTAAAGCTTTTCAGGTAATAGAACATGAAAAAAATACATTTAGACTTTAGTCCAAAATCTGGATATTTATTTTATTGTTATTAAAAACCATCAGTGTTTTTTCTTAAATCTACTTATTAAGGTTTTTTATATGTCCCCTTTCTCCTTACCATAACAAGTTCATTTGAGAAAGAAACTGAACCAGCAGAAGTAATTCTTCCATCAAATCCTCTTCCAGGTTAACCTAAACCTTCTGTTTTAGTAGCTTTAAATGTGCCTAAGAAAATACAATATATTCTCTTTTTTTCTTAAAAAAAAAAAAAAAGTATTTTCTTCTTCACATTTTCCTAATTATCTTTGTCTAAAAGCTCAAAACTTTGTTTTGTTTTGCTTTTAATGAAAATGCATATTCTGGCAATGTAGATCTGTGCCAAACAATCTGGGAGCTGGCACAGGAATTTGGCCCATTGTATGGATACCCCTTAAGTACCTGTCTCTGGTTTACTTATCTCACTTCCCTCTGACCTCATAATTCCTATTTCAACAGAAGTATTTAATGGATTTATGTGTAAAAGAGAAATGTACATATTTTTTAATCCAGCCCAGTACGGAGCAATAATTTTCAATTAGCATGTCCTTAAATGAATACAATAAGCCAATGTTTTTCATTTCCAGTTTGTTTTGCTCCATGAAAAGGGAATTAAAGAGATAAAGAACATAAAAAGACTGGTCCCAGATGCAGCTGTAAAGCAAGATCTACTAAGGAATATGTTAAAAGTATCAGACTGGTCACCATTCCTAGAGATTGAAATTCCTGTCTTTTAGTTTTATCACCTTTTCTGCTCTTAAATTAAATATTGAACATCAGGCTGGTTATTTGAGATAGCAAGAAAAGATGTAGCTGAACCCCAACAC
This sequence comes from Chaetura pelagica, assembly GCF_000747805.2. Lineage (NCBI taxonomy): Eukaryota > Metazoa > Chordata > Aves > Apodiformes > Apodidae > Chaetura > Chaetura pelagica. The sequence continues at coordinate 532,928 of NW_009952574.1, forward strand.
TGCTCCATGGTCACTAGATTTAGTGACATTTTATCCGAATCACAAATACAGAACAGCAATTTTAATCAGGGTCTGTTCAGTTCAAACTGTACATTCCATAAACACAGGTAATGGAAAGATGAGCCAAGAAACATGCAGACCTTGGTGTGTTAATGACCAAGTAGGAGAGAACTTCTTAAACCCTGTTTGCTGTTGAAAGCCCAGGCACTCTGAAACTATGTTTGAAGCAGCAATGGACTAGCCCAGCTGAGGTTGCGGGATGCTAACTGAAAGCACAGAGAATCACAACCCAATCTCTTGAGTAAATAACCATTTACCCGGTACAACTGGAGCCTCGTGTAAGGCTCTTGTCCTTAGCTCTGTATGAGCCCTCTCTACCTACCCTAAACTGCCAGAAGCCTCCAGGTCCTGCACATGGTGCTCCACAGACAAGCAATTTCAGACTTGTTGAAATAAGACTCTATACAAATATAAGAGATTTTTACTATTACAATTTCTATTCATTTTTAAGAGCTTAAACTTTTGCAGGTACACAGGCATTCATGAACAAACTTCAACGTGTACTTCAAAAAAGGATTTCTAAGAAATAATGACAGTAAAATTAAAAATTAAACCTACAGTAATCTGCAGGAGGGCCTTTATCAGTGCAACTGAATGCATTTTCCTTCTTAAATCCTCCATGACTACACAAAAAACAAAAAAGTGAACTGTTTCTTAAAAAAGACTCTAAGCACTTATGAAGCCATGACAGAAACCAGCAGTTCCTTTGCCTTTAAAGCTGCATGTATTTTAAAATACATTAAATAATATAGGCATCACATCCTCTAGTAGAGGCAGATAAGAAATGTCTGCTTAGTTGTTGTTTTTTTTTAAAGTCCTGATAATGTTGGGAATTCCATTGAGTAAGGCAAGGATAGAGAGCATCTGATTATCCAAACATAAATCTTTGCAAATAAACAGCATTCTGTGTGCCCCTAGTATTTGCTGACAACATCTTTTAGTGCTCTCTCCTCAGTATCACATGAACAGCAGAGTGAAATTCCCAAAAGCTCAGAGGAAAAAAACCCAAGCATCCAGAAGGTAACAATTCATGCTCTGGAAAACTGAAAAAATACTACTCAGCAAAGCCATCCTATCTCTGCCCATAGTATTGGAAGCCACACTCGGCCCCTGTGCAGAATGTGTGCTTTTCTGTTATAGCAAATATAAGTCAGGTGAGCTGCAATGAACAAAAGTCACCTCTGCTTGTCACATATACAAAGGCTGAGGTTTGCCCACAAAATGAACCCTATCACATTATCATTATTTCTCAAACACTTTGTCTATACCCACCAGACTGTTTTAAGCAGATGTTTTTTATATGCAAGGTAACATCCATATGTTGCCCCTGCCTTTGACTATCAGGGATCAGGATAAAAGAAGAGGCCAGCATATGCACTGAGCTCACACAGCTCAGCACTGAAATCAGGCCAGCCCTGGGAACACCTGCAGCTCCCACCTTCCCTCCACAATAGAACATGAGTGGCTGGCAAAGGTAACATCAAACATCCTCCCTTGACTTGTGGATGCCTCTTCCCCTGAAGTGTTCCAGGACAGGTTGGATGGGGCTTTGAGCAACTTGATCTAGTGGGAGGTATCCCTGCCCATGCAGGGGGGTGGCACTAGATGATCTTTAAGGTCTCTTCCAACCCAAACCATTCTATCATTCTGTGACTGTGGGAATGGGCCTTCTCATCCTGTCAGCTTCTCTTGTGGTGGTGAAGGCGCCCAAAGGGCATGGAGAGAAGGCCCAGTGGCTTTTGCCAGCTCCTGCCAGACAGTTGGGGCTGCACTGGAGTCTGTCTGCACCATGTATTTTCTCATTTTTACTTACATTAACTCATTCTTCCATGGTTTTCAGATGCTTCTGCTCGCCTGAACTGTATCTTCTGGAGAACAGACAAGCTGTCAGTAGGTAACCAGCTCTGGGCTCACTGACCTTTGGGCTCACAAGTTTCTAGTTTTGTTCTGTTTGTTAATAAAACAATGTGGGGGTGGCGTCCAACAGCTGGAACTAGCATATAGATCTGTAGTCATGTCTCTCCTGTGCCTAGACAGAGATCAAAACTGCTAAGAAACTTCTACACATCCCTGTCCTCTCCTGTGTTAATCTCAGAAGAGTGAACTAGACATAATTAGCACCAGAATTCCTCATGTCTTAAATCTCAAAGGTGTCATTTTAGCCACTCAGCAATCTCATCTGTCTGTTAGCAGAATTGTGTGTAATTTAATTTATTTTAAAACAATAATTCCTCATCACTCTCATTCACTATCCCTCTACAGTCCCTCAACCCCTTGGTAGTGACAGGCTCAGCCACCAACACCCATTCTGTCTTACTTCTCTGCCTCTCCAGTACTGCCTGACCCTTCTTCCTTGAGCAGCTTCCCCCCAAAGATACCTGAGGAGCTGGGAGATGGCAGAACACAGCATGGTCAGTGAGAACATTTTCTCATGAGAGCAGTCACAGAAGCAGAAACAGACACTCCTCAGTAAGACAGGCAAAACCAACTGAGCTGAACTGATTCACCTCTATGCCACGTCTCCCTCATGCCAGTAACTGTGCTGCCCCTCCAAATCCCACAATCCCAAAATCCCAGAAGCCTTCTCCTGTAATTCAGGAGACAAGATTACTTTATCATAACCAACTTTCATCTTCTCTCCAGCTCATCAGTGCTACGGGTATAATCCATACAATTTTTCTGCAGTAGCTGTCCCCACGTGGAAGAAATGGCAAGGTGCCATGATTCCCAAACACGGCTACAGAGGCTGCAGCAGCTGTAATTTATTACCTTTCAAGAAGAGCCTCGCTAATGTTAGCTATGCAAATTAGCTTGGCAAATCCCTACTTACACATATACACAATCTGCAGAATGAAGTCTGATCACAAACAGCGGAGGACAGTTGCAACAGGATGCCAGAAGACTGTCAACCTTTTGCCAAGAAAAACAGATATGGCAGCAGAGTAATTTGTCCACTTGATTTGCTGAAGTACTTTGACCACACACAGCCTAAAAATTCCTTTGCTTCGTCTTTTTGGTATGTACCTATATAACCAAACTTTTCCTTTAAAAAGGTATTTGAAGTTGTATCCCTGAGGGTATAACAGGAATCCTGAATTAACCAAGACAAATCTCAAATGAGGTCAGTCAGGGTGGGAGGTACAAGTATAGTTTTAAGCTTCATGAGAGTACAAATAATCTGTGATAGTAAAAGCACCTTTTGCGATTGTAAAATTCATTTTTCTGGGTTAGATCTAGGAAGAGTTAGATCTGATACCTCATAGCACTTCATTTTTGTGACATTCCATGCAAAGAATTCAAGTCTGAAATAAGAGTTATCCACTGAGCCCAAGCTCAGTATCTCCATTATGACAGGTATGACAGATACAACCAGCTGTTCAACAGGTCCACTGAAACAGCCAGGAGATTCCAGCAGTTGAATTCCTAAAATGCCAATCTTCCCTTCTCCTTGATACAACATGGATATTACAAAAACATTCAAAATATGTTTTTAGAAGTGTGTTTTGTCAAGAAAGATACTACTTCACATTGGCTTAGATACTGAAAAACCAAATAACCACCTCAAAAGGTCACCCTGCTCAGCCCAAGTTCTCAAAGATGTGCAAGGATCATCTGCAAAACTGGACACACATTTAGCATATTTTTACTTAATAAGATTAAGTAAAGCTGGATTAAAAATGTGAACTGGTTTGTATAAAATAAAACTGGTATTTTCTGTGATACTTTAACCATAAAACTGGAATCCAAAAGTTCTGTGCGTGTAATACCAACCTGCAGAATTACACATGCATCAGAACATGGGCTAGAGCTTTCACTATAGATCTTTTTCAATTTCTGAGCACTTTACTTTGCAATTTCAACATTTCTTCCATGGCATTTGAAAGGCTGGGTTAAGAACTCCAGGATGTCAGCTTGTGAGCAGAAGTATGACAGGGAAGGGCAGGTTGTTGGCCGAAATCACAATCAGTCTTGCTATATGTATCTTTATACCATTAGCTGCTTCATTTAATCCTATCTGAGGTCTCTGTTTCAGCTGTGAGGAAATACATTCCTGTAGCTAGGGAGATGAAAAGCTGCACTGGGATAGTTCAGGCTGACAGACATACACTTTAAGTGTGATTACCTAATATGCACAGTAGCCACTATTTAAACACAAATTTCTTAACTAGTTTACTTCTTTGTAATACTCAAAGGCACCAGTAGATGTTTAAAGCTGTTTGGGGGCTAGAGAGTATTAAAAAAGGGGAAAAAGTTTCTGAAACAATTAGATTTCTATTTCACTCGTCACTCTCTTGCAATCTGAAAACAGGCCCGTCAATAAACCAAATGCAGTTTACATAAGAAAAGCAGTGTGCTCTCAGGCTGGAACCCTGTGTGCCAAATTATAGCTTGCAGTAAATTTTTATGAGCAAGTTATAAACCCCTGAAAAATGGAGCTTACAACAGAAACACAGGAAGAGCCATCACTGCAGCAGCCCTAACATATGCTGCTTGTTCTTGCCTGGTGAAGTTTAGCCTCGTCGCTTTTTCCTCTTCAACACTGATGCTGCTTTAGAAAGTGACTGTGAAATCTGCAGTCATCTCTGAAATGGCTTCATCTCCCACCTCCACCACTGAGCACTGCTCTTGGCACTGAAACACAGTGTGTTATCCACTGTGTCATGCACCCTGCTCTACACTCTGGTTTCTGTGGCTTATCCTCAAGGAACATCTCCCTCTCAGAACTGTGGTTTCCCCTGTGAAGCCAAAGTCTACTCTTGGCGTCTCGCTTTCTACTTTGGCAGAGGAAATGGACTTCTATTTCCTCCTTCTGTGACTGCTTGTAGGGCTAATTTGGTATACTGGCATTTTTAGAGCAAGGGCCTATGAATAAAAGTGGAGATTCAGAAGAGAAAGAGAATTGCAGAAAGAAGGAAAGCATAACACAGAATAACCACAAAACAGATGAGTGTTCTCTCATACAATGATGAATGTAGCTAAATGGGCTGTTTCATGAACTTGTCAATATAAAAGCTATAATGGGAATACACTATATTTACCTAATCGGATTTTCATCTGAGTTCAATGGAGAATCTTGTCATCATGAATTTCCCCTGAAAACTGGGAAAGGGAAACTAGGGTTTCTAGGCACAAGCCCAAAGTAATGCAATTGACTTCATCGGTATATCTGCTAGTAACTTATACAGCATGTCTAAAAATACACCTCTAAACCTATCAAAAATAACGGGCAACAACAAAGGTTGATGAGAAGAAAATGTCCAGGTTTAAAGGCAGCTGGAACTGCTGATTGGTTCAGAAGTACCATGTGGTTTATCACTTGATGTACTGACAGAGATCAGTGGGAAATATGTCAGACAAAGCTATGCACTACTAACCAAGTCATCTTCAAAGTCTGAAAAAACCTATCTAAGAGGGGAAAAAAGGAACAGCGGTCACATAAATAGCTTTCCTCTGTGATATCTTGTGTTCGTTGTGAGAACTGACATTTTTAAGACCTGGAATAGCATACTTTTTCTTTTTCCATCTCTGATTTAAAATTACATTTTCCCAAATCTGAAGACGTTCATATATTTTAGATGTTTCTAAATGTTTCTAAAAGGTTTCCCGCAAACTTTTAAGTATTTTGTGCTGTCTTCCCATTTTCCTCTTCCATATTTTTATTCTTACCATCTGCTCCTTTTCCTTTTTTCATTAGTGAAAAGAGACTGAGGGAACACAACATGAAAAAAGCTGTGTTTTGCATTGGGTAATCAGGACATTTTTTGGTTAGGAAATGCTAAAGTTCTTCATGAAGCAAAGCTTGGCTCCTTTACCAGCTCCATTCTTTGAGCTCCTTTTTCACAGAACAGAGACTTTCTACAACACCACCCCAGACTCATCAGGTCTAAGAGAAAATTGGGAGCATATTCCCCAACCATTTATTACTTTTTTCTATTATGTCACCACAATGAGCTGGTTTTATTCCCTCATATAGCATGGGATATTTAGCTTAAGTGTAAAGCAAACACAGTTAATACATTAATACCAACTGTCATGACTGTACTTCAAAACCTGTTTGAGAAAAGCATAGTCACTGCCATGAAAACTACCACCTTCAAGACTTCTGTGGTCTCTCTGCTCACAAACACAAGGATATGTATGCAGCACAACATGCAAGAACACTTCTTATTTTCTCATTGTCTCAGAACATCCTCCATGATTTAGGTACAGATTTTGGCTCTGCTTTGATTTCAGTTTATACTAATGATATTTGATTGACAGTAACTTAAGAAAAATCACAAACTTATGTTCAATTAACAGATTATTTATGTATTTTCTGCTGTACTGGTAACAATGACTTCAGTGGAACATATGGAACAAATAATAGGATATTTAGAAATCAGGAGTTTATAAGAAACTGGAAACAACTCGATATAAACCATTTTAAAACTATATTGTGCTTCATTTAAAAAGATATATATTTACCTAGTCTGTCTGGTATTACAGGAAAGAAATAAGACAAAGGTACTTGCAACTATAATGGGAGTGACAACATATTTCATGGTAGCAGGAGATTTCAACTGTCTCTATGGACTGCATTCACTTTAAAACTACACAACCTACTCGTATCTCTGTCCAATTTCAAAACACACCTAATATTAAGACGATATGGCAATATGTTCCTCAAGCCAGAAAAGCACTTTATAATATTAAGACACAGTTGATTTTTATTATCATGTTGTTAAATGTCACCTCTCAGACACAGCTGCACAGCCCCAGGCCATCACACAGAGCTTCGCACAGCACAGGTTAGACTGATCTAGCTCAGTATCTGCAGTGCTGCTGAATCAGTTCTGGTGTAGATGAAGGTATGACACATCTCTACTTCTTCTCACCCTGTTTGGTGATCCTCACAATAGCTGTGCCAGCATAGAGCTTCCCAAAAATGCACAAAATGCATCATGTCAACATACTCAACAACATCATGTCCCCCTTGGCCCTAAAACCAAAGAGATCACCAAGTATATGCTAATAGGAAACATGGTTGAAAGCCAAGAGCAATTAAAGAGAGCACTTACGTGGTGTGGCAAAGGACTGATTAACACACTGCCAGACACCAATTAAGGTGAAGCAATAATATGTTGAGAAGTTACATAATTAATAAATAGCTTGGGTAAATACAAAGTATTAAAAAGCAGTTTATGTGCTCTGTCATTTTTAATCACCACATTCATGAACAATTATGAATAATGATGCCTCACAACCCTATGAAATAACAATACTGCCATGGTACAGGCAAAGCTAAAGTAGTCCATCGTTTTTCCTGGCAGCTAGTGATGTCAACAGCTTCCACAAACTGGGTTTGCCTTAAGTGGCATCTCCTATTCACATTGCAACCCAATTTCAAAATATAGCAAATAGATATCAAAGATATGCTTCCTAAATAGAGAAGTTAAAAGCCTTACTCATGGCTATTAATAATCTCACTAGCAAAGCTGGTCTAGAACTCGTCAGTCAAATTCTCTGGGCCCTTTGCTAGCCAGTAGATAAATCTCCTCCACTACTCAATGAGAAATGTCTATTCTTAACAAAGATTGACTTTTATTTCCTACAGTTCTTCTAGGAGGGCTGAGAGGAACAGTATTAGTGGAAAGGCTTCTTACTGTGTTTTCCTGTGAGAAGTCAAATCCTGCTCCTGGGTAGTTAGTAGGGAATATTTGATATTACTCCATGTTCTGGTTTGGTGGGTCTTTTGGTAGTGGGGAATGGCCACAGAAGTGACTGTTCCCAAAGCACCCATGACTCTCTGGGAAGCCCATGCTGGAGCAGCTCTGGACCTTGTGGGATGGACTCATGAAGGAGAGGTTCGTAGAGGACTCTCTCCCAGGGAGGGACCCCGTGCAGAAGCAAGGCAGGACTGTAAGGAATCCTTCTTCCTGAGGAGGAAGAAGAAGCAGCAGGAACCACCAGCCTGTGAACTGACTCTAAATCCCATCCCCTGTTCCTCTGTGCCGCTGGGTGGAAGGAGGGAGAAAAATGGGGAACAAAGTAATTTGGGCTGGGAGAAGAAGGGAGGGGTAACATACACGAGCCCTGCTCTTTGTGTTGTCTGTGTCCTGTGTGTGTTTGGTGTGAAATTACTTTTTTCCCCAAGTGAAGTCTGTTTTCCCTGGGACATTAATAGGTGAAGAACCCTCCTTGTCCTTTGTCTCAACCCATGAGCTTTGTCCTCCTCATCCCAGTGTGTGTGTGTGTGGGAAGTTGAGTAGGTGGCCATGTGGCTGTTCCTTTTGTTGTTGTGTCCTAAACCACGACATTAATGGTGAGCCAGGCAGGAGAGAGAGACAAGGAATCAAGACATTCCACTAGCTATTTGATAAGATGAAAAAATGAAATAGCAATTAAATAGCCTTAGAGAGACCCTGCATTAATGCTTTAAACCCCCAATATGGATTCTCACCAGTGCCTGTACCACAGCACTGTGTGCCAGCCCTGTGCACAGCCATGGGAAGGCTCTGAAGACCCCGTGTCCTACCCTGTCCAGTTGGAACAGAAATAAACTCAGTGTTTGTAATACGGGCCTACTTCCTGGCTCTGTGAATACAAGGTACATTCCACCCTAATTATTCCTAATTGCCATGACTTAACGTGTAAATATTTGCAACACACGAATATAAAAGTGCTTCCATACTGTTAGCTGCAGACACTACCAGCTGCTAGCATGTTTTCTAAGCCTTTGCAGATCCTCCAGACAGGCCATGGAGCACAGCTCCTCAGCTGACATAAGCCCTTTGAAGTGAGGGGCTGTCTTGTTTTGCTGAGGTTTTCAACAGAGTTGGATGGGAACCAGTGCAGTTCTGATGCCCCCGTGTGCACACGCCATCTTCCCACATTTTTTTTTAATCCCTTTGTTATTGTTTTACACAGCTGTTCGGCATCTTATCATTGTGCAGCCCATCTACCCTAAATCTGCCTTTGCCCTGTCCTGACTTCTCCCCTGCTTCTGATTCTAGTATAATGGAGAACTTAAATTGGCAAGATAAGGACAGCTGACATGAGAGCAGACACAAACCAAGCACGTTCTTCTCAATTTAGCCCTTTTTCTTGGTAGAGCTAAACCTGCAAAGAGAGTCAGAGATGAATTCCAGGGTGTCAGGAAGGGGCTGAGCAGTGGGTGGCACTGGAGACAACTGGGACTTTGGCTGCCAAGCCCACAAAGTCCACAGGATGGTTCTGGAGGCAAGCTTTTGGAACAGGGCCAAGAAAATGGATGAGTCTTAAGGTTACCCTGTAATGCTGCAATCAACTTTTCCATGGTCATCAGCCCTACACCTCAAGTAGGTGTGCCAGAGTGGTCTGGCAGCATGAATACCTGTCTACAGAGGTCAGATTTATTAACTGAAGGCACAAACTGCCATCAGCCATCCTGAAGCTGTGATGATTCTCAGCCTCCTACACTTGGACTAGTAAATCAGAGCAGCTGAGACACTGCATGCAGACAGAGTGCTGTAACTCACGACCAAGTCCCCTGAGGCATCTTGAGCCATAATTTATACAGCTCTGAGTACTTTTGTATTATATAGAACTGAGAGCTTGACAGAAAACCAAAGCAAATGAAACAAAGCAAATGCAGACAATGAATAGCCCGAAAAATTAAAATAGCCTCAAAACTTGAAGAACCCAAACTATCCCCTTTAATGACTCACACTAAAGAAGATGCCTCATTTATTAGGCTAGAAGAATCATAAAAATAAGAGACTTAAAGACAGAACCAGTTCTCAGGAGATTCCTAGGTTACTCAGTTTTTCTTTTAATTCTAATCTCCTATTACATGTTACACTGTAAATCCACACAGCTGCCCCAAGGCAGGGGGCTTTCACTATGGTGGTGACAGGGTAGCCTGTTCTTCCTCCTTTCTTTGGGGGTAGGGAAGGCACCATAAAGGGCTAGGCATTGTCACCACCTAACGATCTGGTTTTTCTTTTTCATCCCCTAGGGCTAAATGCTTCTTCTCCAAGATCTGACACAGAGCATGTCCCACACCAGGCCCTGCTCAAGACACTGGCTGAAGAGGAGGGTGAGACAGAACAGGTCACAGGATGACTGAGGGTGACAACAGCCTGAGTCACACTCACTGAATCTTCTCCTTACCCACTCTCACCTCAGAGAGCTCACAAGGTTTTGGTAAAGTTTAAAGAATCTTTCATGAACAGAAATAGCAAACCCAAATTAGCCTAATAATGCAAGCTAATATATATAAAGCACATACTTCTCACAGATAACACAATGCACACACTCTCCTGCCTCTTATCTGTGCCATTTTCCCCAGCATTTTTCTGCAAGCTGAATGGGAGTTTCCTGCTGGGACTAACAGTCCTCAGCAAACTTTGAGTAATAAATAATAATAATAAATAAATTGCAAAAGCCCTGGAGTAGTCTGCTTAGTCATCTTATTAAGTGTTACCAACACTTTCACAGCATTGAATGGGCCTTAGTCATTCACCCATTCCTGTAAAAGACACAGTTTTCTCATCAATAACCCTCTGCAATAGTGCCAGAACATCAAGGCTGGAAAGGAATTGCTATGAGGGGAGTGAGGAGCTTCCCTCAGACCTCTCCTACCAGTTGGACAGCAATTAAAGGTTGGTCTGCACTTCCGCAGCCTGTTCTCCTCATGTTGGTTTTAGCTGTATAACAATATTTAATAATTTCTAATTATCAGTCTGCTTCAACACCAGTGAAGACAGTCAGAGCTGTCTTTGACTGCTAGAAGAGGAAGATGCTGGATATGAGCTGGTGAGGCACTACAGTTTGGTTTTATATCAATTTGGCTTTTTAAAATGAGCAAAAACTTTTCTCATTTTATGCAAAAGAAAGGGGATATCATAATGACAAGGTAAAAAACAAATCAAATAGTTACCCTCAAGGGTTAATTTCCAGGTGCTTTGAAGAGAAGTTTCTAAACTGTTTCTTGAATTTTAGAGATTGAGTCACACGATTATGCTATATCTGACCATAAGTGTTAATCAGAATGAACAGTAACAGCCTATCACAATGGTACTAAGTACATAAATATTATTTTACATACTTTTTCAATAATCTTATACGTGCTTTTTAACAAGCCTCCATAACACAGAGAACATATGAGCCCTGCTAGTATATACTGTACGGCAAGGTAGTTAAGAATATATTGCATTTATAAACTATGCACAACTTTATGAGTCTCTAGCTATAATTTCATCATAGTACAGTAATTGGAAAGTCTGCATAATTTTGGAAGGATATATGTTTTAGTTAAAAGAACGCTATTATTGCTAATTGGATACCAAGCTTACATTGTAAATCAGAGCAAAGTATGGGCACCTAATTACAAACTTTTTGAAACAACCACTGTATGTCTTTACATTATTTTTGGCTAACAAGTGACTTAAATAATCTTAGTGTTACAAAGTCCATAAATCTTTTCTTTAGCTGTGGCTGATGAAATGTTACAGGATAAGAATGTGTGTTCCCAAGGTAAATATCTGGCTTGGCAGCCCCATCTCCTCCACTGAATCAAGGTAAAGGGGTATGTAAGTGACTGGCTCTGGCAGAGCCCCAAGCAGAAAAGGTAAAAAGTAGAAAACTGGTATTAACTTATGTAGCATGTTGCAACACATTTTAAACACGCTGGGCTCACCCTTTGGCATCTGGAGCTAAAAACTTACAGCCATGTTCTTATGTGGAACGAACTTGTGTATTAGTTTTACAACACCAGCAACAAGCTTTTATGAAGTTGTTGAGGTCCTGAATCCAGAGCTGTTATGCAAGGCTATTTTTTAAATGGATTTTTCCAAACAGCTTTTCCTCTACATGCCTTGATCCACTCTTAGCACACCTGTGGCAGTGGAGATGGCACTCACCACTGAGCAGGGAGCTGGGTGACAAACACCACTGGAAATCAATACCCTCACTGGATATGATCCTTCATGAACTCTGCTGCGCTGACAGAAAGCACTAAAAGCCTCAACTTCCTATCAGAGTTCGTGGGAGCAGAGAACATTCAACAGAAGCAACAGCCCTCACAGGATCTGCCTGCTGAGCACAGAGAGTCCAGGCCATCTACCCCACTCCTGCAGCCAACACATAGGGAAGGTGGTGGTTGCTTGTTCAGCATGGCCTTAAAGATGTGCTGTTTATCTCAAAGATGGAGAGAGTGAAAAGGTTGTGCATTAAAAGGTATAAAAAAGAGGCAACTTAAAAAACATAACACAGGAAGATCTATGATGCCAAGTCTGAAGTCTTTCATTCTCTCCCCATTGAAAGGAAACCCCTGCCTATTTTAAGTCTGTTGTGAAGAAAATAATGTACTACAAATCTCTGGAAATCCTTTTGATTTTTCCTTTTGATTTTCTGTGTATTAGATATATATTTATTTTAAAAATGTAATGTAGACTCAGACATGTTGATGCTATTCAAACATCTGCCTGTATAACATCAAGACGGAGGCCATGTGTTCCAGATTTAAAAGCTGTATTCACTTTTTGATATACCATTCAGCAAGGACTCACTGTCAGACAAGCCTTCTAATCTGTTCAGCATGTTTCCACCTCTTCTTCTTCAGGGAATGGTTGTGGTTACCTAGTCATTTTGGTGTCTTAACAGCCAGTTGGAGTAGAAGAGGTTTTTAGCAGTCTCAGCCAATGGATCCCATGTAGGCTGAAAAAATCCCCAAGGACTTGGAGTTCAGCTCTGCAGGGTATATGTATTTAACCTTTCATCCTGGCCAGGTTATTAAACTGAGTTCACCCACCTTGATTCCAGAACTAAAAACTGAAGCAATGTTCTTGCACTGTTGCAGGTGAGTGTACAGTTAAGTCCTGTTTTATGACCACCTTAATTCCTTTTCCATAAATTCACTAACCTTAAATCACAACTGTGAATGCCTCTGACAAACAAGACTTGTCTGCGTGGGGGAAGAACACTGTGAGGTTCACTTGGCTTGTACTTATTTGTTAATGCAGGACCTGAAAACTATTTCTGTCACAAGTTCAAACATGATCTTCCCCATCCACCACAGGGTTAACCCAGGTTCAGTCTGACAGTGTAGATGACTCAAAATGTATGATGAAAAACAGTGCTCTGGGCACACTGGCCATGGAAGCTGGCTTGCAGACCTTCTTGCCTCCACCAAACAGTAGAACACCTTCATCTAAAAAAACCCTATGTATCTAGGATGGTCAGCAATGAATGACAAAAATGGAACTGCTCTGACAGGCAGAGAGATGAACAGTGAGTTTCTCTGTGTTGATTTGACCACCTTGTTTAGGCTCAAATCAGCCTTTTGGGATCCTCCTGATAACCAGCGATAGCATGACAATACCATTTATCTCCCAGAATGACTGGCTGCAGTACTACTTTCCTCCACAGTGTAGGAAAAGCTCTCTGAAATTTCCTCAGTTCAGGTTGGTAGATGATTCCAATTGACCAGAACTGGGAATAGGAAACGAGTCCTTTAAGACCTGGAGTAAAATGCCAACTGGAAATTTTTTAACACAGCAGGTGTAGCAGAAGCCTTAAACTAAGTAATTTGTGTGTGATTGTAAAATAAGACAAAAAGGGGACACAGTCAGATGTGGACATGTAGATTAGAGAGGAGAACATGACTCATCCTCATCTGGATAAACTTCAGTTCTTAATCAGAGCCTCCACTAGAAAATTCACCCACTTCAAGCAAGAACACATCCTTATGAAACTGAGCACAACACATGCTCTTCAGAACCCCCATAAGCTCAGGATGGACTGGGCAGCTAGAAATGAGGGGCAAGCATATGTAGTTCAAACCTCATTGGAAGGTATACTGTAACCACCACACATCAAATGGGCATCCAGAAATGCTCTCTAAAAAGCTCTGACCTCAACAGCAGAGGAAAGATTTACTATACCTGGCAAATAACCTTTCTACAGAGAGCAGAATTTGTTGCACTAAAAAACATGGTTAGACACCCACAAACTGCATCATCCATGCATGTTTTTACACTTTCAGGCTACTGCATTTTATGTTTTTATTTTTGCTCTGCTATTCTGAAAATTCTGATGTTTCCCTTTAACAGTGCTCGCAATGAATCATTAATTTCAAAACTTTCACCTAAATTTTTATTTAAACACCTTTAAAAGTAGTCTGGTTTTTAAGGTGCTGAGCGCTTCCGACTGCTGAAAAAAATCAAGATGCTCTTCCTTAGACATTATTTCTCTCTTGATTCAAGCTGGTGCTACATTTCACACAGCTTGAAATACTTCGTTTTCAAGTAAAAAACAGTCCTCTCTCTCCTTGGCACTCTCTGACACTTGATTCATTAGTTGCTCCGTAACAGTTTTTGGGGGGCACAGAAAATGTCTTCCCTGTCACAATGACCAGGTTCCTTTCCTTACTGACCACCTTACTGAGCACAGCAGTGAGGTCAGCTTCCAACGAAATCCAAAGAATCACTTCAAGATTGGGTCAGGTGAAATCAGTGAGCAACCCCACATGCAAAAGAGCAGAGAAACAGCAGG
>NW_009952574.1:547564-567352 GCF_000747805.2 Chaetura pelagica
AGCAGGAATTAAGAGGCTCTTCTGTGCAGGATATCCCCAGAGCACTGAAAACTCACTCAGCTTTCGAAACAAAGTGAAACAGTCTGCTAAGAGTGCTTTAAAGCCAACCACTAGATTTCCCATGTGCATGTTGTATGCGTGTGTTTTAGACTATCCTCAAGTAACACATGACATTCCCATTAACTTTTGTTAACTTCTACATCAGAGTAAGCCAGAATCTTAAGAAGATTAACCTCTGTTCCTTCTAAATGTTCCTTAATTTTTATGAGAACAATTTTTAGGGTAGTTTTGTGGGCTTTTTTTTTTTTTCCTCATTTGGATGGATACAGAAATTTTCTCTGATGAAAGCTTCAGACTTTCTTAATTAAAAACAAAACAAGCAAAAAAATCCCAACCCTGTAAAATTATTTTCCTTAAAGAAACCACCAAAACTCTAGGAATCAGATTACAGAACAGAAGCACACGTCACAATTCCACCTTTATTCTACCTACTCAGGGAACCTGAATGTCTCTCTGAAGTGATGAGTTGGTGGCAAACAGCTCAATTAATAGAGAGAATCACAGAATCAGAGAGTAACAGAATTGTTTTGCTTGGAAAAGACCTTTAAAAAAATCAAGTCCAACAATTAACCCAGCACTGCCAAATCCACTACTAAACCATGTCCCTAAGCACCACACCTACATGTCTTTTACATACCTCCAGGGATGGTTACAGCACCACTTCCCTGGGCAGCCTGTTTCAGTGCCTGACAACCTTTTGGTGATGAAATTGCTCCTAATATCCAAGATAAACCTCCCCTGACGCAACTTGAAGCTGTTTCCTCTTGTCCTATTGCCTATTACTTGGGAGAAGAGACCAACACCCGCCTCACTACAACCTCCTTTCAGGCAGTTTTAGAGAGTGATAAGGTCTCCCCTCAGCCTCCTTTTCTCCAAGCTAGACACCCCCAGTTCCCTCAGCCACTCCTTGTAAGACTTGTTCTCCAGACCCTTTACCAGCTTTGTTGTCCTCTGGACTTGCTCCAGAACCTCAATGTCTTTCTTGTAGTGAGGGGCCCAAAACTTAGCACAATAGTCAAGGTGTGGCCTCATCATTTCCCTGCTGGCCACACTATTTCTGATACAAGCCAGGATGCTGTTGGCCTTCTTGGCCCCCTAGGAACACTGCTGGATCACATTCATCCAGTGGTTGATCAACACCTCCAGGTCTTTTTCCTTGTGCCGACTTTCCAGCCACCCTTCCCCAAGTTTGTCACATTACAAGGGGTTGTTGTGACCCAAGTGCAGGACCCAACACTGAGCCTCATACAACTGGTCTTGGCCCATCAATTCAGCCTGTCCAGATCCCTTTATAGAGCCTTCCAACCCTCAAGCAGATCAACACTTCCACCTAACTTGGTGTCCTCTGCAAAATTACTGAAGGTGAACTCAATCCTCTCATCCAGTACATTGATAAAGATATTAAACTGAACTGGTCCCAATACTGAGCCCTAGGGAACATGACTTGTAACCAGATGGCAGCTGAATTTAACTCCATTCACCACAACTCTTTGGGCCTGGCCATCAAGCAGTTTTTTACCCAAAAAAAAAGAATGCCCGTCCAAGCCACGAGCAGCCAGTTTCTCCAGGTGAGTGCTGTGGGAAATGGTGTCAAAGGCTTTACTGAAGTCTAGGTAGACAACATCCACAGCCTTTCCCTCATCTGCTAAATGGATCACCCTATCACCCTGCCATAGGAGATTGGTCAGTCAAGCAGCACCTGCCTTTCATAAACCCATGCTGACTGGGCCTAATTGCCCAGTTGTCCTGTACATGCCACGTGATTGGAGTCAAGATGATCTGTTCCATAACATTCACTGGCACCTAGGTCAGACTGACAAGCCTGTAGTTTCTCAGATACTCCTTCTGGCCTTTCTTGTAAATTGGCATCACATTTGCTAACTTCCAGTCAACTGTGACCTCCCTGGTTAACCAAGACTGCTGATAAATGATGGAAAATGGTTGGTTGAGCACTTTTGCCAGCTCCTTCAGTATCCTTGGGTGGATCCCATCTGGCCCTGCAGACACACACAGTTGTGTGTGTTGGTTCTGCACTGAAGAGGGAATTTCCAACTGATCTTGGTGAAAGTGAAGCTTGTGAGCATATGTAATGGATTTCTGTGTTCTTAAAAGCTGGAAATTAATTATTTTGCCTACTGCTGAATAACTCCCACACACAAACCTACAGCCATCTAAGAAAGAAAAAGACTGTGGTCTGCATTTGTGGTCTGCAAAGTGTTGAGGTTAGCTATCTGCAAGACTGTTGTAAAACAAAATTACAAAAATTTGAGTACTAGAGGACATGCATTTTCCATCCAAGAGTCTGCAATTCTACTTAATCATTTTTTAGAAATCTGCAAACTGAAAACTACTTCAGGGTCAGAGGGCCTGATTTTGGCCTTCTCCTTCACTCATGATACTGCTTCTACTTTTTCAATTGATAGATATTCTTAATTCATAAACCCCATTGTTTAAATGGTCATTGACTTCAGGAAAATAAATCTCTGTTACATTCAATAACTGCCAACCCCATTTATCCAACCAATAAATAATCCCTCACCATCTCCTCCCTCCTCCTCAACTCCTAGGTTATTACACTGCAACATCTTGGCTCTACGCCTATTTAATCTTGGTAATAATGATCAAAACCAGAGTGCACAGATCTCAGTACCCTGATTAGGATCACCACCCAACTATAAATAATGCACATACTTCATTAGAAAAAGAAGGTTCTGCCAGAGGTTGCCATATTCGATTAGAACTTTTACATTTCTCAGAATTTAATGTTATCATCAGCAGTTTAGATCCCATTGGACTTGAGATGGTAAATGATAAGTTTATTAGGTTTTTCCTATTGTTAGAGGCAAATGAGGAAGGAGGGGTTTTTTCCTTCTTACATGAACTTATGTCAAGAATAATGACTCTAAAAAGTCATTAGAGAGCAGAAAATGGAGGGTGATTATGGTATAATACCTTACAACTCTGTTCCTGCTCCAACAACTAAGAAATGTTGGTGAGGCTTCATAGTCACATGTACTAAAAAACAGGACAGTCCAAATTTAATGTCTGGGTGATGTCTCTTTGGAGCTTTTTGTATTATACATTAAAGCGTCCACTCACAGAGGACATGACTCAATTCCTATCTGTGGCAGTGGCCAAACATCTACTGACCAAAATTGTACAGGCAAAGGGTTTCATTTGTGAGTCTCAGGCTATAAAAAAACAGCTTCCAGGTGTTCAGTCTGGTTTACCTTGGCAAGGAGAAGATGGCAGACCGATTTATCCAATACAACTACCATCATCATGCCTTGCACTCTGATGTGTGACAAGTTACCATTTAAACAATAATCCCCAAGGTTTAGTCCCAAAACAGTGGATAAACAAAGGATTCACTGTAGTTATGTTGCTTATATTTTAAAGTAAATTCTACCTTCCAATATATGTGGAAAAGCCAGGAATTAATTTGGTTTCATTGCACACTTACTGGCTGATTCATCTGCAGATGGTAATTATGTTGGCTAGCAGAGCCTTTTCTTGTGCTACTACATAAAAAATGTAAGGCCTGAGGGGTTAAATGCAATTGTTTAAAGGGAAAAATACAAAGATATAGTTTTAAATAATACTTTGCCATGGTCTTGCCTTAAGTAGATTGAAATCAGCTTCGAGCCTTATTCTTTTTTGCAGAGAGTCAGTGTCAGTGAGGCTCAGAGAGTGCACAGAAATGCCAGACCTCCAGCCTTGGCTGTGGATGGTTTGAGGTACCCAAGTTTGTGCTGTCATGTCTGATTCACGGCCACCTTATAAAAAATAACCATTTTCCTTACCAATAGGTTCCCCTAATAAAAGCAGCCTGTTTTTCCTGAAACACTTAAGTGTGCAAGAGAGATTGCTGGTTGCAAAAATATTTTGTTCCTACTAGGTTTTATGAAAATTGGCAGTTGAGTAGGGGAGAGACCGGACAGAAGACCTCAGTAGGAGACTATCCTTTCCTTAGGCATCAGAGAATCCTCACAGACACTCAGCCTTGAGATGGGCAAAGGACAACAAGCTTAATTAACTCTGCTGTCCACCAACTTGTTTTTAGGTTTACTACCTTTATCTCCTCTACAGAATACTAAACAATCCCGTCCTATAAAAAAAATGGTACAGGATGATACTGTATAAAGGGTTTCTGTCTATCTGCCATCTCTGCCCATTAAAGATATTAAGTCTCTTTGTCCAGGATGGACAATGGGGGAGACGCTGGGCAGGAATCGAGAGAGGAAGGATTTGCTTGTGCACATGGGTTAAAAGACATTTAATGAATCACAGAAAAGAATAGCTGTGCACAGTAAAAGCATTCCCTCTCCTTGCTTCTCCCCCCTTGCTTTTCCACATAAATTATGTGAACATATCATCAAAACACGATGATTTTTATTTTCATAAATGGGGCCATATGTCAGTTAAAACAGAAAATGTGTGCCGAACTGTGATGTGGGTTACATGATACACTTTAATTGGATGTCAGTTCAATGTAAACAGCTTTACATAAAACTCAGCCTGAAAGAAAACTTTTTAAAATTGTTAAATATTAGTTACTACAACAATTTCATGCTGCATGTGTCTTTTGCATTGTCTAGCCAATCAAAAGGTATCAGTTATGAATGGGTTAGATTCTGATCTCTCTTGCACCAAAGCAGTCACAGAGACTTTGCTCGAGGTACTTAGAGAACCAGGGACAAAGAAACCTTTTTTTGCATCAACTTTTTTGCCTAAATTTTCCAAGTAAGCAGATTATTTATTTTTAATTGTAAATGTCATTTGTTCATCTAAACGTTTAACAAGTGCAATTCACTTGTGGTCAAGTCTGGATGTCAACATCCCTTTTTGCAGTGGGATAAGTCTAATTCTGAAAACAACCAACCCAAACCCTCATACTATACACACACTCTTCTATAGGTGAAGCAACCAACTTTCCCTCATACAACACACACCTCCAGGTGCCCATATAGAAATAACCTCCACAAACAACACACTACCAGAATAATGAACAGCTGAAAATAATGGGATTAAAAGTGGTTTTTTTAAGAAAGGCAGCCTTGGTAATGTTGGTAAAATTGGGAAACATTAACAAGCCAATATTTACTAGCAGATACCACAGGGTTACCACAATCATTTTCTTTGTATAAACATAGGAAGAAGTTGTTTCATCTCACCTGCTGCTCTGTGGTAGCTGCTGGCAAAGGCTTATTCCTTGATCCACTGTGCTCTGCTATCACAGCAATACTCAGAGTGGGATTTCTGAATGATACTGTCAAGTTCCATTTCAAGTGACAACTGCTTCTTACTACCTTGCAATAACGAACTCGTATTTTGGCATCAGCCACGCAGCTGGAGAGCACTTGCTACCTTTTAAAAGTACTTAGAAATGTTGAACAAAATTGCTGACAAAAGACATATTCACAGCAAACCACTGATGGGTTTATCAAATATCTTTGCATTCTTTTAGCCATCAATCAGACTTGCAGGCACATACTGCTGTGTATTCAATCTCTAATCTTAAATGTCATCCCTAAGACTTAAGGCAGTGTTAGACCCCACAGCAGGGTTCAATGCAACCCCTATAAAGCTACTCCACCAGAATTCAAGGTCTGCTTTGTAGAAAAAACAACAGCTCTCATCTGCAACTTTCTACAGTAAGCCCACTGCAACCTGAGCCAGGGCAGAAGTCTACATGATGCCATCTTAGGCCTGGACTTCTCTTAAAACAAAATAAGCTGCATGCTCCTCTCTGAGAACATCTAACACATTTTGGAATTATGTCTGGACCACCAACAAAGCTGTTGGAGAAAAAGGGGAGCAGTGTTGTATTACAAAGCTTTTTCTTACAGTTCCTGTTACTAGTTATTGGACATCATTATGGCTTTTATAACGACAGCAGCGTAAATCAGCAGGAGAAGGCTGAATAGAATGTTCTATCCTTGTATCCTGATGAAAATTCCTGTCCAAAGAAGGGATAAAATAATAAATTTGTTTTAAATAATCACTTTTTTCCTCGGGTTTATTTTGGTTTAATTTAGCAGAATGCATAAAAGAAGGATAGAAAAAAAAAAAACCATAAATCTAAGAAAACCACAAAATCCCCTTTAAAAATGAGATTTATGTTCAAGTTTGAAATGGCATAAACAGGCATTACAAACATCATCTCTGTTCCAATCAGAGTAATAAAAATTGTCTTACAAATTATAAGTCTATAAACATTGAAGATGACTGTTTCTGTAGTCCTGTTGGCTTGCCCTAGCTTCAGAATTTGGTGTTCAAATGTAAACAGCAGTTCTGATCCTTCACGTGCTGCCTGTCACTTAGGCTTGCCCCAGACTGATCACAAGGCATGTGAGGGGGAAGCATGTCTGGGTGGCTGCTCCCTCACACTGTAAAGCATTCGAGCTGACCCCACGCTCAAGACTAGAAGACTGAAACCAGCAGAAAGATACTTCCAAAAGCAATACTTAATGGAAATTTACCTCATCACAAGGAAAATCTATAGGAATTTTAGTGCTTTTAAGTGTCATTTTGCACATCAGCATCTCCTGAGATGGAAATGTTTTTTTAACCACATGTTAAGAATGTTTCAGAATCTTATTTTTCTGTCTGTACTGAAGTGACCATCCATTATCTAAATTCATCATCTACAAAAAAAGGCAAAACTTTCAGACTAAAGCTGCTGTAGGTGCAACAGCAGAAATAGAAAAATCCAAACCAGAATGGCTTTTATACCTTGGGTCAGGAAGACACTGGATCTGCCACAGCTGAGCAGGTCCATGACAGCCCTGCACCCCCGCTGTATGCCATTTGTTCCACATCAACATAGCTATGTACATTTATGCAGTCCCACCCAGCTGCCCGTGCATGCTACTCTTTCCTACACCTCCCATCCTGCCTGTTAGTCAGGTGGCTTATTTTAACAAAATCTTATTTACACCAGCAGAATATAAATCCCATGCATAAATGCTCACTCAGTATGGGCACTGCCCCAGGCAAAGTCTCACCAGGGATAGCTGTTGCACACAACATTTATCCCAGACACCCAGAGCCTGCAGCTCTCATCCCCACATGGGGTCTGTCCCAGCATGGTGCCAGAGCTCCTAAGAGGAGAGACATTTTGTCTTTCTCCCTCTGGCAGAGCCCTAGCAGGACACAGCTCTGCTATTCTTTTATATACCTCTGCAGTCAGGCAGTAGGATAGTGTCCCATTGTCAGCAATTGCTAGGGATGTAAATCCCTCTCAAAACGAGGATTAGGGTCCAGTCCTGCAGCAGTTGACATGGAAAGTTACTTCAGACACTGCAAGATCAGCTCATCACAGTTATCTCAAAAGCAGAGGAGAAAATGATACATACTGGGCCTATGGCTACTCACTCCCTGCCTCCTACATTCATCTGCAGTACACAGAAGAGAATGAGCACATTACAATGTTCTATGTGCCTGGCAGCAGATGAATTATTTAACTGGGACCTGGTAACATGATTTGCACAGCTGGTGGGATTTTGTATGTAGAGCATGACCCTGGTCCAGAGAATACATACACCCCCTTCTCCAAGAACCAGGCTGACAGAAGGGGGCAGAGGCAGTATGCTCACACACACACATATATGTATGCACTTAATATATGTATACACACATATAAATGCACGCACATTTATATAGATTTCCAATATGCCCAGAATAAAATACTAATGCCTAATGAAATTACTACATTTTGTCTCCATTACAGCAGCACTGCCAATCTACCACCAGGCATTCCATCCTTCACAACGAATTCCGTAAACATTTCAATCCAAACCTAAGACCCATAGCCAAGGTATCACTAACAGTGACATATTATGAAACTTTCATTCCCTTACCCCCTCCCCTTCTACCCCAGTAATAAGTGTCAGGCGATCCTGGCAATTTCACAAGCATAGCAATGATTCAGCTGGCAGATTTCAGTGGATTATTGTGGCCAATTTGGAAAAACACTCTAATTAAGCATTACTTTCCAGAAACCAATATAAATCTGGAAGAGGGGATTATTAAACCCAGGGAAACTATAACAAAAGACTTTAATTGCATTTTTGGAAGGATCTTTTGAATTAAATTATTACCTGCTAGTTTATAAGGCAAATATATAGATAAAAACCACTACCATGACAATAATTTATTTATATTGGCCATATATATCATAGGAAATTTATATATAAATATAATTTACACACAAACACTATGCTCATTTATGGCACTATATAAGCAATACATTTTGTTATATGTCTACATGTGTATCTTCAGATAATTAGGATTAAGCTATTTACTCTCACATACACACATATGCCCACAAGTGAAGTTAAGTAAAACAAAAGATCAAAGGTAAGAAGTGATCACAATGAATTATAAGCCATATGTTTGTGTATTTTTAAGTGTATTTTAAGGTTTCTAGACAGTCTTAAAACAGAACACAGCAGTTCCTTAAACTGGGTCTACACAACTGGAAAGATTTTCCTAACTTGCTTCTCTTATATGTAATATTAAAAATCACTGGCCTGCTCCAAAGTCTGTTGAAGTATATGAGAAGTTTCTCTTGACATCAGTAAATGCTGGACTAGGCCATTAATATACAAAAATTAATCACTGCCTCTAACTTGTGTGTCTTTGGGGATTATGTGAGAAGAACGATGGAACAACCACAAGCCATTTTCAAAGTTCAAACACTAAATGACTCAAGGATTCATCCCGCTGTTGAATAACAGTTTTGAAAACAAAATAATGTATTTTTACAATTATGTGATGTAACCTCTGATTTTCTTATTTTCTGTGTTGTGAGAATGTTAACTTGTAGTCATGTTCTTCACACATTTTGTCTGTGTTCTCTTCCTATTTATCTTTCCAAACACATAATTAATAGCTTTGGAAGTAAAGGAGAAGAGTGAACTTAATTTCTCATTGGAGCCAGTGCTCTAGAAGCCTTCAGGAAGGCAGTGAGATGAGCAAATATGTAAATAGCATAGATCATATAGTCCACATATGGCTAAAACTGGTCACAAAGACCACATTTATTTTCATAACTAAAAAAAAAAAAAAAAAGAGTTAGGATTTTATAGTCCATTATTATTAACGAATAGACCCAGAACACACAAAGGAAGCCAAGCTCCAAAATAACTACTGCATAGGACACTGCTGCTAAAACCGAAGTGCCAACCAAAAAGGTAATGAGATCAGAAATATCCAAACAAAACATGCAGTGACTGTGGCGGAGCCACAGGACTCCCACACACCTTTTGCCTTCCTGAAGGGGAAACAGAGCTTGTGTCCTGAACCTGAACACATTCAGCACCTCTCCTGTGTCAAACACCAGTCCCATCTACCCCATCTCTGGTATTTCCAAGTCTGCATCATACTACACCAGGGTCTGAGAATCCATTAAGCTTCTATAAATGCAAGTGCTCTTCATAGGTCCTTTTCCCACTAATTCTTGTCTTAATTTTTTGTTTCCTGGATAACCTAAGAGCAAAAAATAAAACAAGCACTATGTGATAATGTTTTAATTCTGCATCCACCATAAAACAGAGAGGGACAGATTTACAAATGAAGAAAGAATAAAGGAGTTGTCTCCCTTTATTCTCCCTGTAGCACTGCACATTGATACATTCAACTAAGAAATGTCTCCTCCCCACCCTTTTCCCCCCCTCTTTTCCCCCTTCCCCCCATTGCCCAAAAGACAGCCAGGCATGAGGTGTCTGTTTAATTTGACAAACACTTGGCTTTCAGTGGGGTATGACTGGCTGTAACAAAAGGCTCCAGTGTCTTAGACAGTTTTGCTCTAAATACTGCAGTAATGTGAAATTACCATAGAATTTACTGAGAAAACAAAGTTCCTGGATGATTCATGTTGCATATTTTCCCTAAAGCTGAGCTAAAAACTTCAAAGCCTCCCAAACTGAATCACCAAACCGAATCACCTTGTTTTCAAACACGTGGGGCAAGGTACAGAGAGCAGCATTGGGAGGTACTGTGTGATGGAGCTGTGTGCAGGACAGCAAAGCCCAGGGAAAGCCATCCCCCTCTGCAGCAGAAGCACTCCACATCTTAGGAGCTAGGGCTTGATTATTAAGCTTGTATCATTCCGGCCTTGGCTGTGCTCCTGCTTGTTTGCGGTCAATGGGAATTTTGCCCCTGCTTTCAGTGCAGCTGAAATTTGCCTTTAGGAATTGGCAGAGGCTTAAAGTTTGCAGCTGGGAAGGCTCCACACAGGTGCACAAAGGATGGAAACCCTTCCTTGCTTGGAGGGACCACAGCTGGGGGACACTCTGGGGAAGCAGAGATGTCTCTCACAGCTCTGTATGGTCACCAAAGCAAAGTGTGGGTGGGAGAGCAGAGTTAGCTACAATCCCACCTGGGAGCTGCAGTGGCCACTTTATGGCTGCTCCAGTGCATCCAACAGCAGAGCTGCCTTCTCATCAGCAAACACTTCTATGTATTTAGCAGAATAATTAGCCCCTTTCTTCTCAGCCCTTCCCACTGATCCCTCTTCCCTTCACATCAGCCCAACAACTTGATACCTAAACGATCTGTCTATCATTTCTATAATAACATTATGATACATCTTCATCAACGACCTGGATGAGGGTATAGAATGTACCCTCAGCAAGTTTGCTGATGACACTAAGCTGGGAGGAGTGGCTGACACACCAGAAGGCTGTGCTGCCATTCAGAGAGACTTAGATAGGTTGGAGAATTGGGCGGGGAGAAACATGATGAAATTCAACAAGGGGAAGTGCAGAGTTTTACATTTGGGGAAGAACAACACCATGTCCCAGTACAGGTTGGGGTCTGAACTGCTGGAGAGTAGTGTAGGTGAAAGAGACCTGGGGGTCCTGGTAGACAGGAGGATGACCATGAGCCAGCAATGTGCCCTTGTGGCCAAGAAGGCCAATGGCATCCTGGGGTGCATTAGAAAGGGTGTGGTTAGTAGGTCAAGAGAGGTTCTCCTCCCCCTCTATTCTGCATTGGTGAGGCCACATCTGGAGTATTGTGTCCAGTTCTGGGCCCCTCAGTTCAAGAAGGACAGGGAACTGCTTGAAAGAGTCCAGCGCAGAGCTACGAAGATGATGAAGGGAGTGGAACATCTCCCTTATGAGGAAAGGCTGAGGGAGCTGGGTCTCTTTAGCTTGGAGAAAAGGAGACTGAGGGGTGACCTCATCAATGTTTACAAATATGTAAGGGGTGAGTGTCAGGGGGACGGAGTTAGGCTTTTCTCAGTGATGACCAGTGATAGGACAAGGGGTAATGGGTGTAAATTGGAGCATAGGAAGTTCAAGGTGAATATCCGAAAAAAATTTTTTACTGTGAGAGTGACAGAGCACTGGAACAGACTGCCCAGGGAGGTTGTGGAGTCTCCCTCACTGGAGACATTCAAAACCCACCTGGATGAGTTCCTGTGTGATGTACTCTAGGTGACCCTGCTCTGGCAGGGGGGTTGGACTAGATGATCTCTCGAGGTCCCTTCCAGCCCCTAAGATTCTATGATTCTATGATTCTATGATAAGAATTTATCAGAACCAGACTCAGGTCATGAATAAAGCCACTGTACACTGATAAATGTTGTAAAGAACTGGGAATCAGGCTCTCTGTTCTTCATCTTTCTCAATCTAAATTAAAATTGGTTGCAATCAGTCCTGGAAATTAGACAGTCCAGCTATGGTTGTTTACTAGTAACTGTATTTAAATACATTTTCCAGCATTCCCTATTTAGCATTTTCTTAAGTATACACTGCTGTCTTTGCAGGGAGGGACAGAGAGTTGAAACAATGACATTTTTTGTGCAACTTTGCAAGCAAGAGCACTCAATTTAATATACAGGTTTGATTGTTTTGTCTAAGGTGGTTATTTTGCACAGTGTTTCTTTGCTTGAAATGGCTCCTGGGCAAAGCACCATAGATTTGGAATGATACACTGCTATGTTTTTAAGGAAAATATGGTTTTGTTTAGGCTACAATTAGATGCTTTCATAATTTATCTCTGGCAAACTGCGACTGAAAAACCCAGAGTCAATTTGTTTAGTGTGAACTGAAGTAACATCTGTCTTGGTAAAGAAACTTTTTCAACAGAAGGGCCTTCATCATAGTAAGAGTTTTCCTTCTAAAAACGTAGGGCTGCCACGCAATTCTTTATGCACACCAATTCACAAGGCTACGAGCCACGTATTGTTTGGAGGCTATGGGGGTAAATCAAATTATCAGGACTGACACTAATGATCCCATACTTGCCTGAACATAATACATGTTATATAGTCTTGCCTTTAGGGATTATTTCTTTATACATATAATTAATATAAATGGCTTGCTCCCTCTCTTTTGTTGATTTTACAAAGAAATACACTCAGGTACAGAATCTGCCTTTCCCAGGTTAATTATGGGAAACAAATCAGCCATGCCTATCGTGTGAGAAGTCCCCAGGTGATGTTTGGAAAGACCCAAGTGCAAGAAATGAAGTGGCATATTGTAAAGTTCATGTGACCACCCTCTACTGGATGAAGCTAGAGCAGCTGAACTGTGTCAATGGATCCTCCAAGCCACGATTTAATAGAAGTCTTTTCATACTGACTGGGATGGGTTTGGGTTTTCACAGTAGATGCAAATGCAGTTGCCAAAGGGAATTCCTGGGCAATCAGGGTATGCTGTCCTTGCACAAAGCAAGCACTTCTGCTAAGTACAGGTCAACAATAAAAACAACACATAAAAAAAGCTAAAGCTATATAATGAGAGAAGACAACCATCACAGACTTTCTAAAATCCAAATGATTTCTTTGCCTTGGAGTTTTCTTTCCCAGCAAAATCAGGCCAGATCCCAGCTGGTAAAAACTGGCAAATTTCCATTAGCCTGTGGGTCATTAACTCTGAAAAAAGGGCAGTTTCAAAACCAGTTTTGTGTATAGTGTTAGTTTCTGTCAGCGTTGCTATAAACAATCAAAATTGAAAGTATCTGGGATGATTACAATACCCATTTCTTTCTCCTGCCATTCAGAGATATGTTCCAACACAGATTTTCCTAAAACAATTTACACATATCAGAGCCTATATCTGACAAGCTAAAATATTCAATACAAGCTTAATCTACCTTCTAAGTTTGCACCACTGTTGTTACCCAAAGATTGTCCTTTGTTGTCAAGTTATAACCATTAAACAAATTCTTCATGGAAGTGCTAAAGGGAAAAACTAATTCAAAATGGCTGGTGCAAATAGAGAGCTGGTGTGCTCTGTACTTCCTCATCAGCAAGTGCCTTTGCAAGGAATCTCAATCCAAACCAAATGTAACAGGAAGACAGCATTAGCATGCTTTTCATTATCTTCCTTTCCTGCCATGTCTGTCCTGCTCAAAGATACCAAAAAATGGACAAAGGTGTGGATTTGGGAGAGATGTCTAAAAAGGAGTTGGCTTCTTTCCCTCTCCCCAGGTTTTGGTTAGGACCATCTGCTTGTGATCCTGGTGCAGTTGTGCCCTGTACCCTCCCCAGCCACACACAGACCAGTCTGTTTCAGGGCTTGGGACACCCACCATTGCACACCAAACCAGCTTCATCCAAAAGCTGAGTGTCGCTGCCTGAATTTTGAGGAAGTTGAACCAGGTGAAGTTGCTGTGTTCAACAGCCTTTATCTGCCCAATTTCACAGGAGAAACAAAATATCCATATGTCATGGCACAGTCATTTCAAGCACAATGGTCTATGTGGTTAGCATTCACTGGAATCAAAACTGAAGCTTTCATTCATGGTCAGGAGAAACTTTTTGTTCTGTAAATGTCAAATCTGGCAAGGGCAGAGCAAAACAAAAGGTATCTTTCTTGGCAAACTGACTGCTCTAGCCAGTCATCCCTGGTTTCATACTTGCCAGTGTGCAAGCTTGTGGAAAGGTCTGAGAGTCTTGCCTGGAAGGACTGTGGGACCCACAGCTCAGGGGATGCTGAGCACCACTGCTCTGCATGGTAAGTACCCCCTGCTACCTCATAGCAACATGAAGAGGACAAAGTACACAAGTAACATCTTGAGGGTGCAGAGACCCGAAGGCTTCAACTCTACCCCTGTGCCTTCTCTTCTGCCTAATGCAATCTTTTTCACAGAATGGCAGAAATAAGGAATAACACAGTTTACATGCAAAATTATTCTCTACAAGGTATTTTCCAGTTTTTCAGACAGTCTAGCTTATATTATTCATACAGTTGGCCATCTTCTATTTCCACTACAAAATTATTCCATTCTAAAATATACCTCATTTTCAGGAAACTTCTACTGAAAAATTAGCTTTTAAGTTTCCTTTTCTTGATTTTGCCTGATCTCCCCTACTTGTTCTCTATTCTCTTCTAAACAATCCCACCCTTTCCTTGTTCTCCCCATCTCAGCCCTCGTTTAATTGCTTTAATCTTTCTTTAAAAGACTGTCTCTCTGTCCCCTTAATCATTTTTTAATTTCCCATCCTTTAGGCGAGTGCCAAAGATGCTAAAATGAGAAATGGATGCTTGCCATAAAGGAAAAGAACTCCTGTAACTCCAAAACAGTTGAAATCACGAGAACTTGCAGGCCATAACCCCATTATGTGAATGGTATTTTTACAGCACTAGAAATTAAGTAATGAACTACAAATATTCATGTTTTAAAAGTGCTGTCATTGTAGTGGCCAAGCTACAAGTTGCCTGAGAGGTACTGATGGATGGTTAGGGATATCACAACCCACAGTTAAGAACACTCATGTACTTTCTTCCACTCCAATCCCTTCAACTTTGTTTAAGTCGTTCCTTTAAAGAGTTATAAATTTGTTGCTTTACAATAACCATCTATGAAGAGAGATGATACAGAATTCCTCATGTGGCCTTTCCAGTGATGTTCACTGTGTACCTCCAATACCTCTCCCTCTAAATTCAGCAAAGTCTCTTCACACCTGGAAGTATTTCTGATTGCCTACTTTCAAAATCTAAACAAAAACAGTCAGTGATCGTCTGAGACAATTCGGCATGTCATTTCAGCCCAGAAGTAAGACATACACAAGAAGAGGTTTGCCAGTCTGAAGTGTAAAGCATGCTATTGAGCATCTACTTGGGTAAAGGACTTACACTAAGTTAGTGTGCTCTGTCCATCAGATGCATATGTCTGTCTTCGGTGTGTTTGTGGTCATCTTTTCACTCCTTGGCCTTGAAAACAGAGCACAAGCTAAAAACATTTAGCTAAACCAAAGCACTATAAACAGTGAGCTGAGATTGCCATGACCATGCAACTAAAAATGTCATTATGTTTGAGGATATGCAGGAAGATACAAGTCTGCGAATAACTGTGTTACTTCCAAATATTTTCACAGAATCTGCTTTTTTCTTCTCTCCCCATGTCTTGTCTGAGGAGACAATACATCGCGTGGACACAAGTAGGCAACATGTCAAGCATTAGATGTGGTTTTGTTGAAAGCACCCCACACTGAGTCAGGTCTACTGCTGTTCTTCTGTGAGTGCAAGCAAGTATCACAAGGTAGCTCTCTTGCCAGATCTCTTCTCTCTGCAGTACTAGTGTGTGCTTTCAGGCATCACAACTTAGGCCATTCTGAGATTAGCCCCTTGGGCCTTGTTTTATATGGAGACAGCTTGCTTGAGATCTACAGGGAATGGGGTTGAGACTGTATCTCTTTATAAGGGAAAGCAAAGCAATTCCTTCAGCTGGCCAGTTCCTGTACAAAAGCAGATACGTAGTTGTACCCATTTTGAAACTGGGGGGGTAAATGGGCAGGATTTGTTTCACATGACTTTGAAAGACCCTGACTTCTAAGACGTAGTGTTGATGATACACCTTTCTTGAAGGCCCAGACATCAAGGGGTTCTATGCCTCTGGCTGTACTGAAGGGATTACTGTAAAGTGACATGACACCTGGGATTGCAGAGGCTGGGCTCTGTGACCCAGATGGCCCTGCCAGTTTTGCCTTGTGTTTTCCTTTTTGTAAAACTCCATCTTCCTCACCCTCTCACTGAAACAGAGTGAAATTGTATCAACATGGACACAGCAGATTAGTTTTACAAGGTTCCCACCAGTCTGACATTCATCAGCTCTCTAATCTAATAGTAACACAATACCCTTTACAAGTACACGTTGAACCAGCATGGTTACAGGGCTTCAGGTTAAACTGATACCCAGGTCCTGCTTTCTACCAGCTGCTGATTGACTAACGTTATTTCTGACATTCCCAGGGCCTGGCAGCCCTCCATGGAAGGGTTAAAGGAAAGTTGTAAGCAACGGTTCTAAAACACTTGGAAGAATCTCACTGAATCAAAACCATTTCAGAAAAGGCTCTCTGCCAGGCAATAAAATATTTTTGATGGACTCTTATTTTATCATTACCCATGTAAGAAAAATGTATTGCAAGAATCCCAACACAATTCAGGGAAGTAATCATTTGCAGATTTAGTAGGCATTCTCAATTGGCAAAAATGAAAGATTTATTGTAGGGATGATGAAACAAAGAGCAGTTGTGCAAACTTTACTGAGCTGGATTATGAGAACATGCTTTTTCCATTTCCCACTTTTAAATGCCTTGGATGCAGTTTCAAAAGAAAGATCAAGATCAATTATTTAACGCTGCAGCTACATCGTACCTGAGTGTAGGATCTCTTCACACATATGTTATCTGTACACAACAATAAAAGCAAGAGATCGAGGGAAGACACTGCTTTATACAACAAAACCAGATCTTGAAATAAAACTCATATTGTTCCTTGACTCTACAATGAGCTCAGGGATATAACTGGAAGACTCAGACAATGACAAATGTCTGCAATGTAAATGCACAGCCATTTGAAATGAAGCCCTTTTTTGATCCAACAAACACAGAAAATACAGGTGTCCTTGAGATAGAATATAGAGCACCAAATACTCTATGATGGCAGTATTCTCTTTGAAAGCCACTGCAGAACTGAATAAAATCACTGTCTTGCATACTCTTACTCACATGAATAATGTTCTGTAATGGAAGGGACTTTCTGTCCAGTAAAGGTGCACAGTTTCATATCAACTTTAAGAAATAGGTGGAAGAGAAAGAACTTTGAGAGGGTCTTTTTCCTGTCTTTTCTGCCAGGCACTCAATGTGTGACTTCTGGCACTTTGTTGCTGAGCCATTCTGGGCTCAGGTACCCTGGTGTAAATTCAGCGTTTCTTCAGAACTACATCAGCATACACAGGGACAGAAAGTAGCAGAGTCATTTCCCTTAATTCAATTCTATCTGGAACTTGGGCACAAGAGTTCTTACTGCACAGGGAATGCCATAAGCAGGCAGGAGCTTGAAAGAGCCTTGAGATTCTCAGCATAAGGAACCACTAGAGATGCAAAATAGCACTATGGATGCATTACTTTATTAGCTTACTACCTGACCATGATTATTCCCCCTCACTGTGCTCCAGAGATTGATTTCATTGAACTTGTGAGGAAATGGAGATCTAAGATCAAAATTTCCAGAAGCGCTCATGAAATTTCAGTAACTCAGTTACACACATGCTGGTCTGAAAGAAAGAGGACCTCAACTATGGCAGGGCACCTCAAAAATAAAGCTATGCAGAACAAGGGCCTGCTTTTGAAAATCTTGCTCAATGCGAGTTGTCAGATGCCAGAAGGTCAAGTTTTGATATATTTAGTTTAAATAGCACATTATTTTTTTACTAGGCCCACTGGACTAGTTGCTGAACAAGTGAGTGAGGGTTTCAGAATCTAAAAACCCTGCGCTGTGGAATGAGGGGGTTTTATTTCTCATCCGATTGTTAAAGGCTGACTGTTGCTGGTTTGCCCCGAAGTAACAAACAAATGCATCAGATTTAGAATTGAGATCCAACTGCATAAATGACTGTGTAAAGTTTTTTATGTGCACTGAATTCCTCTTTCTCCCCTGAGACTATACTATACAGCCTCTGTGTTGCCTGCAAATGCAGATTAACATTTTTATTACATGACATATGTTTCACTAATACAGAGTATTAAAATGCATTGGCCTAATAAGAAACATTAATGAGTATATTGTTGGCACCATTTTTAAACAACAGTT
Source organism: Chaetura pelagica (assembly GCF_000747805.2). Taxonomy (NCBI): domain Eukaryota; kingdom Metazoa; phylum Chordata; class Aves; order Apodiformes; family Apodidae; genus Chaetura; species Chaetura pelagica. Next base: position 565,675 of record NW_009952574.1, read on the forward strand.
AATTTTACTCCTTTTTAATTTGACCAAGCCTTCTGCCAGGTGATTCAACCTATTTTTCCTTCTTGAGGTTAATCACTGTTCAGAATGGCTAAACCACTAAGCGTTCAGAACAATTGCATGCCATTTTTAAAACACATACATAGATATAAAATAAAGCCAAGCAGTTAACCTCAAGAACACAATCACAAAGGCTCTGTTTAAAGTTTTAGAACTTTCAAGCTCTCCCCCTTCTAATGACAAGATTAATAATATTCAGACGTAAAAAAAAAACTAACTAAAATTAAAATTTCAGGGGGGGAAATCTTCTCTCCCTGCTCCTAGATATTAGATAACTGCAGACTGCCTTCAAGTCACTGAATGCTACCTTCTTTCCCAGACCTCCTGGAGTCTCAAGACTCCTTGCCAGAATTATGCTGGACCCTGAAGAATTACAGTTTTAGGACCTGAATGCTGGATCCATCTTTGAGGTACTCTTGAGGTGTATTAAGACATTCCTATAGGAAGGAGGTAGTTCACAGTTATATTTAGTGCGTTGTAAAACTTATGACTAGAACTGAGAATGCATCTGACTAGTTGAGGGCGTATCACTTTATCTTTACTACTGTGCAGATTCATGTAGTGAAACTGATGGACTCCCAGACAGGATGCATAGTGAGAAAGAAAACTTGTCACACTCTTGCTACATGGGAAATGGTGAGCTACAGAAATCCTTAAGAGTTATTGCAAATCCAGTGCCTAGAGGATGGAAAGCCTTTCCCTTTTTGCATCTTCAGATGTGATTATTTGATAGAATTCATTGATCTGCATGGCAAAGAAAGTGATCTTGTGGTACAGCTGGAATGAATTGGGACTTAAGAAGTTGCTTGCAAGGTACCTTCAAAAGGTGATGCCCCATGAGAAGTTTATAGGTCTGTGCTGAGACTGGGGTTTGAATAAATCTACATGTGGAGTATCATCCAGAGCCAGGCCACAGCAGAGCTGGAAAAAATTCTGAGTGTCTTAAAATGAGAAAGAATCACTACTTACTGAGTTTTGTGAGACAAGAGGATAAACATAAAAAAACGTGGTATCGAGATGTCATTTCTGTGTGCAAAATGGGCAAAGGGAAGGGAAAGGAGCCTAGCAGAAATCTTCCACTAAATCCTAGGAGACATGCCTACAAGTCTGTCTGCCAGCTAGACAGCATAGGTCACTACTAATTAATTTCACTTTTTTAGGCTGGCAATACTTTATCCTATACTATTTGACGAAGAACATGAATGACTTTGCTCAGTGAGAACTACTTCTATGTGCCACAACAATGGCAAGCAGCACACTCACTGTGGAGAATCATTTCTAATACAAAATATGCTCCCTTCCTTTAAGATGTCCTCTGTCAATCAGACCACTGTCATCTATTTTTGAAAAATTGTGTTTAGGATTCTGACAAATATCTGCTGCTTTGTAAGAAAGTGGATCATTTTCCTTCTACTCAAAGTCATTTCACAGTTGGAAGTGTGGTAAAAAATATGTATTTCAGTAGCCAAATCAAAACACTGAAAAATGAAGATAAATAAGTCCAGGATGAGTTGAAATACAACTGCTTGGGGGACTGCATTAACAAAACAAAAACACTGAATACAGCAAATGGGGAGAGCTTTTAAACAACAAAATAAAGTATCTTTGCTTAACACTCTTT
>NW_009952574.1:567396-671969 GCF_000747805.2 Chaetura pelagica
TTTCCTTCTGAAATTGAAAGTAAAATAAGATGGATTAAACACAGAAACATTTCATTACTTCCAAAGTAGTACATTGTTTAGAAAATGTCAATATTAACAAAAACCTCCAGTACTGTTCCGTTTCCCCATCATTTTGCTTTCCAAATTGAAGGAGACTCAGACTCAGTAATGGTTTTCTCCTCAAAGAGAAGAGTCTCAAATGAGATTATTACTGTTTTGAAACAACTGGCATGGAATACCTAGTAAAATTTGTAATATAGAATATGGTAATTAATATCTATCCTCGAGTCACAAGGCTATCTGTTCCATAAAACACTATCTGCTTAGTCCTACCACTTCGCTTTCAGTAGATACTAAGGATTATTAGTGGAAATTATCCACTGTGAAAACCATAATAGTGGTAATTAATTACATTATATTCTATGGCAGTAAGTATCATAGGATGACCTACCTACCTGTTGTGGTGATATCACTGTTACTATCCCATTGTGTTTCATACTTAAAAGACTGAATGAACAGCAATACCTACAAATAGTGACCAGCTCTGTATAGACACACCAGGAAATCTTCAGGATAAATATGTTTTAACCAGGTCCTGAGATACTTAATAATAAAAATAAAAGCTTGTGGAATTAAATGCTCTCAGAGGATAAAAAACAATAAGAAAATTTTAAAATATGTATTTGAAAGCCCCCTCCATGGAACTTCCATGCTATACCTCTAACTACCATATTTCATTTATCAGATCTCTTCAATGTCCTGTGTAACATTTTTAAGGCACTCAGCTGAACTTGAAAACTATTCTGGGTACCAGCAGCAAAAGTTGCAATCTATTTCATGCCACCCAGACCTAACTCATATCAAACTGCTGGAGAATAACAAAAAAGGCAGCCAACCTTGCCTGATCAGAGCAGAAGTCCATCTGGCTCAGTATCCTACACCTTTTTCTATCAACCTGATAAAGCAGATGCACCTCACAGGATGTCCTGAAGGTCAGCATAGCCAGAGCCACATTGGGAAGCTGATAATCCTCTGGTGAGAACATGCCGTTGCAGCTCAGCTCAAGAAGGCAAGTCTCCAACCCCTAAAGGCACCATCACCTTGTGTCCTACCATTGCACTGCACTAGCAACTGCAGATTTGCATTTCTGCATTACTGCACTGAAAGGTGGGACAATCCCACTCATAGGGGAATCCTGGCCCAATAACTTCCACAGCTTTTGCCCTTCAAGATCTGTTAGTCTGGAGCTGTCCTGTGGGCAGATGAGTTCAAATTCTCCAACTGCCTTTGGGCATGAGCTGACCCAGTGCCAAGCCTAAAGCCATGTGCCAGCCTGCCCTCCAGCGCTGGTGCATGCTCAAACCCATTTGTACTGTCATGTAATCTGTAGTGGTTTTCGTAAACAAACAAACAGTGCATTTTCACAAAACCACTGAATTGCTGTCTGCTCCTCTAATCAGAGTGTTTTTAATGCTGCCATTCCTTGACAGTATCAGGAAATGCCATCAGAGACCTCATAAAAAGAGAGCTCTCTGGTGAGGCAGATTTGGTAGAATGGATGCTTCCTACTTCAAAGGAAAAAAAGTGAGGCTAATATTGTTTTTAAAACACTCCTTCAGCACCAGTGCATGACACCCTCCATTCCAAGAGCTGAAAAAACTTTCCAGACTCCCACAACGTTCCTTCAAGAAAAGCATGGAAACTTATTGTTTAGGTGAAGAAACTCAAAATCACATAAGCTGGTGCATGCAGACCTACTTTCCCTGTAGATGCAGGATTGTCCCTTAGCCTCATCTGTGGATGCAGCCTGTAGAGATCTCATTACTCCCTGTGCATTGCTAGACCCATGCTCCCCACTGACCACAGACAGCACAATACTTGCTATCTACTGAGAACAGAGATTCCACACTGGTTTCCTTAGCAGCAGATGCAGTCATACTAATCTGCTTAATAGGCCCCTTTCTCCTGCAATCGTAATAACCAGGTTGCTGCCTGTGAAGTGTTACAAATGTAGCCGATCCTTCCGATGAAAGTTTTCACAGGGTTATGACATGTCAAAGCACCTGCGTCAGAGATGTACAGTAAAACCAGCAGGAAGTTCAGCAAGACTGCTATCTTCTGCATAATCTCTACTAAAATGTGTTTCATAGGTAAACTGCAAATGGTTAGTTTGTGTCGTTACTGATACGAACACAAGATCTGTGGAGGAATGCTGGAATTGCCTCAAGATGCCTTTGGGCAAGTTACTTATCTCCTCTATGTCTCAATTTCCCCATGTTTAATGCAGCACCTATACTGTCTCACTCCTAGGGATACAAAAGAACTGACTACAAATGGCACAAGTGCTGAATTTCACTGTGCACAACACAGCACCCAAATCATTGCATCAAGACTATTCCCAAACTGTGTTTGCATACATACAAGAAGAGAATATTCTGCTTCAAAGTCTTAATCATCCAGCCAGGAGAATGATGTCATACAGATGTATGACATATGAACATACTCGGGAGGCATTTGTTTCCTTGAAATGCATGAACTAGAGCTGCTAACAATGGTTAATATCATGCTCTAGCTCCTTTCACAGCTATCAGTATGTTATGGTACCCAATTGCAATAAACCCAATTGCATATATAGAAACTACATAAAGAAAAATATATTTTTATTATGAGGGTGGTGAAACACTAGCCCAGGTTGCCCAGAGAAGCCCCATCCCTGGAAACACTCAAGATCAGGTTGGACAGGGCTCTGAGCAACCTTGTCTAGTTGAAGATATCCCTGCTCGCTGCAGGAGGTTGGACTAGGTGACCTTTAAAAATATCTTCCAAACCATTCTATGATTCTATATTTACCTCTGATCACGTGTGGAGGTCTGTAATAAAGGTTTCCTGAGCATATATGCACCACGTAGTGGTGGAAACTCCATTTTCTACTCTTTATGAAGCCACAAGAATGCAAGAGGATAAACTGATAAGCCAAGTATGGATTTGTCCAAATCAAACAATGCCAGACAACTAAATGAGCAGCTCTATGTTTGCAAACAGAAGCTTAAACTGAGGATGCAATATCTAGAGATCAGCACGGTTCTACCCACCAAAGTACTGGAAGAACTGAAAGACAATAAAAGATGCAGCTATGAGAAATTTTTTTTTCCTTTTAAATAAAAACCATTTAAGCTTGCTAATTTTTGCTGTCTCAGACAATCAAAATTCCAATTGTCTGGGACATCAAATCTAAAAAAGCATGAAATTAATCTTCAGAAGTTAAAGTCTTAAAGGCATTGCATCATTATTTTTGTTGGATATATTTTTGATTATAATGCAGATGAACCCCAAATTTAATAAAACTAAAATAACATGAGTTAAGTATGAAACATAACAGGATATTGCAAAGAGATTAGGTAGTTTCCTTCAGACTACTTGCTGAGCTCAAGGAAAAATCAAACCGAGGGACACGATGACGAAAAGGCACCACTTAATTAGAATATTTAACAGAATATGAAAACAGAATACTCATAGTACCAGTTTTGGCAAGGAAACATAGCGAGCAGAATATGGACCCGGAACATCAGTAGTTCTCTACACCAGATAATGTTTTGCCTGTCAGTTGTCTGTAGTAAAGAAAGAAGCACGCTGGCTAAATTTAAACCAGCTGTAACGATGAGAGTGTTACAGTTGGACTGAAGGAAGCTTACCTCATGAAAGTATTGTGGAAACTGCTGTTGGAAAGATAATAAAAGGATTAACTGCAGTTTTAGTGAACCATTTACTTTTCAATCAAAATGTCTCATGTATTTCCTGTTCTCAAGTAGCTTGAATTCCAAAATTCCTTTGTCTATTACAGTACATAGTAGCAAAGCCTGTCATAAGAAATTAATAATTTTACATGGAAAAGTACTTTTATGTCTGAGGGCAGGGTGCTGCTCACTGCTAGCTTCTCCTGACCATTTCAATACCTAGTCAGCCAGTAATCTTTCAGAGAGGAACAAAATCAAGAGCTTAAAAAGAATGTACAATGGGTAATTGTGAACAGCGAAAGAAAATCTCCATTACAAATAGCAAGAGATGTAAAGTTACTTTAACAGGGCTACAGCAAAAATGAAACAAAATCTCAGACCTCTATAGACACGGAATGAATCGCCTTCTTAATTTGCAGGAATAACAGCACAATTATTACCACATCAAAAGAAAAGCCATCATTTAAAATGACATGACATCACCACACAATGAAACACTGCACAGCAACCCTTGTTTAAAGTGGAATGGAATTTGCTGGGCAAATAATCCCCACTTGATATTAGTAACTTTAAGGAGCTGTGTTGCAGCTTTGGATCTTGTCCCTACTAGATCAAGGTCTTTTCAGGGTAGAAAACTAAATTTGCAAAGAAGACATATTTTTCATGTGCTCACTTGGATCCAGCTTTATTCCATACTCCAGGTTGTAACTTTTAATATATGAATACCTTTGCAGACAGTGGATGGGTCTTATGCTGGGAATAGAAGAGTTAACTGCAAGTTGTGCAACATAAAGCTCCTAATTCTGATTGGGCCACTCCCCGTATGGGAACAAGTACGATATCTGCTCAAATAAAACTGATCTTCATGTACTTACATGACAAGGCTATATACTTGTGCCATGAAGGCTGTCTGCAATATCAGATGCAAAAGTTTTGCCTATTCACAATGTTAAACCTTGAGATGTTATCAAAAGCTGGTTCTTTAATGCAAATTAACATAATTGAAAGGAGGAGATTTTTAGCATTTGTGTGATTTAACATCTCTGGTTTATCCGGTTTCCTGTAGGAATGGGAATGTAACATTAGAAATCTGCTATACAATACCTGTCAAATACATTTTGCAGAAAAACGTTCCCTCACCCATGGAGTCTGTGGAATCTTTCAGCATCACAGTAAAGCTAATCAGAGTTTCTCGTTTTAAGTATTTTGTTTTAAAAGTGTGAGATAAAGTGGGGAGAAGACTGATCTCTTTCCAAATGGCAAAACCACTAAAAGCAAAAAGTAGGAGACCATGCTTTCACAGCTTGCTTATATTTTGCTCGGATAGAGGCAACTAACTTGCATTAGCCTTTGATGATTTATGATCAATAAGCTGAAGATATTAACAGGAAGTTAAATTCCTTCCTAGTTTTTTTAAAATTGTGACTTAGCTACTTCTGGAAATAAGCAAGTCAGTTGTTCCTCTCAAAGGAAAAAGAAACAGGTAAGTCTTAGAGTGTTTCCATTTTATCTTGGACAACTTGATGGTGTTCTTTAAGTATCTGCCTTGTTCCCAATATTATTTTAGGGAATACTGACTGAACAGTGCAGACATTAAGATAAGGGTTTTTATTTATCCAATGGAAGCAAAAAAATAATCAGGATGACGGCTTACAGAGAATTTTTTTCTCTGTAAAACATTTTGAATACAGTTGTTTTCTCCTTTCTCCCTTCCATAACCATTGCAGGCCAGCAAGCTTTTCCTTGAACAATGAAAAAAAGTAAGCTTTTTATATAAACATTCTTTCCTATTCCTCCATAGAAAGCTACAGCTTGCCACAGAAAATTTGTCATGATCTAACTTCCTTACAAGCGTTTTCCATTATATAATTCTCTGACCAAAACAAGAAAATAGACATATAGTCTAAAATTCTGCCTATCAAGAACCACAACCTGCTGCCATAACCATTCTCTTTGTTTGCACTTCTTTGTGTGAGTGAATGTGTGTGTATGTGCCTGCACGCACACGCGTGCGCATGTAAGTAAGACTTTCCAAATTTCATGGCCCAATTTGGAAGCTTATGTCAAACTTGTTTTGCTTCATCTGTTTCAGTCAGGGACTTATATCATTGTTGTTTCAAACATGTGGAAAGCTTAATGGAAGTCATTAACTTTTATTTTAGTTTTGTCATATTGTCATCATGGTGGGCAGATGCAGAAATGGTGTTATTCCCAAGATCCTCTTTTTGGAACACTGATGTTGTTTACATCTTCTTGATCAGAAGAGAACAATGGTTTTTTACTTATTTTTAAAGCTCTGTTTTGCAAACTAAAAAAGCCCCTAAAACCTTTGAAAATGTAATTAAAGATACTCCTTTTATTCTTTTTAACTGTTTGAAATCCTTAACAAGCTTCTTCTTTTCTAAACTACCATTTGAAGCTTTTGCATTCACAACTCTATGGGTTATTGTTCAGCTGAAGGAACGAAAAGAATTTCATTAGATGTGTTTTATGTTTCTTGATTAAAAATGTCACCCGAGGCTCAGTGACTTGTTTTACGTTAAAGGACTGCTGTGTGCTTTGATCATCACTTTATTAATGCTTTAATGAATATTAAAAAAAAATAAAGCACTGTATTAAAAGTTAAGCTCTCATATAAGGAAACTGAATCCCTTTTCCAAGAACTACAGTTTTTCTTACTCAAACATTTCCTTCTAGAATAAGGTTTTCTCTAATTCCCCTTTAGCCTGCTGCAGACTAAGTTACAGGAAAACACAATAATTATATTGGAATAAGACTGAGAAGAGAGAGAGAAGGAGAGCAGAGTAGCATGTTTCTATTCAAACAAATATATTCCAGACTTACCATGCACTTGTTTGGTTTTTCTCCAGAATGAACCCTCATATGAATCAGCAGTTTGTAACGAGCATTGAAGGGTTTATATCGGCGGACACAGCCTGCCCAAAAGCAAGTGAAGTCCTCTCCTTTCCGCTGGTCAATGTGAGTCTTTTCTATGTGTCTGACCAGTTCGTCTTGTTGGTCGTAAGTGGCACTGCAGTCAATCCACCGACAGACCTGTTTGCCATTGCTGAGGTCCTGTTCGTCCCCGTCACTGGGCTGAAGGGACTTCGGAGACATAGAGGCGTGTAAGTGAGGCAATGTCCCTGGAGTCTGGCTTAGTTGCTGGTGTAGATGGTAAGGGGGAGGCAGCCCCTGATGATGTCGGAAAAGGTCAGCAGCGGAGGAATAATCGTCAGCTGGCTCTTGTTTTAAGAAACTCACCTTCTGGGAGCTGTGGGAGGTGTTCTGATGAGGAATGCTACTACCATTCATCATAAGGCTGAGGCTTCCATTCTCCTCCACTTGCTGCATTTGTATCTGCTCACAGTCAACTCTGTCACATTCAGCAGAAATAGGTACAAGACATGCTGGAGGGGAGGGAATACTGCAAGGGTTTCCAGGCTGAGAGCAAGCCTGTGGCCGAGAGGATTTTTGAGCACTGTGATGACTGATCTCCACAGGATGAGAGGAAATGCCAGCTGAATTAGTTCGCAGTCCATTCACACAGGTGACCAGTGACGTCTGGGATGTGCGGATGATAGCTGTAATATCGATTCCTTCAGCTGAAGACGGCACAACAGAGATGCATCTCTTCTTCAGGTTGCTTGTTTGTAGCCTGGCTGAGTGCTGAGGGGTGCCAAGTGACAAAGGACCCAGGGAGGAGCTATGTTCATTATTAAACAAGTAGGATGAAAGTGAATTTGTAAAGCTATTATTCATTAGGTCTATTTCAGGATGCAGACTACCAGAGGCTCTCAGCTCCATCCCCTCCGTAATCCTCCTATGTGTGGAAGTCTCAGACGGAACCTTATAATCACTTGGGCATTCTTGTTTGATGTGCTGAGCTGGGTGACTTCCATTCAGGCATGGAGCAGCAGAATCTACCGAGTCTTGAAACCTGGGTGACCTGTAATACAGTTTTCATTAAGCATCACTAGCTACCACGGGATTTATGATTGTTGTATAAGACACAACATTTGTTAAGCCCTTGAGAATGGAAGCACTTGCTCTCTGCTGAATGTTGCCTGTCTAATGCAGCAGTTACACCAAAAAATTATGCAATGCTCCCTCTACAACCTTTGTATAGGCAGCATCATTTTACACAGGATTACTTTTACACAGTGGGTTACGTACAGAACAGACAATCTCCCCTCTACTGCTACGGGCAGTTCATCAATCACAATCTAGGTTTTCAATGCATAATAGATCGGGCAAAACAATAGCAGAGACTGAAGTTTGAGAGCTTTGGGCATTTTTTAATTATTCAAATATCGGCGTTTTCCTCAGAGCATACTGGGAAAACTTGGCATTCTTGTTTACACTAATCAATAAATGCCAGCTGAGCTTTGCTTACACATCAAGGAGATGCCTTCCTTTGCTAGATTAAAAAAGGAGCAAGATGAGAGGGGAAAAAGGAATACAAAGAAAGAACAGCTCACTTTAAACCAGTCAATGAAGTCAATGAGAGATCAGCTGAGTATTTACGTCTAAGAGGTCTACAAAAGACAACTAAAAAAGTGCACAACCAGTAGATTTAAACTGGCTGCCTATGTATTCCCATTTCCATTTTTCCTTTTAAAGTCTACATGGTTCCGCAAATCCAAAGAAGACTGTTCTGTGGAAGTTATTTTTAATCTTCTGTGATGTGTGCCAAATCCAATCACTTGGGAAGCGGAATCTCGAGGAACACCACACAGAAATTTCAGAAAATGCATTTAGGGAACATTTCCGTCTAACATTTTCTTCCAAGCAGTTGGCAATTGGTTTATGCCTTAAAATAAAACATTTTATTTCAGCTATAAACGTTGACTGTGGATGACCCAACTGTGTGGGGTTTTTTAGGACCAGTGGGTGTTGCTTACATATCCCTAAAGCACAGGAGGCCTTAACCTATGGCTTCATCACACAGTGATGTGCCAAGATGAGGAAACAGTACATCTGTGTGCAGGAAAGCTGTACCTGAAATAATAAACCCTCCAGAAAGATGCTCCATGGTTCTTATCTTGATGTGTTCCATTTAAATTGATGTTATGCTTTTCTCATGCTAGCACCACAAAAGCTGAAGAAAACCTGGCAGTTTAGCAACTTGTGCGTGACACTGCAGCTAAGACAAATCTGACACATTTTAAAGCATGAAACATGTATGCATAAGGTATTTTGAACATACACATACATTAAACTGTGAAGCTGCTGAATAAACTATTTATTTTACAACTCAGATGATTTTATCACTATTTTTCCATTAATCCACCACTAACATTAAGATGGGGAGCTAAGATGATTTCTAGCACTTCCTTGGTAAAAGCTCTCAAAGAACTACCGATTAGAAAAAAACCCCATCACAACAACATGAAATCAAGGTTGTCATAAAATTACACCTGTCTGAGGCACACAACTGGCAACACTGCATTCACTAGTGACATGTTTGTGAGCTCCAATAGTTTGCAGTCAGTAGGTCTTGATATAGAAATGAAATTCCCAACCATTCATCGCTATAGAAGAAACAGATCCTACATTTGCCACCAGAAATTTAAAAACAGTACATCTGAAAATTTTAGAGGTTTCCATAAACCATTAGTTATAATTTCTCCCTTTAGGTTTGCACAGTTGGTCTCAGGGTAAACTTAAAGCACCTGGTTTTACAGATGGTAAATTTTTAAAAAACCACACAAACCTAACAGTATTCATACATTATTTTTTAACATTTACAAAACCATATGTCTGTAAAATATCTGGCAATAAGCATAAGTAAAAAACTTTTCTTGCACATGTTTGGGAAACCCTGCCCTGCTTGCTGATAGTTTCATTGCTCAGTAGAAAGTGTGCTATTTGACACTCATTCTGAGAAAGATTTTACAGCATACCATGCCAGGCACAATATTTCCTGTTACTTAGTTTCTTCTGTACAAGGACTCTTCTAAATAATTCAGTTTGTATCATAGTTTAGTGGTCCCAAAGCCTCAGGCTAAAGAAAACACAACACTTTTCTTACATCATATAAAGCTAACCCAAGCCTTACATTTCAGCCTGTGATAATTGGTGTCAGATTATTAAGCTTTATGTAAAGCTCCCATCTTGCCAGAAATCCATACAAGGAGTTCAAGCTGGAGTCAGTGCAGAGTACCTGCAGGATGGATACAAACATTCCTCTCCTGAGAAATATTAGGGTCCCAAAACTCCCAGGAACATTGATCTGCAATTCCAGCATAAGATCTTAATCAGAGTCAGGACTGTATTGCTGTGAAGCTGCAATGCAGAATACAAGATGTACAAAAGAGGGGAGTTTTGAGCAAAAGACAATCTGGAATACCCTATTTCAAAAGCAAATGAGATGAAGGCACTGAATTTGTACTTCCCATTGCCACAGCTGTGACTTAGCCATGATAAGCACAGGCTACTTGTGCAGATCAGAAGGAAGTCCCTTCTGGGAGCTGCAGTTTTCTCTGTAACATTGTAGATTATATACCCTCTGTTATTTAGCTTTGCTAGGAGTCTGGCACTAATTCAATTTCCTAATGTTTGAGTGTTGGGGTACTTCATTTCTAGGTTGCATTACTGCAGACTTTTTGTATTCCTGGCATAGTTTTGCCATCTCTGTTCTAGGGAAAGCTCTGCTCACTCTACCTAGTCCCATGGGGAGTGAGGGAAGAAGAGGCACAGAAACAAAACTAATGAAAGAGAGAAACAAGGTGTCTGGCATGAAGCTTGCTGAGTGGCTTCTCTTGTACCTATTGACTATTTCTTCCTGTAAGGAATCTTGCTGTTACAGCCAGGGATCAGATTTCAGGGCTGGTAAACATAGGCAGTGCTGGCCGTAAGGATTTCACAATCTCTGGACAGTAGTAAAAGCTAAATGCATATGAAACAAACAGCCAATAGGCAAACAAGAGGGACAAAGGACAGCAGGACAGCGAGTGCAAAAGACACTGTGTGGACACACAGATCAGCAGTGAGCAGCTCTGAGTGGCTGCCAGATCAACAACCCTGGAAGGGAGTGGGGTCAGCAGGAGAATATAGCCCACAAACCTCTCTTCACAAGGAGCATCCCTGTATCAGCATAGACAGTTTGAAGCAACAGAATTGCTGCCTAAGCACAAGAAAGCAGAGTGTGAAGCCTTTGAAGGCAACAGCAGCCTCAGAGAGGCTATTAAGGCAGTGTTTCCAAAGAGACTCCCTTACGTGGTAACTGGAGCCAGAGCACGAGGCCAGTAGCACCATGCCAGAAGTACTGCAGTTCCCAACTGCCCTCGGAGGAAAAGATGACCGTATCTGAAATCTCCAGATTATTTACAAAACATACATGCCTTCAATTGCCACTGTAAATGAGCAGTGATAATTGGCAGTTTTAAAAAGCTGGAGAGGATTGTTCTGCTGCAAATCCAGGGACCCTTTGCAACACTATCTGACTGCTCTGACGTCTTCTCCGTGTTTTATGTGCCGAGCACAGTGTGGGCTGGCTTGCTGGGTCTGATAATGGATTATTTGACATAAGGCCAATGTTAGCTGTGGGATGGCTCCAATTGTGGTAAGGAAGGTATTAGGACTTCTCCAGTCCCACACACTTTGCATTCACAGATAGCATGTAGCAGCAATTATGTTGTACAACTTAAAAGCTATTAGCTGAGTGGGGAAAAGGGGCCAGGAAGGAAGAAGGAGGATTGTGATTCTTGGATTAAGACAGTCATCCCTAGAATACAGATTTTAAGAGAAAGTGATTCAGGGAGAAGCTGAAGGGGATAACAAGTTTCAGAGGAAAAAAGAAGGACAAAGTCAATCATAACCCCAAATCCTAAGGAAGACTTTGGATAGCTAAGGGAGGTGCTCTCTGGTTTGTTTGGGTTTTCCTTGTACATTCCATGTCCTAGAAATGCAGAGCGGCTCAAAGCTCAACCCAGAGAGACTGCTGGAATTTCTGTCTCCCTTTATATCTGTGCTGCTCACTGGAGCTGAACAGCACAACCCAACAGAGTTTGTCCAGACTTCTGTGTGCTCCAGTATCTGCTCATTCCAGCATTATTCCTCTCACCTATTTTCTAGTGAAGACTGAAATCTGGGAAGATAGAGAGCACCCCTGACTTCACAGGAACCTGACAGGGATTCACCCCACCTCAGTTATGTTCTCCTGCTTCCAGATCTTCAGGTAAAGAACACCTTTTGTGTTACTTGCTCATCAAAAATCTTTACCATCATGACCACCATGAACAAAAATCATCCCAACTGCTGTCCACCTTCTCTCAGATGCCAAGGTTCTGTTCCTGTACCATGTGTCTCATCAGCAGCATAGTGATAAAATTAAGACACTGTGTCTACAAGGTTCATAGAACAGAGCTGGGTATTGCATTTACCTTGCCAATCCCATGCAGACAGAAGTGGGACATACAAGCAGAGCATGACGAGTAGGACTCACAAACCCGTAAAGGAATGGAAGGGTCCTTCAAGATACTCTCCAAACTGTTGCTTAGAAGCAGCAGAGCCTCAAGGCTTTAGACCATGCTACAAAGCAAAGGGAATCAGCCCATCACCTGCTATTTTCTCATGTTAGGCAGCAGACAATCCTTTATGTTGTTCTGGGAATCCTCTTCTAAATGGGGGCTGGAAGGGGCTCATATTTCTGAGGATGGGTACTATGATGCCAGGTATGCAGGTATCTGTCATTTCCTCATTATACATTTTACAGAAAGGTTCAAAAAGATCTAAGCAGAGTACTCTCTTCCTCCTTTTGTTTGCTCCTGCCCTAATTATCTTTGTTTCATAATTATCCTCACTGACAGAATAAAAAAAGTTTGATAACTTCCAGTCCCACATCGGACCATAAAGAAGAGGGCAGACTTACATGCAGCTGCAACAGCATCTACAAATATTTGCAGCAATAGTAGAATATTTTTTTAATAAGGTATGGACATTATTTGTCCTATTCAAACAAACAAACAAGCAAAAAAAGCTCTTTCCAACTGCTTGCCATATTACAGAATCTCCTCCTCCTGAAAATACACAGATGTTCTTACTCCACCAGTAAATGGAAAAATTATAATAAAATCAGAAACAGTCAGATTTCCAAGACCAAGCTACAGGCCATATTTCCTCTTGCTGTGACTGTGGACATTTGGGCTTCATAGCTCCATGCGCAGAGTGCCAATTATTCCAAGTATTTAAGATAAAGGATGCAACTTTTTTGAGGTTTTTCTTTTCTACAGTTCTTCAAAAAGGTCAAGATTATTCCGTATTATATCCCCTGCCAAAAAGCAGTGTAATTAAAATAGATGGACAGATTCTAATTTGTAGCAGGCTTCTATTCACAATGGATGTCTGTTTAGGGTACTTGTTTAAAATCTGGTAATGTTGAATTTGTAACAACAACAAAAAAATAATGGAGTTGTGTGTTTTCATATAATTAATTTATAGCAAATGTTTAAATAGAGATTCTGCTCATAGCATATCCAACTACAGTGTATATATCAAAACCAGAGACCAAATTTTCACATTACGGCCTTAGAAGCAAATACTAAGGATGTGGCTGTATGGGAACTTTGAAAATACTTCATTAAAGGAAATGCTGCAGAAATAAAAGTGGCATTGTTTTCCTGTAGGTTGGATGGTGGCATGCCAAACTGCCATATGGGAGACATTGGTTTGAGAGTAACTATCATCCCTGCCTTCCAGGCTGCAAGTTGGAAAAAACATGGCATTGGGGTGGAGGTACAGAAGAGGCAAGTGTTATCCTACTTAAGCCCCTGGCCAGACTCTCATTGACTTTTCAGCACGCTGCAAGAGTCCCCAAGGAGAAGTTGTGTGTAAACTTCAATTCAGGGGGCAGTGGCTGCATATACAGTGACTCCTCCTGGCACTGCCTTGGACAGTTGTCTGTGCACAAGTGCATGTCCCTGCAATGCGAACCTGCAAAGGCAATTAAATCAGCATCCAAAGGATATCCAAAATAATGTAAAAGCCAAAAATACCACTCCAAATGCAGCACCCACGGATGCTACAGGGAAACAGTTCTAACAAAGAAGCTCTCCAGCAGACCTAAGTACATCAGCTGATAAACCTTGCAGTAATACCTTATATCCGAGTGTGTCAAGTTCAGCTGACCAACATGAAGGAGTCTCTCACAGGACAGTGGGTGGTCGCGCATAAGTGGGTTTCCTGCGTGGATGAATAAACCTTGTCTGCAGACAGGTACAGAGCTACTTGTCATCTCCATGTCCATCATATTCTTCTTCTCAGAGATCAAATTACAATGATTGTAGCCACCATTCACTGTCAAAAAAAAAGAAAAAAAAATCATAACCCTTTGACTAAGAACTCTCTAAGTTCATTATTTTTTGCTTATTTGCATATTTTGTAGGCTTATTTTGGATGTCCTTGTAAAATTATTGTAAATTATATGGCAGTGGAAATAAAAGGTTTCACAAAGAAGCAAAAATTAATTGCAAAGCAATCTGGATCTGTGAATTACGGTTGTTTATTTCTCTTTTTAGGTTTTGTGGTTATTTTACGCTTCATAAACTAACTAAAAAAACCCCTCAGTTTGATAGCTTGCCTTCCTACTATGTATTTTTATGGTAGAGTCTTGTCTGTGTTAGATTTTGGAGAGGGATGTTTCAGAGTTCCTTTATTTTCAGGGAGAGAAGCTCTCTAAAAACAGTGACGTAAGTCAAGTTTTTCTTTGCAGACAATTATCTCTATGATTATGACTTTAGATGGGCATGTTTCTACTTAACTGTCAGGTCAACAGTGTGAAAAAATTTTCTACAGGCGAAGTGACTGGAAAGATAAAGCTTTCGCTCAGTTTCAAGCATATCAGTGATTCTCACAAGCATCAAGGTTTGTCCTTTACTTAGGTGTTGTAACGCACAATTCCTCTCACCATAGTTTTGCTCTCTGTGAGTTTTATGCAGACAACATCTATGTCATTCAGCCATCTCAAAATGTTTTAAGATGGACTTGCACAACTGCAGGACATGGTTTCCTCACCCCCTTGACTATAAAAGGCACTTAAACAACCAACTACTGAGTACCTGACTTCTGGACAGCTGCAGTTGAGCAAAATTAATCCCTCTCAGTAGGCATAGGATTTAAAAACATCCTCACCACAAATAACCTGTTTTACATTGCTCTCAGATCTGGTCCTTCTACTGAAACCCATACTGGACCTGCCATTGACAGCACAATTTCTACTATTTCAACACTACAACTTGCGGTGTTATCCAGAGCAGGTATATATATCAATATAGAATCATTCAATGTTTTGGAATTTGTCTTTCTCCATCTTTCTTACAAGCCCTCTTTACCACAATAAGGTCTCCCTGGAGCGTTCTCTTCTCCAGGCTGAACACCTCCATCACTCTCAGCCTTTCTTCACAAGAGAGAGAGGTGTTCCAGCCCTCTATTTTCATGGCACTCCGGTGGACCCACTCTAACAGGTCCAATTCCTTTTTGTACTGGGGGCCTGAGAGCTGGACACAGTGCTCTTGGGCATGGAGTAACAGGGGAAAGTCACCTCCCTCGACCTGCTGGCCATGTGTCTTTTTATGCAGCCCAGGATGTAGTTGGCTTTCCGGGCAGCAAGCACTCATTGCTAGCCTAAACCCAGTTTTTCATCCAAAAGTGTCCCCACATTTTTCTCTACAGGGCTGCTCTCCATCAATTCATCACTCAGTCTGTACCAAGTATTACACCCATATTATATAGGTATTATAAAGGTATAATATAACACAATTAAGCAGATATCACAGTAGCTAGTTAATGATATTTTCAGTACAAAAGGGT
This sequence comes from Chaetura pelagica, assembly GCF_000747805.2. NCBI lineage: Eukaryota > Metazoa > Chordata > Aves > Apodiformes > Apodidae > Chaetura > Chaetura pelagica. The sequence goes on from NW_009952574.1 coordinate 582,939, forward strand.
AAGCTAAACTGTAGTGATGAAGTTCTGCAACCACTGCATTTTTGTTACTTCTTTTATGAAGTTTCAACCAGAGATTATGCTCGTTTTAGTCAGTTACTGCTTCAGCACAGCTCCTGAGAACAAAGGTACCCTTAGCATACACAAACCCGTTTCCTCTTTTGGACAGCTGATAATACTTGTGGACTTGGCAGTGTTAGATTTACAGCTGGACTCTATGATCTTAAGGTCTTTTCCAACCTAACTGATTCTATGAGTCTACAGTTCTAATCCTATAGCAAACGAAAAGCAAGTGGGAGAGCCTGAGCTGCCATGGTCCTCTATAATTACAGTCACTGAATGCTTTGAAAGTGATGAGAATCATGTTCAGGGTTTTGGTAAGTATAAATGAGAAGAAACAGGTGACTACAGAAGGCAAAAAAGTCTGTGGTAACCAGAGAATTTGTGAAAGGGATCACAGCACAAAAGTCCATTCTCCTCCACTGGCTGGGGTCCACAGCCTCCCCATCATGCTCCACGGCACCATTGTAATAGGGAAGACCATGGCAGATGAAGACATAGTCCAGGCAAGCATCCAGATCCATAGAAAAGAGTGGGTACACGTGACATCCAAATTACAAGTCTCATGAGGCATTATTGTGACATTTCCAGAACAGAATTCCCTGTTTCCCGTGAAAAGTTTTCAGTGTTTGGCTTGACCATTTACTTACTTGATTTGTATTTTTTTAAGAAGTCAGAATCTTTAAAATTGGAAAAACAATACCAGTTTTTTCCTACCCAGCTCCATCACACTGTGCTAAGCCTTAGGAAGTGCAGGCCAGCATGATTTTATATTTTTATGCTGTTTCTTCATACATGTTCTAGTCATTTCAGATTTATATTCTGAATTCACTGATACTCTGACATTGTTCTGAATGATTCTGAAGAGACTAAGAAGCTGTACAGAAATGCAGCACCTTTTGGTCTGCACAGGGCAGTCAGTTCTATCCTGTGGTTTTGGAATGAGGCTTTTGATGAGATCACTTTGGGTGCCTTTCAGGTTATAGTGGGTGTTTGTGACCATTAGCTGGACCCTGCTTGCAATTATGACATAAACAATCCTTATATACCCTGGAGTCCACAAATCCATCGGGCTTTATTCCATCCCTATTTTGGCTTTATCCCATCATGATGTAAGTCACTTGAGGGGTAATATCTACCTTAACAAGACCGTATAATCTGTGGTTCTTAATTTGGATACACGAATCACATTTAAAAGGTATCTAAATACACTGTTGAAAACTGGAGAAATAAGTTCTATACACTTTTAGAGGTCACCTCACCAAGAGAAGCTGGTAAATCAGTTATAGCTACAATATCCAATTCACAGTTCCTCAATTTTTCCATACCAATATATTCAAGATGTATCTTCCCTCCAAAATACTGCGGACTCTTAAAAATGTTTAAGATTTATACTGGACTCATAATGGAAACACTATTGTTCATTTCCTGAATGATACAAGTCTGCAATTTATTAGGGTTTTCTTAATATGCATTTTCTCAATGTTATCATATTATCAAAACACAGAAACTTGAAGCTTCCACCAAAGTTCAGCAACACCAACTGCAGCACACACTGATATCTATTTGTGTGAAGATGGAGATTTCCTAGAATAACATGAACATTACCCTGTGCTGTCAAAAATTATCATCTTCTCCTGTAGCTGTCAAATCAGAAAATAAATTTTCTCCCTGCAAAGGAACAGAATACTTATCCTAAATCCGTGAAATGATGTGTGTTTCAGCCAATCCATCATGTATTTGCCTTCACAAACTACCTTGCAGATTTATTAACATGAGTTAAAAATTTTTTGCACAACAGTGCCTTAAGTGAAGTCACACTTGCATCAAAGCCCTCAGAAATGTGCCCACCACAAGGGAGCTGTCCCTTGTCCGTCATTGTTCCAGCACCAGCGGCTCACTTTTTTTTCCCCTCACAGCAAATAAAACAAGAACTGAGAGATGATCTCTGAACATGGACAGACAGAGTCTGTGTCCAGCTGTTCAAGCATATGCAAAAGCAAATTTGTTACCTCAGAAAAAAAGGAAAAAAAGCCTGGTTTACACCAGCGTAACTGAGAACCGAATCTGGCCCTTTGACAACTGGCTGTTTTATACAATATTAATATCACTGGCTGGCACACACAAGATTTAAGTATTTTCCACGTCTGGAATTAGATCTCCTCTTTCACTGGTATCGAGGGGCCTTTAACCTACATACAGTAACTTACCAATAACAGATGAAAAGAACACATACTCCCTGCCTTATACGAGAGGGTTCACCCCACTCTCAGTAGAAACATAGCTATTTCATAAATCCATATATAAAACTAATCCTAATTTACAGAGAGTAAACCTAATAAAAGCAGAATGGTTTCCAGAAGGATCTTGTGCAAGTGGAATCCATCAAGGTAACTTTTGTCTGTTTCAGTCCTGCAGTTTTGATTTATATCTTCACATTTAAATGCTCATGAAGGGAACAGGAAGAGGTTGATACAGTAGTGTGCAAAGGCTGCAATCAGGCAATTCCTTCCATATGAGTAATCAAGTTAGTTCAATTTTCAATATCTTGCTTCATTCATTCCCATGTAACTGACTTCAGAGGAGTTTTTCCTTTATCTATGGCAGATTAAGTCATGTGAGAACTGGTCCCATTGATTGTGATGGGGCTACACACCTCAGGAAGTATGGCTCACGCTGGTCAGGATCTACATTTCTTGCTAGGGGTAAATTCTCCTAGAGGAAAACAGCATCTCCTAGCACCAAAGGAAACCTGTCTGTGTAACAATGAGATCAATATTTAAAAGTACCCCTACTAGAGGGCAACAGCTCTCCCTCTTCCGTGGGAAACATCTTGCTTACCATTCAGGAAGGCTTCACTCTTACTAATGAAATTAGCTATTAAGGCTGTAGATAAGTAAGAGTAAGAACCCACCAAAAGGGTGATTATTCAACAATAAACACATGCTGCAGGGCTGTGGAGTTTACCTAATCAAGGCCAATAAACAAATAACTGAAATGATGTATAATTGAAATGACTCACATTCAAAATAGAGATAGATTTGAAATATTTGCCTAACGTACTTAGCTATCCCCAGAGCATTGTGGGTTTTGCAGTAAAGACCAAACTAGGTCATTTGCTTTTTTTTCTTGCTGCTTTACTCCCTATAAAAAAAAATTTGCCATTCTTGGTTTTGTTTGGATGCGACGTCCAAAATTTACCACGACAACACTGAGAAAAGGAACGCTGTTACTGGCAGCTGGATGAGTCACGTGAGATGAGTGAAAGACCAAACAGTACCAGATTTTCTCAAACAAGTGAAAATCATCCATGTTACAAGAGGCCATCAAAGCCCTCCACTGAGAGAAAAATATTAACTCAAAAGGTGCCAACACTTCAAAGCCAAGTATAGTAGGGAAGGTACTGCACTCATACTCAGCATTCCATTCCACATAACTAGAGCTGAAAAATCTCCATTACTGTGTGGCTGGAGTGACTGCCACAACTCCCATATAGCCAGTGATTTAAAAGCATCAAGAGAGAGGCACGGCACTATGCTGCCTGCTGGAAGGCTCAAATGAATGAACCAAATGCTTCAAAACACAGAATCTTCAAAATAATTCATGAAATGACAGCATTTTCATAATTTTCAACAACAAAAAATCAACACTTTCTCAAAGTTTTTTATGCCTATTATGCCATCCTCTGTTGTGAATGGGAGGGTCTATCTTAATCCTACATCAAGCCTGAGGGGCAGAAATGTAGCATAAAAGCCAGAAAATAGATTCTCCAGTTGTTGCAGAAGGCAAGTCAGACTGTGTGATAGGAAAGGCAGATTTCCTACACCTTGTGAGAAAACATCGTTTCTCCTTTAGTTTCCGTGAACCATTATTAGAAGAGATATGAGTTTGGATCTCAGTTTTTCTATTGTGGGTACAGCATAAGAGAAGGGAAGATACTTTAGAAGTGGGCTGGTGTAATTATGACATTTATGACATTACAGCCTTAAGCAGACCTCACCCAATTGTAATAGTGTTATTTCCACTTAGGTGGTCAAGCTCATAACAAGATATCCTAAACATGGACTTCCAGATCTTGGCCCACAGACCCAAAAGAGATGTTCAGATCTTTTCTTGACCTCTGTGCAGTCATTTGCACCACCTAGTACACAACAAGCCTCTAGACAGTTGGGTTTCTCACCACTTGAAAGAGGAAAGTTGTGCACTTCAAGAGATCTTGACAATAATTTCTAATTCAGTACAAGATTTCCAATAACATTTAATCATTAAAGATTATCCTTTTTAAAATCACACGAATATGATGTGGTCCCAGTTTGTCCAGCCATGACTGTTTATGTAGATAAATGCATGCTCTCACAAAGCTTTGTAAATATTATCTGTCATTACAAGCTATAGTTTTACCCTGTGTATTTCTGGCAATTTCTCTCTGTGCTTTATCTCTGTGCAACACTAAGTTTCTTTCCTGAGATTGAAGAAAACTGTATAGTGAGAGTCAGGTGAAGATCCAAGTTGTCTTACATTTATGTGTCAGGACAGAGGTGACAGATCCTCTGCCTGTTTGAAAATAAGTACAGGTGATACGAATCTATAAGGGATCAGTGTTAATACCAGAAGCATGCAAAAAGGTTAGAATTAAACAGAAAATCTCTTTCCTCCAAATTTTTTTGAACCATGCTATAAAATCCTGTAAGAGAAAAACTTCTTTACTTTCATATTGATGTATAAGCAAAGACAGAAGGGCTAAGAAAATTCTTGTAAACTAAACCAAGCAAGCTAGTGAAAGAAATTCTGGAGTATCAATCTTAAAAACTTAAAAAAAACTTAAAAACTTAAAGAAAATAAATATAACCCATGTGTGTCTTTCTAGTAGATTCTGGACCCTAAGTGTTGGCTACTTCTGTATTTGTTATTTCATGTTCAATTTGTTTTTAAAACAAGTTACTTGGAGTGCCTTTTGTTTCTGTTCTGTGGAATTTCTTTTGCAGACTATACAAAATATTTTAAAAGAGTGAATGAGTAGGGTTGATACTACTGAATAAAGAAGCGTGAATAATTTTTTATCAGTCTAACTTAAAACAACTTGAAAACATCTCACTAGTTTAGAGATTTGTAACCTTTTCACCTTCCAGTATGTGGCAAGATATGGCTCCCATATTTGATATTTTAAACACAATTTTGGAGTCCAATACACGGGTGAAGAACAAAGTAACAATACATTACATCTTTCACTGCTAAAATGGCTTGCAATGTTATGTAGTTTAGATTTCCAGCAAAGACTTTCACAACACTTTCTCAAGTTAGCAAGCACTGCTGAGATTCAGGAAAACACATGCCATGTGCTCAGGTTCCAGTGACTTCACAGCCTGAGTTGATGTTCTGAGTTAAGCTCTAGATGTCTAAGAATATAACCATTTTAGGCAACAGTGAACTGATTGACAGAGAAATAAAATAACTGTCTACTATCACAAGGAGTCTTTCACTACACTAAGGTTTGGAACGCAACATTCTTGGCTTCCTATTTGGATCTCAGACTTTTAAATTATGCCCCCAGAGCTAAAAGCAGACTGAAAATGATCATTGCCCTCTTTTGTGACAATCAGGACAAAAACTTTTGCAGCCTGACAAAACACAGGTCTTGTCATTACATTAATTGTTACAGTCTCCTCAGCTTGGAATCACCTTTTGCCTGTTGCCAGGCAATCTGAAAAATATTGTTCTCAGCACATCTGGCCTTTTTTGTGGTCAGTTATCCTTCCTCACAGCTTGGGTTAGTAACAGGGGGAAAAGACATTAAAATAAATGTTTTAGGAAAATATTAAGCTCAACAAACATTATTTTAATTAAAAGGAAATCCTTAAACCTTCCTAATGGGCACTTGGAGAATATAAGCTCTGTGCAATGAAATTTAATGTATTTCTTTTTCTTTTTTTTTAAGAAGACTGTGTTTAGAATAGGTTTAATTCTCAGTATTTCTGATAGGTAGGATATATATTTATGATCCTTCTTGTCCTGCCAAACACAAGAGAGCAGGGTTTTCTCTGCCACATTATGAGTTTAAAGACATTCAAAGGAAAACACAAATACAGCCAGTGGCCCCATTCTCCTTTCCCACTTCTCCACTCATCTCCATTTCCCTTTCATTTCTAAGATCAGTTTGAAACCCTCTCTTCCACTACCATGTTTAACCTTCTCCAATCTGTGCCTCCCTATCCAGTACATGTTCCAGAATGCCACAGATGCAAGACTGCCACCACACTGCACAAAGTTGGCTCTACCAAATCCACTGGATTTGGTAGATGCACAAGTTTTAACCCTAATTGAAGCTGGTCACACCATCTGCATACTAGACAACTGTATTTTTCAATGGGAGCAACACATGTAACCCACTGAGGCTGCTGTCAGTCTATCTGGTTTAAACTCCCAGCTCTCACACATCTGATTGATCAACAACCTGTGGTACCAGAGACCAGCAGAACCAGAACAAATCAACCTATGGCACTGAATAAAAGCCACTGTGCATATTGATGTAAGATTTAGGACAACTCTACACCATTTAGGGTTATGTATGCACTCACCTGCCCTTGTTACCTTTGGTTTGTCTTTTTTGTTGTTCTAAATGGACACCAGCAGGGTTTTCACAGCAGCTTGTAGTTAGACAGAGCCTGTAGGTTAGAAGAACTCCAGAGTGACTGTCTCAAGACAGAACTTCACACATTTTGTGATGAGGGTACTTGAACTGTTCTTACTGCAAATATTCTTTCATCATTGATTATATGACTCCATTGAGAAGACAGGATCTTTCCATACATGCACAGTTTGAGAAAATCTATTATTTTTGTGTTTTCCCTCTAAGTCATTTAATTCACTAAGAGCCAGAGTATGCCTACTATGAACTGCAGGTGGGTTATTGCTTTCCCATATACTTATTAAACTCTGAATTTTTAAACTCCCAGATCCACTCAGTCTCACTTTTCCATGGTAGTTCTAGTCAGCAAACCGTATAAGGGCTCCACAGACATGTATACTCTCCCAAACATTTGAAACACAAGGATGTGCAAGGAATGGAAGCTGGGGTTTTCCCACATGGAACCATGCATGTGTCTTGTGTATATGACTCCATGTCCGAAGAAGAAATTTGGTATCTGCCCAGCTCAGCAGTACACTATATATATTAAAAAGGAAAAAGCCCACCATCTGTACTTAGAACAAAGCACAACAAAAAACTTTTCCATCAAGATGATGAACTCAAAGACTTAGAAGCCTGCAAGTATCATCAAGTCAGTGAATGCCACAGAAGCTACCTGCTACAAAGGCAGATTCACCGTAGATCACACAGGGTTATGAAGAAATGGTAAACTTTTAAACAAAGAGGGAATTTAGTAATTTAAAAGTATTTTGTTATTTTCAGTGCAAGACAGATGGCGGAAAAGGTTTGGTGGGATGTGGACACACAATATCTCGTCTTAAGGACATAATTCAGATGCATATATTTGGAAAAATCTACTCACAGCCAAAGGAGACAGAAAATTACTCATAACAGGAATCAAAATGCACTGGGGTCTAGAAAGAACTTTCCATGTTGCTATATGATGGAACATGGAAAGGGAAGGTAATTCCAAAAAGTACAAATTAAGCTCCTTTCCTGTGAGAGGCTTCAGGAGTTTCTCTCTCACACCAAGCTCACGTATTACAGGAGCTTCTTCTAGACATTTTTTCCTGGTCTTTATCTATCAGAATGATGAAAAACTACACTGAAAAGGCCTTTTATTGCTGAAGACCACACATTTTCCTGACACAACTTGCATTGGTTTCTCCGTTCTCTTATTAAAAACATACACGACCTCCATCCACAATCACTGCAGATCTCTCACACTTATCAAGTAACCTACATGTACAATCAACCTATTTGTGCTCTTGTGTAAAACATTTTTTTACTATGAAAATTCAAATTGCTAACACAAACAGGCAACTATTTTACCTATACAGTTTCCTTGATCGTGTAACACTTGATACCTAAGACAGTAATGGCTTCTTTGCAGCTTAGCATTAGCACTGCCAGGAAGAAAATAGAAGACAAACAGTTTCCCCAATATATGCTGAAAAGAGCAACAGCCTACCCCTGCTACTTTTCATTTGCTGTTTTCATTGTTTGACATTTCTTTCTGCCAGGATTTTTGGCATTATTTCAAGGCTTGATTTGAAATATATTTAACACTAAGTGATTTGCAATGTCGTTTTCTATTTTACCAAAACCATGCTTGGGACTAATTCTATTTAAGTAAAATTTACCCTTCTGCACTCACTGCCAGTGAACAGGCCTCTTGCAGGCTCTCCAAAACAGAATGTACTTTTCCCTAACTTTACAGAAGTCAGGGAATAGCTGTTATATATAACTGCACTCTTAGGATCATAGATATATGCCGTGCATGTTAAACATTCACTTTAATGGTACCACCAGTAAGAGCAGTCCACTGAAGGGCACTGTCAAACATGAGTTACTGCTGCAATAAATATTTATATGCCACACAACGCTGTAAGAAGAAAAACCTCTCCTCTATGACTTAATATATAACTAGCTTGGGTGTCTATACAAAATGAGGCAGCTTCAGGTAACAGCTGGGAGGACTGAACACCTTGATTGTATCGATCTCCTCAGAAAGTCAGATTCTGGTAATAAACATGCCATCTTCACAGTTACCTGTTGTGCTGTGGGGTTTTATTAGCAGACTGTGGGACAGGGTAAGAATGAGGCTATTGGGGAATCTGCTGTGAAGAAGTAAAGGTACAGAGAAGAAGAAAAACAGAGATAGGGTGATGCAGAAAGATGAAAGGGTACAAGGGCTGCTATGAACAGGGAAAACGTTCTGACTGAATGGTTGCTGGCATTCAGTTTTCCTGTTGGTTCTCACTGTAGCATTAAACTGCCCTCTGAACAGTGCCTAGAAATCTCAGTATAGAAGTTTACCAAATGCATCCATGCAGAGGTAAACATTGCCTCCACCAAGGTCCCATCACTCCATAATTCGACTTAGCAGCAAAAAACACTAAACAAAAACTCTGAGGAAAGTGCACGTACTTGCACTATGGCATTCTTAAAACTCTAATTAAGGCTGACTCTTCAGATCTACAGCATTTTTTGTGCTGACCATCCCTGCCACCAAGAACACGTGAAGGGCATGAAATCATTCTAACATGCTGATCTAACTGATCCAGCAAAACTGAGAGTAATTCATTAATCATATTGTCTCCAGGTCCAGTTCTGTTCTTTTTGGGTTGTCAATCAGGACTCACCGCCATAGCCAGAGAAATAACAGCACCACAAACTAGAAGGTGCAACATCAGACCTATGAAGTATTCTAGAACGGAGTGCCTAAAGATGCACGGTGGAGGGATGAATTCTAACATCCCTATTTTAATAAAAAGTTCGAGTGCTCCATTAGAGATACAAATACTGCAGCCAGCAATTCTGTAAATATTATTGACTAACCAAACTGAGCAGAGAGCCACCAACAGAATGATCATCTTCTACTCAGACTAGATTTGATGGCCTCAGACTGAGAAAGTCTAGCTTGTTACAACTTTGGGCAGACATCCCATTCCTTTTCTCTTTCCCACCACCTTGGCACACTGCTAAACTTGATAATGAGGAATGAGGATTAGTATCTGGAATGTGAATTTTTATGTGAATTAAATACTGGAAAAGAAAAAAAAAAGCCAGGTGAAGAGCTGTGAAGACAGAAATATTTCCATTGGAGGTCAAGTGTGGTCAAAAGGTGTGTAAGGTTCCCTATATATAAGGACCAAAGAGCCAAACATGCCCTGTAGGAATCAATTCCAAGTGGGAAATGGAGACCCTATGGTGAAGTGACTGAGTTTGTGAATAGCAGGCATAGCACAGGAATAGAAAGCAATTTCCAAAGGCCACACAGTTTACAGGCTGAACTCAGAAAGAATGCCAGTGTACTTGGTGCATTGTACTTCCTGTGGGATATCTCCATCTAGTTTAACCACAAGCCGTTGGATCTAGAGTGTATCTTTTAGAAAGTCATCAAATCTCAAAGTGGAATCTTTAAATGATGAAGAATTGCTTCTGTGGCAGTTTGTTCCATGGTTCTCAGCATGAATTTTACATAGCTTGAACTTGTTTGACTTCAGTTCCCAGGCACTGGGTCTCATTATGCCTTTGTATACTAGATGAAAACACAAGACATACCTGGTACTTTCTCTTTCTGTAGATAACTTTAGACTTTGTTCCTACCTTTTCTTCAGTGACTAACTGGTTGTCTTCTTAATTTTCTCAGGGTACAGTATATTCTCCAGATCATTAATTGTTCATGTAAATCTTTTCACAAAACCAGCCAGTTCTTCCAAGGAAACTTTTTAAATTGTCAGCACTAGAACAGTGCAGTATTAGAATCATTAATAACATAAGACAGCAATGTTGCTTTGCTGCTTCCTTCTGATATGTGCCTAAACACAACTCTCCATAGTTTTATGTTATTATTGTTATTCTGCTGCAACATTGGAATGGAAACTCTTTTTCAGACAGCAAATTCTTAGTGTTTTACCTGAGGCTGACTGCCTGGGTCCTTTAATGCTCTCAGAGTTTGGGTAAAGGGAAAAGGGTGTTTATTCTGTTTTTTTGTGTGTGACTAATACAAGTCTCTGCTAAGAAACAGAATAAAGTCACCAAATTATACTACTGTGCCTCCAAACTTAATGACCCAAAATGAGTTCTGCTGTCGATGGGCCTAACTCGATAGGCACCACTGAAAACAATGGAGTCCCCCAGTGTGTGACCAAAAAAGAAATAACAACTTTTTAAGGAATGTAGCAACTGCAGAAGCTCAGTAACCACTTATGAAACTAAGGGAGAAAATCAGCCATTAGAATTTTTTTGTTTACAGGCAAAAAGGGCTCCAGCAATAGAGTCAGTGAGTATGAGATTTCTGTTGTTTTAATTAAGCCTTACTTACGTTTGCCTTGTTTGGTTTAGCACAAGTTCTGCAGAATGCATCTAAGCCCTATGGCAGAGAGGCAGTAACTGAAGCCATTTGAAAAATAAAGGAGCTGGAAGCTGAAGGTGTGTGTCATCCAAGCCCTACGCTATGTCATGGCCTTTTAGAGCTAAAATGATTGCCGACAGAGCGGAGTACTGCTCACAAAAAAATCTGTATTTACCGGGCAGAAATCCATGTGACCATGAGCATGCTAAGAAATTAGCTGAGATGTAGTGGGAGGAATGCAATCTCTGAAAGTTCCCAAAACCAAGGAATTTTTCCTTCTCATTGTCAGAACCTTTCACTTCCATGGATCCTGGCAGTCAGCAAGAGGGAAAAGATACGAGCAGCACAGCTCCAAAATCACTACTTGTAGTATTATGGAAGCAAATATCATGCATTATTTGAACTGTAAATCATTGGCAGTCGTTTTCCAAAAAGAAAAGCAAAGAAAGAAGGGACCAGCAACAGCAAATCTGGGCTAACTCAGAGCATACTTCAGAGATCTCTAAGCTGGCATGACTTGGGCTACCAAGACCTCATGCTGCAGGGTAACACCAGGACGTCCACAACCCCAAGAAGAAAGGCTGTCTCCAGAGGCCACATTAGCTTGGATCCAGGGCCAGGCTGACAGAACTGCTCAGAGCCTGGTTCAATGGCAAGCCCAGATGTCAGGTGCTGTGCTGTTGCCCATGTGCACTTACGTGAGGATATGCTTAGAAAGCACTAAGCTCTACAGAAATACCAGGATGGATGCCGCAGCAACTAGTCCTACACAAATAAGAGTGGCTTCCCAAAGCTCAGGTCTACATCCCCTGTATGTCAGTGCACTTTCCTCTTCTCAGTCAGTGTGGAAAAGCAAAGTATCTTGTTTCTGTGTAACTGAATTGCAGCCATGTATATACAGCTAGTGACTGGTTACACCACATGTAATGAAGAGTCATGTTTTGCTAACTGCATAGAAAATAAACAAGCTAAAAAGAAAACAAATACTGGCTTTTGTAGGAATCTCCCTTGACCTTCCTTCCAGGCTGGGACCCTTGATGCTCCGACTGCTATGCATATAGTCCCAGTCAGGCAGACATACTGCCCACTCCGGTTCAGGTTTTGCTTTCCATTTAATGCCCATTTATATTTTTTACTCTTCTTTCCTGCAGAACACCCATCAAGTGAGGCCAGAGCATCAGAATTACTGCTCAGTGTCATCCATGGCCTCCTCCCCCAGACACACCTGACTGAGGGACAGCCATGTCAAAGGAGCCTTCCCTAGCTTTTACTTCTGACACAGAGGTAATGGTTGTCTAAAACACAGAGACATGCCACAGCTAGGAGGGAACCTTGTGTTCTCCTTCCCATCAGCACCGGAGCGGGGACCATTCTTCGTACATAGAGTAAGAACTGTGCAATTCTACAACATGCTTACTGATTTATTTACTAATACTACCAAAGTACAAATTATTATAATGCCATTGTGGTTAATTCAGCACAGGAATGATTGAAGATATGACTCCTGCCTCACTTCACAGACTAAGAGACTGATGGATACAAGCAGCAAAGCACAAAGGAATGATGAGTCAGTACCACTCAGCACAGCAGCAGTGGCCTTAGCATAACGGTAGCTTAAGGTGTCTACATCTTCTGCATGAATCATAAGCTAAACACGGCACATCAGACCTCCTGATGTGCAGTAGAGACAACTGTGGTGCTGGGTTTAGGTTGTGGTAGCAAAGACCAGCAGTTAATGGTTGGCAGGAGAGAAAGTGGAGAAGGGTGAGACCATGAGAAGAGGCAAAGAGAGAGCTGACAAACTCACACCTACCACATTCTTCCCCTGCAATCCATGTCCAGAACTGAGGGAACCCCTCAAGCCTTCACATCAGTGTTTTTCATAAAGAAGGAAAACAAGTTCCTCCTCAAAATTAAACTATCTGGTGACCTTTATCGTGCTCTGCTCTCCTACAGTCTAAGACAAGACCTGTTTTGCAGCAATGTCTCCAGAGGTGACATGATGGCCTGCACACCTCTGTATGCAGGCACTGTGGGTTTTCTCTTCCAGGGAAACAGTTGTTTCAGTCACAGATGGACAAAAAGAAAAAAGAGGGACAAGTGGTTGGTGGGGATAATGACCCCAGCCAGAGTCCTTGTGTCCTTATATAAAAAACAACTCTTGACAAACCCCAGCATCTGGTAGTTCAGCTGTGGGTTTCCGCTGTTTATTTTTCTATTCCAGTGCTCTCATCCCTATGCACTGCCTGTGCCTGGCTCTGTTAAGCATTCCAAGGGCTACAGAGCATAATTGAAAGAATAAAAACCCCCAGCTCAGCTTCAGGCACGTACAGAAAAAAAATGAATCTGCTTAAATCCTTCCTTACATTGACAAGAACACAGGCAATAATCCCCCAATGCCACACCAAGCAGGTCCATGGTGAACGCACACTAGGAGTGTCAACCCCAGCAGACTTCTCTGAATTGGTAAGTGCAGATATGAACACCAGGTTATTGTGTTCTAACTAGTAGGAACCATGACCAATCCCTGGGATGCACAGGGAGAAGCAGTTACTTTGATGAACCATCCAAAGGACAGACCCTATTGACATCCTTTTAATTTCAAAGAGCTTAGTCCTTTCTCTATTTCTCTCCTCCCTCTTCACCTTCACACTGATAATCTTAATTACTAATCCAAACATAACCATACTGCCTCTGCTGACTATTGTCTGCCTACCACTGCTTAAAAGTTCAGTTCAGTTCTGCTTCCTGGATGGTAAGTCATCAAACGTAGTTCCTTGCATCTGAAAAACAGACTGTTACACCTTCAGTCTGCCTCTTCCTGGCAATCTTTCTTTCTAACAGTCCCTGTCACAAGGTCTTCATAACCCAGGTTTCATCTCTGACTTGGATCTTTTGACGTTCACTAAGGAACTGCCTTTCTGACCTACCCATACACCCACCCAACTCCCCATTACTTTGTGTTTCTATTGCAAATAGATCCTCTTATGTGATCTTTATTTATGTGATATTCCCCAGCTGACAATCATGCAGACCAGTGCAAGAAAAAACTATTATACAGTGACAGTAAGGCCAGAAAAAAAAAAATAATAATAATAGCAGGATGGAGAAGGCTATGAAAAAAAACCCCACAAAACTATACAGCTATGATTTAAAAACATGGGGACTAGAGGGGGACTGTGAACTGTACGTGTAGTTGGAAAAGATTTCTCTTTTACAGCTTTTGCAGAACTGAAACACTGTTTATTGCAGGGCTCACCACCTGGTTACCTGGCTCCTTCTTGTACCACCTCTCTGCCTGCAATGCAGTTTTCCCACTATGCCAACTCCATGGCTCAGTCTCAGTACAGGAGCGGTGGTCAGTGCCTGAAAGGCAGAGTCTGGAGAGAAGCCCAAAATTGAGAATCTGTTCCTTTATGACCAAGACACAGCAGGAAGAGTTTTATCTGCTCCAGAGATGCAACTCTCCTAGAGGAGGGACTGCACTGAGGTGCCTGTGCAAAGCCTAAGGGGGCTGTTGATGCTCTCTCTGAAAGTCATTTGAAAAAAATCTTTTGAGAAATGGCCTTCAGTTTGGGGAAGCCATGTTCTGCATCTAATCAGCAGGCCACCAGAGCTGTTATCTAATTGGCAATAATCACAGGAGAATTTTATTCCATGACAATTGATTTTCTGTAATTATTACTCTGTTCTTATAAAAGTTACCTAAATACTGTACTCACAGCTACACAAGAACATTCCCAATGCCAACTCTCAAATTGTTTTCACTTTTAGAGATGCATAATATTGAAAGCAGATGTACCAAACTGACCCTTTTTTTTCTTTTTCTTCACAATGTACTGTAAATGTTTTTTAAATGTGACTCTGGTGCAGCGCATGTCAAACAGTCGAATTCACGATAAAGAGTGCTGCCAAAAATAAGACAAATGAAGTTTAAGATCAGTTTTGACAGATTAAACGGAGATACTTTGAAGCCATAAATCAGATAGCCAGTCTCTTGGAATAGTCAATAATGAATGTATCTTTTCTTCATATTTACTCACTCAAAGATATACAGAAAAACAAGCCAACATGAAAAGCAAATTTGTACCTCAGTATATAAAATACTTCACCCGAGCAGCAGTGAAAGTATGAGCAAGTTCATCTCCCAATATTTGCTTGATCTAAAAAACAGACGAAAGACTAGTATTTGTATGTAAGACACACAACTTCCCAGTGTTCAAAATCATTGTCTAAAGCAAACATTTGAGCCTCATGCATTTTCAATGCATGCAGCCCTACATTCACAAACCACTGGATATCTGGATTACTTTTTTAACATTTGTTATGAGCAACTCAATGCCTGTATCAAATCAAGGGGTTTTTGGTAAAAGTATGTTCCAGAGAGAAA
This sequence comes from Chaetura pelagica, assembly GCF_000747805.2. Lineage (NCBI taxonomy): Eukaryota > Metazoa > Chordata > Aves > Apodiformes > Apodidae > Chaetura > Chaetura pelagica. Next base: position 598,392 of record NW_009952574.1, read on the forward strand.
GGACATGATGAAACAAATTTTACTTGTAAAAACTTATTCTACATTCTGTGCAATCTGGTTGGTTATATTGGGTTAATTTCTTCACATGTAAAATGATGCAAGCAAATAAAATCAAACCAAAACAAAGAAGGCAGAGCAAAATGTTTTCCAAGCTTTGCAACAGAGTGCTTACAGTGTTTATACAAATAGTAAAGTCTGGCTAAAACAAGCATCTGACAGCTCTGTGCTGCTTTCAGACACATGACTCCTATTTGCCAGTTATTCCATGTAGGCAGAACTGGGTGCCCAGGCAGAGCCCCAGTGAAATCCCTGGGGCAATGCATGAAGGCAATGTTTTGCTTGCACACATGCCATTGCTAGATTAGATCTGGTGGGTTGTGCGCTCCATTCCATGCTCACTCAACACGCTCCCACTGAAGCTGCACAAATCTAGATACAAACTGTCCTGGAGGAATTAGTTACTTCAGAACACATAATAAACAAAGACCTAAGTAATTTGTGCACTAAAACACAACCTTCACCTCCCGGCTATTTTTTCTTTTTCTTTTTTTTTTTTTTTAATGGTATTACAAATTTTATTCCACAACCTGTTGGCACGCATTCTGCTTGGATAGCAGCGAGCTCCCTAAGGAGAACAAGGTCTAATCGAAATGCAGCACCTGACAGTAAATTCAGCCAGGATTAAATGAGAATGTCTCTGCAGGTTGCAGAAGAAATAACAGTCACAGCAGCCTCCTAAAATTAAATCAGGAGGGAGAAGAGTGGATTTGCATATACTTCAGTAAACATGTAAGTGCCAATAAAAATTTGGGAAGAGTGCATGGATTCAGGACACTCTGTGGAAATTAATACCATTACAATAATCTAGACATATGGGGGAATGATATTATCTTCTAATAACTTTGACACTGATTCATTAAAACAGTTTTGCTATTTCTCTCAAATCGCTATTTTGAACTTTAGTTCATCTGTGAAACAAAATCAGGAATAATAATAAAATCTCACCAGACTGAGATTTTGAAAATCTCATTGTTGCAATCAGTTTTTAATTAAAACAGCAACATTTTCTTTCAACTGCTTAATACTGCAGACTCCCTCTTAAGTAATCTCATACATTAGTTCCTCTCACTTGATTTTTACAAACATAATCACATCCTGATTTTATAAACGTATTTGCATGAAGCACCCTGACTTCACCACCACAGCTGAAAGAATGGCCAGAAAGCACCTGCGTGGGCAGTTCTCCCAGGTCTGGAGATAGACACCCTGCCATCAGCCTGCACTGGCTCTCCACACACAACAGTGAAAAGCCTTTCACCAACATCTGGGGCTAAGAAACAGTCATTCTATGCAAATGGACTATGCAAAGTCATCCATAGCCAACTTCTATCAAATACAACTGTCTGTGCTTTGACCCTGACATAAGAGAGGTTTGGGTCTACTCCCAGCACAAGGCACTCAACATCACTGATTACCTCAAATCGGTATGCACCATCACTGGCTCTGGCAATTACTGCCAAATTCTCCTCATCCAGAGATATTAGCATTTAAATGACAGATACTTGAGTTTTAATCCTATCACACACATCTCTATCTAAGTAAAGTTCCTTTGGAATTCAACAAAATACCAGTGTGGCTTGTGAAAGTCACTACATAAATCATCTGGAAGAGGAGGGGCGAAATACACAACACAGAGAAAAGCAGAGTTTGTTTTCTTTGAAAAACGGCATTTTCTGTAGTTTGTGGTATCACATTCTTCCATTCTTTACAATATTATATGTGAGTTAAAACTAGGATTTTAGTCAACACAAGGTTTTTCTTTGCAAGTTCATTTCTTATGTGACAATTTACGTTATTTTATGGATCACTGGACTGCTGGTCACAAACGCAACCTTCACACACTTTGTAAAACAGAGAGAGCTCAAAGCAACACACTCATTGTAAAATCTGTACCTTGCCTATAAGCAGTTCAAGTACATGGGAGCACCAGGAAGCCAGAAGGGCCCCATTTCATTAGAACCAAAATTAATCGTTTTGCAACTCTGAAGCCTCCTCAATACTGTCGGTTTAAGCTATTTTATAGACACAGCAGTCAAAGGCAAAACTGGGAACAAGAAGTGTTCCTTCTATAAACACTGTTGCTTAGAAACCCTGTATTTTTAATAACCTACCACTCTAAATTCAGCATGGTCTGTCAGGATGGGATTTCAGCACAAGACACTAAGGTATTTTGAGGCCAGCTTCCCAATTTGCACTGTACCATATACAGAGTTGTTCTTCACAGAAATACAGTGACATGATCAATTGGGATGAGACAGGAAGCTGAGCACTTATTCATTATTCATATTGCCATCATGCCTGAAATCTCCAGGCCTGAAGTAAATTTCCTTTCGCTAGTGATATGTACATACAAAACAGGACAGACAAGCCTTGCCCACAGACAAATGTACAGAAGACCAAAAGCATACAAAGGGACAACACATTGGAAAAATAACATATTCTACATAGAAAAAAAAAGCTAAAAGATACATAATAAAAAATAAGTGCATTTATTTGGTTTTGCTAGACTAAATATGGTATATTTGATTTCAATACATCCTTTGTGCTTAGAAAAAACAAACCACAGATTTTGCTACTCTCTTTGCTAAGTGGTACCTGACTGCTTATAGGATGCTGCTGAAGCAGTCACATCCACTCTTAGCACCTTCATTGTGCTTCAGTATCTCCCATCCTGCTGTACTGCTACCCTGCCTGTTAAAAGTTTTAAGGTTAAAAAGTTTTCTCTTATTTAGAGAACCCTAGAAGAGTTGTTTCCATTCAAGCAGTTAGGTTTGTACTTAGAGAAAAGCAATTTTTATAAAATCAAACATGATTTCTCAGAGACATCTGTATGTTTTCAGAGATATACAAAGATCTGGGGATGTGATTTATAGTGATACTGAGTTTTTATAAATTAAGGACACTGGACCGAATTCCCTCTGAAATACAAGAATGCGAGGGAGAATCAAGAACTAAATTCTGAGATCTCTCAGCCTTAATCATCCATCTTTTTATTAGAAACTAACTATGGACAGTAATTTCAATAACTGAGTGAACTCAATCCTGACCTTGAAGCCAAAATCTTCTTTGAAATCTATTAACTTTTTACCTAAGAAACAACCAAATCAGAAAGAAGCATGAGTATTGGGATTTCGTTCAGGGGTTTTACCTTGATTGTACCTATTTTTCCTCCAACACTTCCACCCAGCACAGAACTTTGGTCACATCCCAGAAACATTACTTCACCTCCAAATAATCTCTCTGTGCAGCTGGCCAACAGGTTGTACTCATGTAGGAAATACACCATTCCTGGCCTTAAAGGATGCACTGTTCTTGCAAGGATAAGCTCAGCTCTACCTATAAATGTCTCTTCTCCTCCTAGTCCAAAGGGATGGCAAGTCTTGCCAGGAAAACATTACGTCTAGAAGTTGACACGTACTATGACCCTGACCCTCTAAGGCATGTTACATCTTGTTCTTCAGCCATCAAGTTTTAACATCTATTGTGTAATTCCATAACAGTGATGCTTTCAGAAGATATTGAAGGCCACAGTTTTATTGCAATGTGAAGTACACTGAAATCAATGATGGGGCCTTAGTTTGAACAAAACAATACACTTTTACATATACTTTATAGGGTTTAGCAGAGGGCCTCTAACTTTCCATGAGTGAACAGTGTGTCACAGACATTCTTGTGAATTTCTTTGCTGAAGGTTTCATAATGATTCTCCATTAAAATGCTAGTGTTTATTCAAACATAACTATGCAAAAAATTTGCAAGACAAAGTGTGTATTAATTATACAGCAGTAACAGTCATTACCAACATGCTTTTTTACAATTCTCTCTCTCTGCTGGTTTAGTGCTTGACATTACCCTATTGTCTCTTGAAGAACAATGCTGGAAGTCTGCAGTCAAGGCAGCCCTTACCTTATCAGGCTATTCTTCTGAGCAAATGTAATTGATTTACCTGAATCTAATCTTTTCTTAAAATCACAGATTGGCTCAACAGTCAGAGTAGGGCTTGTATGACAATTGTCTTTTACTGAAAGCAAGTAGCAACAATGGACTCATAGTTAAATGTAATAAAATGCAAAACAAAAAAAGTGCATTCTGCCAGAAATTATTTCGTTTTCCTTAGGTTTTAATCTTGCCAACATTTTAGTAGTTTAGATAAGTCAGAAGTTCTATTTTGCTTTACTAACTCAGCTGAAGCTCAACAGAAACCAAGAATTCTTTAACATTGTCAAATTTTTTTTTTTAAAAGATACTTTATGTGGAGAAAAATGACTGCTAATCCCCCAAATGTTTTTAAAATCTTCAAAAATAGTCACAAATCTTAGCCAAAGCAAATGGAGCCAGAATTTCCACGGATGCATCAGTACTAACTCATGCTTTAACTTGACAAGTCTCACAAGCAAATCAACATTGAACACAGTTAGATTTTTGCAGGAAATGTCCATGAAAGCCTCAAGCACTACAGAAAGTGCTCCTGACACCTAGCTAGCTGCATTCCACTGCAATCAGTGCCTTCTGGATGCTTTGGGATGGTATTAGCTGCTAGGATACCGACTCTTAATCTAAATAGCAAACTGAGGACCTGCTTATACAAAGTAAGTACACATGCAAGCACAAGAGAATTAAGTACTATTTTTGCAAATTAGCTTTTTATCAAGAGCTGCTAACTGAAGTGCAAGAAGACTGCACTTCTCTCTAAGAAAATAAAAAAAAACAAAACAAACCACACACCAACGCCTTATGATCAGTTTAATTCATGTCAGATTACAGGAGCAAGGAACAACCTCTTTATCAGTGGATTACATGCTACACAACAGGCAAACCAAGAAGCAACACAGATTTTCCCAACTACGGATTCTGTAAATGTAACTGCCCGGTACAAGCTCCAGCTCAGACAAATTCCAGCAACATGAAATAAACCTTACAAATTCCTCTAAGTTTTACTGGATCGGCTTGATGCAGAAAACATTAGTGTGGCCAGCTAACAAAAATGCTTGATAGAACTGATGTACTTCCAGGGTTTATTGGAACTAATCTTTCATCTGCCTCACATATTTTACTATTCTTTCAAAAATTTGACTATTTCTTTCAAAACTGCCTGCATCTTCCAGGCCTCCCTACCAAGTTCAACACTTCTATTGCAGCTGATGTCTTTTATTGTTGTTTTCTTAGGGCACCTTAACCAGAGCAAGTTTAGGGCATTTGCAGGTTTTCCTTCAACCATGCATGATGTAACTTCAAAGACTGTGCTATGTCCACTTGAAGACCTGGAAGGAAGGATGGTCCTTGGATTGGAACAAAGACCAAAATGGGATAATTCACATTTTTGATGGCTCTTAGGCAAGTCGCTGAATTTAGCCTGCACTGTATGCCTTTCTGATAAACAGCACTTACATATCTCATAGGGATATTAAGAAAATAAATACATATTAAAGGCTAAGAGACATCCAAGTTCTAAAGGACCATACAATCACCCTATATAGAGAAGTTACTGTCAAAGTTTTGCTGTCTAGCCACCACAATTTCAATGCTTTATGTATTTGCTGGCAAGACCTAATATAAAGCCTCCACAAAAAGTATCTGAAAATACAGCCAGAGAGCACACAGCGAATCGCATGATCTTTGTCAGGAAGAAGTATGGATAATTCAAACAGGCTTCAGAATTGCATACATGTATAAATATATAGGGATACTTTTGCTGGAGCTCTGCCTGAACTCTGACCCTCCTAAGCCTCTGCTGTCACTGCCAGACAGCAGAAACCTCAATGGTAAATTTTAAAGCAGAGAGAAGGATCTTCAGAAGCATCTCAGGGAATCGTCGATGCAAGTGTCCCCCAGAGACATGCCTCCTATCACAAATAAACTGATGCAAAAGCAGCAGAAAAAGGAGACAGTAACCTCTTTAGAGTAGGTTTCTATATCTTTTACAATCTATCTTTGTTTTTGGCAAATCAGCTCAGAGTGCACTACACTGGATGCTTCAAGGACCATTTCCCAACATATTACAAATTAGTGAAATGACAGGTAGTCAGAGCCTTGCCGAAGCACACTTCAGTGAGATTTTCTGGGGCACGTAAGTTGGATTTAGTGCTCAGAAAATAGAAAGACTGATAAAGCTTTCTCGGAATTAGGGTTTTGATGGAGGCAAAATAATATCTCAGGCCAAGGAGTAGCCAAAACAGGGCACAGTGAAGTTATCCCCAAGGCTCAGTCAAATCTGAGATCTGAGTCCATGTGAAAGCCAAGCTTAAGGCAATAATGTAACACATTTTCTTGTAGTGTCAGATTTCAGAAATTTCTCATTCACCTTAAGTTGTGGCCTAGTTATGTTGTCATGGTTGCATCCACATGAAAAAACAATAGGAAGGGACAAAAGGAAGGGAGGGAAGAAGAGCCCTCGAGTCCCTGTCACCACTTTCTCCCTCCCATTCCCCAGCTTATTCTCTGCTGGGTCATCTCAGCCCTCCCAGTCCATCCCTCGCAATCTTATTTCCAAGGCTTGAAGGCCTGTCATCACCAGGGAGGCAAACTAGCACATCCCTCCTTCCAGCCTGACTTGGGAATACAGTATGTTTGTAGTCTTCGTGGCCATGAAAATGATTGCTGCTAGCAGACCCTGATAGGAAGAAGGAATGGCAGCAGGACACGTTCTGCTGCATCACCATTCAGAGACTAAGAATGTATCGAGGCCAGAGCCTCTAATCATAAGCTTCCCATTAATCATTTACTTTTCTAGATTCTAGCTTAGAATAAAGTCAAGCATCTCAGCCTCACTCAAACAGTCTTTGACCAGGACTGAGTATAGAGACCTTCAAAACCACTTTGAATGCTGTGGTTTGGGAGAGAGTGGCAATTAAATTTCCATTTTTTTATTCTACCAGAAATCCTTTAAGGAATGATATTTCTTCAACAGAGCAGTAAGAGCATTTTTGAACTTCCAAAAAAAGTAACAGGGAGATACCAACAGGTCTGAAGTCAGAAACAGATTAAAAACATTAAATTGGTTTTGATTTCTTTGTGAACTGGGGAAAAAATGTTGTATTTAAAGTAAAAGGAAATGGAAAAACTCAGAGACACAGAATTCTGCAACACAGATTAATTTCTGCAAGGTGGAAAGTTACTACATATCCACCATTTCATACTGTCTTATACAGGCACTTCCCTTAAGTGTAGCCTTATTTAAGGTAGCATTCCTTTAGGAAAAGAGCTAAAGTTCCTTTCATTGACAAGGAGGTGCTGCAGGGTAAGAGTGTGCATATGGTTACTCACAACTGAGCAACTGACACAGTGATTTGTTGCTCTGTAGTAATTTATCCCGATGCCAAAGCCCTGAGGCCCAGTGCCCCCCATGAACACCTCTGCTCCTACCCATGGGCTCACATCAACACAACAGTCATTTGTCTCCTAAAAGAATCTGAGACATTTATACACCTCAGGAGCAATGACTGTACACATGGAAGGGATATTCTTGGAAAACCTGTAAAGTTTAAAAAAAATCTTTGGAAGGAAATAGTCTGTCCAGCCATTCTCATGCCACACTGTGAATGACCTCCTGACCCGTCCCAGATGGTTCCGTTAATCCTGCCAGCTGATCAGATCCCCATGATTGCCATTGGTGTCTAACTTACTTGTCCTCCATTTACACACATTCAAAGTCAAATTCTACTGCAAGGAGACCATGGGACAGGTTCTCATCGGAACCAAATAATCACAACTCCCTTTACTTAAGTTAGACCCTTCAGTGAATGAACTACAGTGAAATACAGAAAGGAAGACCTAACAGTATTTGTTTAGGCAAACACTGTGCTACAGAAGGTGATGGGATTTGATCTCTTACATCCTTGACAGGCAACAAGGAGTGCTGTCAGCCTAAAAGCAGACATAATTTTAGCTAAGATAAACGGTCCATCCATGGGCTAAATGGATCCACCAAGTCCTTCTGCTTTTCAGAAAATTGTTTCAAAGATTTTTCAGCATCCAAGCATGAGGTGGGGAAGGAGACTGCATGAAACATGTTTCCTGACATAGCTTGCTCTACAGAAGCAGTGAGAGACTAACAGAAGAAGATTCCCTTTTGCTTCCCTAAATATGTGGGTAAACAGAAAAGACCTGATGTTTGGCAAAGATGCATTTAGAATAGTGCTCTGAAATGCTTAACAATTGTCAGATGAAAAAATCAACGTAGCTGCTTCACACAACATAGCGGCAGAGCAAGTCACCATAACTGTTTATTTCATTGTGTTGTGTTCAGACAAAGCCTGGACAATGAATGAAAACAGCTACAGTAGCTGTTCTGGGAGGGATTGACCTATCTGGCTTTTGGTGAAGCATGAAATTCTTCTTAACCATGGAAACCTGAAACTACAAGCAAGGAAATAATCTTTTCATATGGAAAGTTTCTTCCTAGCTCCTCTGCTTAAAGGTTATATGCAAAACCATGAAGGTTTAGATCCACTCCACAATTTATTAGCTGGGGACTCAGCTCCATTTCTAATGCTGACAAATGTATGCCACATCCACACAGTTAGAATAAGCTCATGTGATCCCTGATTTCTGCAGAGTTTGTCTTGGCCATGAAATGTGTGATGTTCTTCCTTTCCCACAAGACACACAAATGCCCTATCAGCCCAGGGAGAAGAGGAAGGAAAAAATAAAGGATCCATTAATATTTGTTTTCAAATTCCTGGGGGGAAAGAATTTGAAATTTGGGGGGAAAAAAAAAAAAAGGAGGGAGGGAAAGGAAACCAAACTGGGTTTGGAATTCCTAATTCCTTTCAAATTGACTCCAGTCCTTCTAGCAGAAACATTCACTTTCAGGACCAACGAGCTTACAATTCGTATCTGCTTGCTGCATAGACTCAAGCAACTCCTGGCTGCTCAAGTTCTGTGATGTCACTGGAGCCTTCATTAGATACTGAAGTGAAGGGTCTTACACTATCAATTGCTCAAAACCAAAGCCCTGAATCAAATAAATTTACTGTTTTTAAAGGCAAAGACAGGCTTGCTTACCCAAGTTCAGACAGAAATATAAGCTCTTCACATTCCAGGACAGCCTGTCAGCATTTTCCATGTTCATTTACATACCTTATAAAAACAGCCAACGTTTCATGATATATACTCATAGAAGTTAGTCCCTAAAGACAGATGCAATTTTTGTTTACACAGAAAACCTGTCATAGGCATTAGGGGATATATGAGCATTACTTCTAGCTGTTTGAGTTGTGTCCAAAGAAAAAAAAATAACTTTGTAATTAAAAAAAACAAATCCTGCCTGAGGCTAGACAAGGAAACCAAATAACAGTGGAGTAGGTAGTCTATACTGGAGAAAGGAGCATAGTATTTAGTGTGGCATCTGGCAGAGCCATGATAAGCACAAAATGGAGCTGCCTACAGAAAATGCCAAAGTAAAAAAATATCCAGAGATAGTAGAAAAACACGCAAAGAACAACACATGCCCTTAAACTCAATGCACCAGGAGTCCCTCAAACATCTGACCTTTACTGGAAAAGTCCCACAGACACAAACTCACCCTGGTGCCCACTTCTGCAGATCGTTCCATCACCAGCATAACAGGATGGTGCTTTTTATCCTGCACAGTACCAACAACAAACAGCACTTATTAATGTCAACATGAAAGTCAGTAACGATTTCTGGCAGACAGCATCAGTTAAGAATCAATCAGTATTGCAGGTCCGTTGGAGCAGGTGCTGTATAACACACTATGCAATCTAGGAGATACAACACAAGCAAATGCCCTGCCCTGTACTTCTGGAAAATTTTAATAAATATAAGTTTAAGAGGTTCTTTAGAAAAACAAAACGTACAAAATGCATTGTCGCTTCTGGATCAACCCAAAACTTGTGATGCAAAAAAAGGCAAAAGATTTTTTCCTTCCCATTATGTAAACTATTTAATATCTTAAGAACAGTCTTGATATGTCACTCACCATATTCTTGACTTCACTATAGGTCATAAAATATGCCTCTTTGCAAGACAGGACTGCACCAACTAGAATACTGCTTTAAGCAAAATGTGAAAGTACAAGTCCTCAGAATCTGAAAAGCTATTCCAGCAGTATCTGCTAATGCACAGAAATGTCCGCTTTCTGCACAGCTTTATATGGAACTCCTTGACAGACCCTCTGTAACTCAAAAACCAGAATAAAATAATTTATGTTCCTTGTGTATCTATTGGCAATAATACTTACATAAGTTTAATGAATTTGCTGGTAAATCAATAGCTCTGTTTCTGTTCTGCATTACAAGTATTACTGCATGTCAAATAAATCATTGTAATGAAGTTTGATGAGCAAAGGGTCTCATGGTGGTGTTCCGTAATTATAAACATCAGCAGTAAGACTTTTTCAAATCATGAAAGGAATAGTGCTTTGATGATGGCAAGTAAATTCCCTGATTAAAATTACTTCAGACATTTCAGGCAATGGAAGTCTTCAAATTTGGCCCTGACCTTTGCTCTTCAAAATACATCTCTTCATTAGTAAATTGCAATACATTTAATCATCATATAATAAAAAGACACTGAACATCACAAAAGCCACAGTACATACTTGATTTATTTATGCAAATTTTAGAGATGCAGTTGCTTGAGCCATTTTGAAGGTATCCAACTTCCAAGAAAAGAAACAGCTATATCAACCTGATGGAAGTATTTGTGCCCTTCATATGGTATGAATCAAAGGATTGAAGGAATAAAGTATCAGCTAGAACTGGCATCACATTATCGAGACTATAAAACATGATTTTCAAGTTTCTCCTTGACAAAAGCATTATAAATTTAAAAAACTCTAGCTAACTGGATCAGGTGCAAAACTCAACAGAAGTAAAAATCACATTCACCACTTACACAGTATTTAATCAGATTCCTCCTATCTTGCACATCAAATGAACCCCTGAATATCTTACATGCATGAAGAAACCAACTGACTCAACTAAAAAGCTCTTGCTGTGAACCATAAATAACTTAGGCGTTCCCATCAAAGAATAATAGCAAACAAACCTGGTCAGTAACATCAGAACAGATGTGCAAATTGACTGCTTGGTAATAAACAGGGTTTAAGTCATTACCCAACAAAAAGGAAAAAAAAAGGGCTTTTACAGGACAAATAATTTTCTTTTTTGTCACTTCATAACATCCTGAAATACTTCTATGTATGCTCAGTTATTATGTTTATTGTTCTTGGTTACAACAATAAACTCCAACTACACACCAAAGACATTTTCCCAAACTCGCAATAGCATGAAACATTCCCACTGCTTCACCCTCCCTATACTTGTCCATGCCTCTACCCTTGCAGGCTGTAACTCTGAGGACACTTTGGAAAAGACTAGCAAAAGAGCTGTTACCTCCAGCCTTACTCCAAGACGAATCACAAGATTTCAAGAATCTGACAAACTGCACAGACTGGGAAATTCTTTTGTCCTCTGCTTTGTTAGCTCAACCAGCACCTATGCAGGCTCAAAGAATTAGGAGAAACAGAAACCTAATCCAGCAACTTGCATTCAGGAATATCTTCTCTTTCACACCTCTGATCCAAAAAGTGATCAAACTCAGCACTGCTCTGGCCTTGTACCGTTCTTCCAGGTCCTTCTGGGATTTGGGCTAGGACAAGATCAAAACTACCTAGAAAGCAGCATTGTATACACAGTGATGATAGAGGAACACTACATGAAACAAAGTCTGAAAGAGTGGACAAACTGCACAGACTGGGAAATTCTTTTGTCCTCTGCTTTGTTAGCTCAACCAGCACCTATGCAGGCTCAAAGAATTAGGAGAAACAGAAACCTAATCCAGCAACTTGCATTCAGGAATATCTTCTCTTTCACACCTCTGATCCAAAAAGTGATCAAACTCAGCACTGCTCTGGCCTTGTACCGTTCTTCCAGGTCCTTCTGGGATTTGGGCTAGGACAAGATCAAAACTACCTAGAAAGCAGCATTGTATACACAGTGATGATAGAGGAACACTACATGAAGCAAAGTCTGAAAGAGTATGAGCCTTAAGGATGGTGCTATAGCTGGAAAGTGGAGAGATACATTCTTCATCCCTAAGTCTGCTTCAGGTGTCATTCTACATAGCATACACAGCCCAACCAGAGCAAAACCAGAAGACATTTTCTAGCATAAAAGTGACAATACACCAGCAGAAAAGTCAGAGGCATTCTCCTCCCAGATGAAAAGTCAGTGACACACAACCTTGCTTCAAAGGGCAGAACACACACTGAACTTGCAGCAGCCGCACCAAGACGATAAAGGACATGATATCTGCTTGGTTTGTGGCAATAACTTCCTATTGCTGCCAGCAGACATGATTCCAACAACCAAACAGAAAACAGGACTCGTAAATGGGACCAGATAGACGGAGAAAGGCAGATACTAAGGGATGCTGATCCCTGAATGCTCATCCCTGGGATATGCAATTAAATGAGGGAGGGGTTTTGCTGGAGACAAAACTGGCCCTGCACCTGGACATAAGGGCATGGCAGGCAGCTCATTCCAAATGGTGAGGGTAGCAAATTGGAAGGGATAAGCATCAAGAAGTCTGGTGCTTTGCCTGCCAGAAAACATTGGAAATATATTTTTAATACCTTGAACTTAAACTTGGCTCTTTTTCTTCTCCAATCAGTAATACCAGAACAATGAGAGACAAATTGAAACAGCTGCCTATAGTGCCATGTCCGAGACATTCTGCAGAGCTCTCATCAGAGAGCCAGTGGGCCAAATCCAGAGGTGAGTATCAGCTACAGGAAATCTATGGTGGTGTGACTTACACTACCTCCAGGTGCCCTTGGCCTACATGTCATCTCCACTCTGACTCCTTCCAGCCTGCTGTATGCTTATCTGTGACCAACTCACTCATCCTCACACTCCTCATGCCCCACCTCTGAATTTGGCTCTCTGCATTTATATGCATGTGAAGGATGTTTTGGGGAGCCCAAACTCTGGGATCTAACAAGAAAGCTGAATGTTAAGCCCATACTGAATCCTAGAGGGGGAGAAAAGTGCAACTCTGAGAGCAACTAACTGGAACATAAAAGAAAGTGCAATTGAGAGAAGGACTTCTTCAATTTACAGCATAACATGGCTGTTGTGTGTATAAATTATAGCAACATATTATAAACCATCTTTAAAGGACCTACGTTAGCAGGAGGTACTTGTGACATGCCACCTCTGGGTTAGTCCCAACTTCTGACAACAGGGTTTTACTGGTAACTTAAAGTTTTCCCGAGGTGGTTCCTAAGCACATTTGAGTATCTAATCCATTGGTACTCAGCTACTGCTTAGTGATAGAGGAGTAGGAAGGTGGCCAGTCCCCACGTGCACCACACTCAAACCTTTCCATTCACTGTCATGAAGCCGTGCAATTTCTAACTGAAACTCCTCAGCCTCTTACACTCTACTACCAATATCCAGAATCATTGTAAGTAGCACCTAAAAGTTAGCCAAGTGAGCTAATATTTTCCTTTGAACTCATAAGCCTTCAGAAAGGTTGGTAAATTTTTATACACTATAGAAGCATGGTGTGCTTGCTACTTAACAAACCAGTTCTGTGCTGGATCTGTCACCACTACAGTAAAAAGTTTAAGTGTATAGTGTGCTTATAATAAATACTTTGCACAAAATTATTCATTCCACAGATGGGCAAAAGGGACTTTAATGCTTACTTTGTTTGCAGAATGCTATATAAACCCTGCTAGTTACAGGCAAGAATATGGAAGTCGTTTTGTTCTATTAAATAAAGGAAACAAGGTTCTCATTTTAAAATTAATTCAATGAAAACTATTAAGTAGCTGGCTGTGAATGCTTTGGGAATTTATATATTCACACACACATACACATTTTTACCTGATAGTAATTTTCCTCCCCCCTTACCTCTTAAACAAACACACTGTTAACCACATCATTTCCAAGGAGTTCTGCATGTCAAGTCAAGGCAGGATGGCAACATTCATGACCCCAAGCAACATTCACTACCCAAATACTGCAGCTCTAAACTCATCTGCCAGCAGGCACAAAGTGAGTACAAGCCAGAGGAGTTTTTCCCAACAGATACAATTTGATCCCCCCATGGTCATGCTGGTTTAATACTAATAGCTGAGGAGGAACAGTCACAGCCCTCTTGGCAATGTCAGCATCACTTGGGGAAGCAGCCCAGAGCAGACTTTTGGCCATAGCATGAGATTTGAGAACTTCTCTGTGCTGGGTGTTTGCCTTGACTTAATCTCCCCTCCACTGGTTCAGGGCAATTTAGTTTTTGTCCTGAGCTCAGAAAAATATAAGGACCCCATGCTTTCTGCAGCCTGTTGTGAGCTTATGAAACAAACCTAACCACTTTAACTGCTTTTTCTGTGAGGTTCTCAGTTACCCAAAAGCAAAGATGCTGGCTATGAAGCTACAATTTTATTTGTGAATACAGGCTCCCTCTTTTTACCCTCAACTGCTGCTTTAGTTTTTCTCCTTAACACCAATAGGATGTGCGATAACATTATTCCTGAACTTCCCCATGGTGACTTTGTGAGGCCACAAATGATGGGTTGTGTACCCAACTCATAAGGAGGTTAAGGGTCTGGGGAGAAGAGAGATTTGGTTTAAATAAAATCAATTGTTTATCAAGAACCACAGAATAAAGCAATAGCCAAAAAAAAAAAAAAAAAAAAAAAAAAAGAAATTAGAAGAAATCAATGCACATAATTAGGAAATGTCGTTCATGTTTTTAAACACTTTCATAGAACTTGTATGTATCTATGCCTCTTTAAGCTTCCAACAACATATTTCTAATCTGTCACAGCACAAGTCACACATCATAAAAGGCAATAATAACATGGCCAAATTGGAGATTCTTGCACCATTCACAGATACCCTACTGTGGAGCTTTTCACTCTCTTGAATGGTACTTCCCATGTCTCCTCTGTCTCTCAGGGCTGCATACTAACCTCAGAGACAAATTCTGGCTTAAATTAAGATGGTTGTATCCAGAGGAAATGTGAATGTCTTTAAAAATTATAAAGATAATACATCAAATCTTTTAGCTGTCATGGTTTTTTTTCCTACAGCTTCACTGCTAATTTACAGTATCTAATGATCTGTTTATTCTCTGGATTGTGTATAATCCATGATGGTTTAAATTACTCATCTGCTTGCACTTAAGCATTTGGCCTCTATAAAAGACATGATAGGTAAGTGCAATACAAATGTACTTTCCAATAATCAGTGCCACCCAGATCAAAATTTCAGCTGGGTAAATGCAGTTCAAGCACACAGATTTACACCACCTTTAAGAGAACCCTTTGATGAGGATCTGTGGAAATCTCCAACAGGACTGCTATTTTTTACTCTTGGTTTTATCTACAGGAGGTTTTAGCAGAGCTATCCCCAATGACATATTTTGAAGTTCACGTAGCTAAGCCACATAATTATCTTAAACCAGATGAATGCCTTTAATGATGATGTAGCAACCTCTTCACATACTTAACATTATAAAAAGCAGGATATACAATAGATTGGCTTGAACAAATACGTTTGGAGAACAGTGTAAGATTGTATTCAGCTTATCTGATCTCATCAGTTAGCTTATGAGTATTTCATGGGGACATCAATATCTGCAATTACAAGGTTTACAGTGGGAGATTAAGACAAGGCTCTAGGTTATTTTGCTCTGTGTTGCTGGAGCACCTTGCCATTGACACCAGAAACTTCTGCCTGGAGAATGCCCAGGAGTCACAACTATATGCACACTCAGACACAATACCTTAGCAGAAATTACCTATATTCTTACTGAAATATAGCTCAGGATTCAAATTAGATTCAATTAGCACATCCAGGGAAGCTTCCTAGCAACAATACTGCACTTACCCAATTACAAGAAAACCCAGGCATCTGGGAGCTAGACTGGATCATTAAGACCATTAGGAAACTTTCACTATCTACAGGATAAGCGTGCTGTTCTTATCAAAGCTAAAATCATAGACAATCATAATGCAGTGTTTGTTTTTTTTTCTGGAATAATCAGATGTGGTTTGGGGTCAGAGTTAAATTTATGCAGAATGACCTAGAATCTCCTCATAACGTATTTCTTAGTGTGGTAAACCTGAGAGATGCCCTTCAGCACGTAAGATGTATCAGTAGTTTAACTTCATGAAACAAAATGGCACGGAGAAGCAAAGAAAGGAGAGAGAACAAGAGAGCTATTGTTAAAATCATTACGCTATTCAGAGAAAGAGAAAGAAAATGTAAGCATGATTTCTTAGGAAATAACAATAACAATTGTCTTTGTCAGCTAATTCCCTATTGGCTTTATTGGTCTCCAGTAGAGAGTCAGATGAAGAGCATCATGCAGATGAATGCACTGAGGACCTGGCATGTGTTTGGGAAATCCAGCAGAAGGGAGTTTGTTGCTTGAAATGCAAGAAAATAATCTAATGTGTGAAGGCATGATAGAGGGAACAAGGGGATAATAGGATTAGTGATAAAGACAAATTATCAGGGACAAAGCAAATTATCAACTTTCCTGAAGACAAAGCAAGAAGTATTGTACCCAAAGCAGGGGAACACTGGAGGCAAAGAGAAGGATTAATTCAGGACATGAGGGAATTATTTATCCTATCCATAATTTATGCACCTAAAAAAAATCACTAAAGATCAGGGGTTCCAGCTCTTCCTGACTACAACAGAACCCAGATTTGCCTCAGTGTAATCAGGGACAAAATCTGAACAGAGTGAACTGCATCACTGAATAGGAAACAGGCTTGTCAGATGTGAGAACACTTCATTAGTAGAAGGTCAAATGAGAAAAATAAGGTAGGTGTCATGACAGCTATCACGCACTAGAATTGTGCAAGACTCACAAAAGAAAAGTATTGCTTTAGTGCTTATGGTTTGGAAATATTAAAGGACAAAAAACGTGGCAATCTTCAACGCTGTTTTTAGAGCTGCTTTTCAGGGAGGAGCTGCCCTTTTAAGTTTGAGTGACTAATGGCAACGAATGTAATCTGGTTTCTATTTGCAGTGCCAGGCTCATTTGGCTTGTGTAAAATGCAACCCTTTGTTTGGTAAACAAGCAAATTAAACTGGTGATCCAGAGAATCTTGGAAACTTTACTTAAATAAAGGAACCTCTATCTCTCAGAGTCATGACTTAAAAGTCATTGGAAGGTGTGTTTCCAGATGTTTATCATGAGCTTTGCTGTCAAGATCAAAGAAGTAATCTTTGCTAAGATAGTCATGCCATTTAAAAAATACAAGTAGTGAACAAACATCTATTTATTCATAAAGCAATAGTGGCTTCAGCTTCTTGTTCAAGCCAGAACAGCACTGCCGCGTGTATTAGAAATTAGTCAAAATACAGTGACTTCATTGGAAACAGCCTCAAAAAAGACAAAGACCTATATCAATGTTAGGATAGGAAGAGAAGTATAAATAAATAAGGAAACAGGATAAGAGGAAAGAAAAGTTTGCACAGCAAGAACTGAATAAACCCTCCAAAATCTCAGTAAGTTTTCTTTAAATCTTAGAAAAGCTCAACTAAGACATATGCTGAATCTTGGGGAGAATATTCCACATGAGAAGGTCCTCCCAGGCAATGAATAGGTTCATGCCAGCCAACCACACAGCATCAGCCTGTTGCAGTTGAATTATACCCATTTACTTACATGGTCAGCCTGCCTGTTGCAGAAGTGCAGCTACTCCCAAGGGCTCATTTGAAGCAGTTAGCTTCCCCTGCAGCTGGGGTGCACACCATTCCTAGCTGATAAAGCTGTCTGTCCTAAAAGCCCCCAGAGATGTAAATGCAAGTGCAGCTGCTTATGCCAGTAAGAGCAAATGGCTTTGTTCCCACCAGATCTCAGCATCCCTGAGCAGAGCAGAGGTTGCAGTAACAAAGCCTAGAGTTTTAAGTGTGTCTGCAGCTTTTGCAAGGAGACTGCTTGTAGGCACTTTTTCCAGACCATGGAAAATGTAATACTGAAAACAACACATTGACTCTCATGCTGCAGCTCTTCTAGAAGATAAATTATGCAAAAATGTCACCCCCTAGCTCCTGGGGCAGAGCTGTTGTTTAACATCTTAGGCTGGACTGCTTTCAGGTACTGACAGAATTTGGAAAATGCTTGCTACAGAAACAAAAGCTAAACAATACTGAGACACTCTAAGGATTTCAATGGCCAAAATGCTTGGTTTTCCTCTTTCTACAGAGCTAAGAGCAGAAGCAGGATTCCTTCTCCTGCATTATCAACAGACCACTATGTTGAACTCCAGGCAGTTGCACAGATTTAAATGCACAATGTGTTTTTAAAGGAACTGGGGAAGATCTAATCTTGGCCTAGTGACACAGAAGATTAAATAACCCATTCTTAAATACCAAGGTTAGTTTGAGAAACTGGGAGTCAGAAAACACATATTTCTATCTACAAACAGAATAAGCTGTTAAGCAACAAGAGACATGATAAATCTAGAAGCCCTTGCCATTATTTTCACAGGCCTACTTTCCAAGCAAGGCTGGAATGGACCCTGATTTATGCCCAAACAACACAAAGTCTGACAAATTGAAATATGCAAAATGAGACAAATTAAAGCAGGTTCCTTCTGAGTTGAGACACCTCTTCCATCTCTAGTGAGTAACACAGTGGAATACACATGTAAATCTATTTTATCTATTACTTCTCATGAGGTTAAGCTCAAGACAGCAATAAACTCCATTTTTAATTGTTTTGATTTTGTTGGTTTAAACTTGATCCTCAACATTTGGATTTTTTTTTTTAAATTTGATTATGCACTCTTCTCAGAAAGGAATGCAGAGCTTTCAGTTAGAATTGTGAGATTACCTTGAATTTTGTAACACTGCAGCAATGTCTTTTAAGTGAGGATGGAGTAGCCACTTTGCCACAGCATCACCAGAGGAATGTGTGACTTCTAAGAATCTACATATGCTAATGCTCACTGTTTGGATATTAACTTGAAATGCAACACCAGCAGCCAAAACACAAATTAGAGCTGGTGGTAAATTGACTCCTGATCTGTTTGGGACTGTGCAATGAAATCCCCCGAGGAATTTGCTGTAATATTTTGGCTGCTCAGTCTGTTGCCTGTGTACGTGGTCACAAGCAGACACTGAGACCAACACCCTCCTAATGAGCAAAATATGAAATACGATGATAGCTCAAGATAAGCTCTGCCACAAACTCATGCACTCGTTTTTTTTCCTTCCCAGACAAATCAACAGCTGTTAAGAGGAGGAAGGCATTTATACCTTTTTCATCTCCTGGATCTTCCCTAACCCAGCACATTGCCAACACCATGTTAACGGTTTTTGAATATGCCCCTGAAGAACAAAGATACTCCTTTTGCCAGATCCCAGTATTTACAAGCAAGCCCAAATCTGTGAGAAAATTCAATTGAATACAGATGGCAGGAAATTCCTCTAAAATGACAGTGGCCAAATTCAAACCACAAGACATGAAAATAACCCATCATACTAGACATGAAGAACATATCTTATAGATTTTTCCTCATGCAATTCACAATCTGTGATTGATTACTGGGAAGACAGACTGCAGATTTATTGGACTTCTGTAGAACAAGTATTCCATTTGCAACAATTAAATCTTCTGTGGTTGAAAAATAGGTTGGAGGAACCAGTGGATGGCTCTGACACTGAGGAATGCATTTCTAGGTTGTCCCTAAGATTGTAGCTCATTTAATTTTGCACTAGACCCCACTGTGCACTGATTTGTTCAGTGTCATTAACAGAGTTGACTCCAAATCTTTTTCATTGTATCAGAAAACTTGACCTGAGAAATATTATTTTTACTGCTATAATTTCTTTTCATTTTTTCAACATCAGATATCAGGGTTTTTTTGTGATTTAACAGCTAACTTAATCTTTGTGTGACCTTCAAAAAAAATAGTGCAACATGCAGACAGCGCAGTCTTCCATGCCGAAGGGACTATGTGTTGGTGGCAGGACTAAGCTAAATCCTGATTCACTGAAACATAAGGAATTTATATGTGTTTACTTATATTCTGTGTCTGCTGTAAAACTCAAGTGGCAACCGGAGGACAGTCTGGTATCAAACACATCTCAAAAACTTGTATCACAGGAAATTAAATAGCCATCTTCTTTCCTTTTACTCTGCCTCAAATCCGGGTGAACAGAGAATTCTAAAGGGCAACATTCACACAACATTATATTTCTGCTACTGCTTCATTCTAGCAAAGTTTCAGGATTAATACACTGTATGTCAATACTCATGTGAACTACGTGCCCTCCAGTTCTGAGTATTCTAGCTAGCTAACCATGAAACAGAAAAGTTATCACAGAATATTAGGGGTTGGAAGGGACCTCCGAAGATCATCGAGCAGCTTACCAACACCAGGAAACATGGCAAGACCTTGCGGATGAGAGGGTGTGTGGAGTAGATCCTGTGCACTGAAATATCATTGCACAGGATGTATGTGAACTTCTGGATAAATTCTAGTCCCAGGTAGCCCAGACAGACACAAAGGGCTAAACTGACCAATGCAATCATCCACCTGAAATGATCCATCCAGCCCTATTGTATTCCTCTGAGCCCATAGAGTCCAAAACAACTTTCCTGGTATTTTCTTTACACTGACAGCTTCTCTCCTTCTCTCTCTTCCTTCCCTATTCTCATGCCTAATCCCACTTCCCTACCATCAGTCTGCTGACATCTCTCAGTTGAGAGTAAGAAGGTATACAAACTCCAAGTTTCCTCTGAATGTGGCAGCTTCTGGGGGAGCAGGAGTACAATTAGAAACAAACAGCAACTCCCTCTCTGGCAGAGCCATGGCAAGCCATCTGGGCACTACATGGCCTCCCTTTCCAGAAAGCACTTCTGCACCTCAGGAACAACCTGCCTGAGACCTCATCCAGCACATGCCTGCAGCACCATTTCCCACACAGCCTGGGTGTATTGTCCCCATTAGGTACCACTCCTTTCACTGTCCCTAATGGTGATTTTCTCTCACCACCTACAGGAGTACAGCTCCTCCCCCCTGGTTCTTAATTCATCACCCCTGCTAAGACAAGATAGGGCAGCAGAGACTTCACACTGGCCTTCATGGCATTCTATGTCTACTTTCTGGCTGCAGCGTGCGTTCTGCACACAGCAACAGACAGAAACTTGGCAGTTCCTTCACTCACTGCACCAACTCAAAAGCCCTCCCCAGCCTCTCCCACTGCAGATCCATTAGCTTTCATGGGGATTTTGCACACACATCCAATAGAAAACAGAGATCCTGGCTGAGGCCTGCAAAGAACACTTGCCCACTGGCATGAAAAACAAGCAAACAAATTTTAAAATGAAATACCATCTCTTCTCACAGTCACTAGGAAACAGGTAGCAAAAAGCAGCGTTTTGGACTATGATCAGGAACTGGCAGACTCTCCTCTAGGCAGAAAGAGGTACACAGCGTGGATAATCCGTTACACAATAACCTGGTGCAGTGCTCAAACAAAAGCTGCTCAAGTATGTTCTTAGGCACCATCATCAATGCTGTTTTTATGAGCAACAGCCACTTCTGTGCTGGGGCTAGAAATACCTCCTTTTATATATATGTCTCCAGGTACTTTTTAATATAGCTGTGAGAGTCTGCAAAAAAATCTGCCTTGCAGACAGGCTCACTCTCACTCTGCCTTTACCCTTTTCTTTCTCTCTGTACCTCCTTTCTCAAAATAATTCTTCAAACTCAAAAATCCTAGCAGATGTTCATGGAAAGAACAGTGAAGACACAAAAACAATTGTGACTGAATAATGAAAATATAAGCAAGTCTCATTCTGATCTTTTACTTAATTTATATGGGTGGGAATACATCAAATTTATTGCAGTTCTTACCAAATGACACTGGAAAGTGCAGTATCCAAATTCTGATTTCTGTGTTACCTCTTGGAAAGATAATCTGTCAAATAACTATATTTCAGTGCTTTAAAACTGCACTCAAAAGGGTCACCTGTAGAACAATGTGTTAATGAATCCCTTGCACTTGATATTTGAAGAGAACACTATGAAATCATAGTGCTGATCTCGGAGTAAAAGCAATGCTATTTTGACTCACTCATTTTCACTGAAGCCAATGAAAACCCTCCTGCTGAGCTAAATCAGACCCTTTTAAGGATGACAAAGAAAATCTGGTGAAGGTTTGCAGGAATGTGATATGATTAACATCTGCCTTTACCATCCACAAGAGAAAACTGGCTCTGCGCCTAACCTATGCTTTAGGTGATACATTTTTTTCAAGACTTTTGGGGTTTCTTTAAAAAAAAAAAAAAAGACTGTTGGACCCACTGAATCCTATTGCCTGACCTCAAATTTCTCTCAATTACCTCTGATCCCATGAACTCATTTCTAGCTGAACACAACTGCCAAAACAGCATCCAGTCTTTATTTCAGGAGGCCAGGAGCCTTCATTTGTTCCAGGGATTCTCTACATCCTTTATTAAGAATTTATTACTTTTAAAATGTGATTTGTCTGATCTCACTTTCCAGCCCCCAATTTTTGCTAAGCTTTTCTCTGCTGCATTAAGAACCCTTTAATGTACAGAGTTTTCCTGTCATCAAATCACTTATCCTTTTGATAAGCTAGATGATGCTAAAGCTCTCAAGGCCAGGAAGGTTTCTTCCTCTTCAGTATACTTTCTCCAACTTGACATCATTTCTACTGGAAGCAACATAACACTCACTGTAGGTCTTGCCACTGCTCCCAACAAGTGCAAAATCACCTACAGAGTTCAGGTTTTCTAGGACAAGGAGTCCCTCCTGCTGCAGATGCTGCTTGCCTTATTTCTTTGCTTCCCTAGCAGCTGCAGGACATAATATCAAGCTGTGCTAAAAATAATTTGTCCTCAGTAGGTTCCAACTTGCCAAGTGATTGACAATCTTCATGTTGCACTACTCTGTCTTGTTATTATCAGGCATTGGTTCAATCTTCTCACCATGCAGAAATGTCTTATCAGCAATGGTTTTGAAGTTCTAGCCCCAAGTATTAAAAAATCTAACCACTCTATGCAAACCCACTGAATCCACCTACTTTCTCCTTGCTACTGGCAGCTACTCTGAGCCAGTACTTTGTTTAGGAGATGTTTCCGCCACGTCACATAATGTGTGTTAGGGATTTTTTGTTATTTGTTTTGTTTTAATTGTTGAGGGGTTTTTTTAAGAAAACCTCAATCCATTAACCTCACAACCTCATGGAAATCTGACGTCAGATTTCTTGGACAAGATGCACTTTCCTTACAACCACGCTAAACTAGCTGTATGCCTGTTCTGTAATACTTCATTGGACTATGATATTGCCAAATAAATATGAAGTCCCACTAACTGGACTGCCACCACCTTATTTAGTCATTTTTTGTATTGGTCCCACACCCATTTCATGCTAACCTTTACTGATGCTGTCAGTAAAAGCGTGAAACATAAGGAAAACAGCCACGCTGCTGTGCTGTCTGCTTACTCCACCACAGAGCCATTCAGTAAACACATTACTCTAGCGATGAGATGTGTTAGCAACAGTGTCCAACAGCAATAATTGAAGTCAAGGCTCCTTTGTGTCAGAAATATGACAGACACCCACTGATTTTGTACACCCTTATCAAACAAAGATAGGTAAAATGAGGTGAGGGGGAGGTAAGGATAATTAGTGGAGTGTGTGACTTGCCTGCAGTCAGTCAATAGGGTTCCCTGAATGTATATCCAGAGAACATACTGCAGCTGTCAGAGCCTATCATGGCTATTAAACACCTCAGGAAAGCCATCCTTTGGTTGCTATTAGTATAATTATTTTAGCAAGATAAGGAGAGCCCTAAGAGATTCCCATATCCCTTTAATTTCTTCCTCTGAAGCACTGCTTCACAGTCAGCACTGAAAGACTTTCTCCCATGCTTTGCTCTCCTCTGCTCCGAGCATACGTTCTGTAGTAATCTCAACTCCAGCCAGCCCCGCAACCGGAGACAGGGTTCAGACATCTCACAGCTGTGTGCATCAATAGGATGAACTCACTGCAGACCTCTAGGCTCAGCCTGGGCTTCATTCAAACTTGTGCAGGAGTCAGCAAAGCCAACTGAGTCATATGCAATGTATTTCCCACAGAGCCATCAGCTTTTGAGGATGAAGCAGTTGCCACTGCTGCAACACCATTTTGTGTCACACTTCTGATCCTGTGTGACTCACCCCCACATTCCCCCATGCACCCACATATCTTATCCCTGCAATTTCTTTATCCCAGTCTCTCTGTCTCCTGGCCATGCTGAGGGCAGCACAAGACAGCTATGTGGCAATGACCTACTATCCAGTCACTCACCTCCCAGTGCTGAGGCAGAGAAAACACCAGGATAGCTTGTGTCTTAGCAGACACCAGAAGGAAGAGATCACTCCAGCTAATCAGAGAAATAATAGGAAAGGGGAGGAAAGACCTATAAAGTAAAAAGCTGACATTTGGTTTGGAAAAGCAGGGTTTCAGTAACCTGGGGAGAAAGAATGGGAGATGCACCCTAGGAAGGTGGCTGCAGGAAGGAAGGCAAGTGGACAGTAGTGATCCTACAGAACACACCACTATTTGTTGTTCAAAAAGGGAAGCACAAATGAGTGCACAGGATGAAATTAAGAACAGAAAGCAGGAAAATACAGCACGATGAGGGAGATCTATTCAGCTACACAGAACTTTCTCCAGAAAATGCACTCCTTGGCCATAGAGATAAATCACTAGTAAATCTCCAGTACAGAGAAACCCCACACTGGCAGGAGGAAGAGCACTTGGCAAACAACTCTTCAGTCTCTGTTTCTTCCTTTAACAGCAGTTAAGATAGGGCACACTTTACAACAACTTTGTCTATAAGACACACCAGGAAGGGCCAAGAGGTCTGTGGACTGATTCTCAGTGCCTCTGTTCCCCTCTTGCAAACAGTGATAACTTCATGCTACAAGGGTAATGTAAACTTTAAACAGAATTAGGACAGTCTGAAATAAAAGATGGTGTAAAAAGTACAGAATGCTCTTGTTAAAATGGGAGAGAATCTAGAGAGCAAAGACAAGGAGTATCACCCAGGAGCAGAAAGAAAATGAAAGGATGAAGGCCTAAAAAACATATCACAAGCTCTGCAAGAGCATTGTTGTGTTAGCAGAATTGCCTAAGTAAGCTCTTTAAGGGAAACACACTTACAGTAAGTGATGTCTAACTCATGTGTGAATCACCCCTCCCCCCATTCCCTACCCTTTGTAGGAGAAAAAAAAAAAAAAAAAAAAAGCACAGGATGAAATTAAGAACAGAAAGCAGGAAAATACAGCACGATGAGGGAGATCTATTCAGCTACACAGAACTTTCTCCAGAAAATGCACTCCTTGGCCATAGAGATAAATCACTAGTAAATCTCCAGTACAGAGAAACCCCACACTGGCAGGAGGAAGAGCACTTGGCAAACAACTCTTCAGTCTCTGTTTCTTCCTTTAACAGCAGTTAAGATAGGGCACACTTTACAACAACTTTGTCTATAAGACACACCAGGAAGGGCCAAGAGGTCTGTGGACTGATTCTCAGTGCCTCTGTTCCCCTCTTGCAAACAGTGATAACTTCATGCTACAAGGGTAATGTAAACTTTAAACAGAATTAGGACAGTCTGAAATAAAAGATGGTGTAAAAAGTACAGAATGCTCTTGTTAAAATGGGAGAGAATCTAGAGAGCAAAGACAAGGAGTATCACCCAGGAGCAGAAAGAAAATGAAAGGATGAAGGCCTAAAAAACATATCACAAGCTCTGCAAGAGCATTGTTGTGTTAGCAGAATTGCCTAAGTAAGCTCTTTAAGGGAAACACACTTACAGTAAGTGATGTCTAACTCATGTGTGAATCACCCCTCCCCCCATTCCCTACCCTTTGTAGGAGAAAAAAAAAAAAAAAAAAAAAGTAAAAATAAAGGTACGTACTTCTACAGTGCTTTTTGCACAAACAGCTCAGTCAGAGCTGTGCTGGCTGGATATTCTCAACACAAATGCTTTCCACTAATGTTGAATGTGGTGACAACTCCTCCAGCATCTAACTGCAAGGCCTGCTGGGCAGCTATTCTACTAGGAAAAGTGAAGGTAAAATAATCCTTTACTGCTTGGCATGCTCTTCAGCCAGTATTTTTAATTTTGTCAGGTTTTTTCCTTTTCTTGCCTTGACCTGCTTCCTGCCCAGGTACTGTCAGCATACCCACAGATCTTGGTAACCCTGGTAAACACTCAACTATTACTGGAACCAGAAGAATACAAATATGTAATTGCATAGGCAATTACAATACTCAAAAATGTTCCATACCTAGGTGAAAAGAGATTAAACAGTGCCTGTACCCTCTTCCACTGCCTGAACTACAAATTGCTTTTTAGGGAAAACAAAGCAAAGGAACAAAAAACCAAACCAAAACTCACCTCAAACCTGAGAGGCTGGAAAGCTTTAACAAGTACTGATGATGCATATCTATCAGAGTTAAAAAAAACACAACAGGAGCAATTTCAGATCCCTAGAGGGAAGCAGATAAAAGTGAACAGGAAATAACCAGAAGAATTCCAAAATCCAGCAACTGAGAGCAAGATTCCTACAATGTGCTGTAAGAGTGCCAGCATGCATCAACACAAGCAGCATTGTTGCATGAAAACTTGCATACATTACTGATGATCTCAATTTATTTCACATGCTTAAGCACTGCTTAAGCACAGTCCTGTGAGCTTGATCCTTCAGCAAAAGAAGGCAGCAGACTCTGGAAATGCTGTCAAGGTAGGTGAAGTTATGGAGCAGGGTTTGCTTTTACCGAGCAGTGAGTCACTTTCCCTGGGGTGACTGGACAGCTATGTACAGCCACGTGTTTAGATGACAATGCCTCTCTCTGTGCCTAACAGATGAACTGTTTGATGGGGCATTTGCTCAGCAGCTCCTGGAACTGTCTCAAGATCATGAAAATTCTGCCTAGTCACACTGCAATGCTGTTTCAGTCATAACTCAAAAGCTAGATTCTCTCTCGAAGTACTCCTGACGCCATTCTCCTCTTCACAAGTAAACAACAAAGAAGTCATTTCAGTTTCTGTAAACATGTTTTTCTTCATGAGCTAGCCTGTTTGGTGTGCATTACACACCATGCTGGCATGGGCTGGGATGTCTTACAAAAATGCTTTCCACTAATACTGGAATCTTACTACTCTGAGGGAATGCTGGGTTGCACAAGAGATGCATCAGGAATAAATTCTGCCTTCCCCCCCACAATTTCAGATAAGAAGAATTAGTTTTATGTTAATTGCACATTCCATTTTTATAAAGCCCTTGGGCGTGAGTCAAAGTTTCAAAATAATGCCTTTCTTTTCCATATTTTTCAGAGGGGGAGAAGAAAATTGTAAGATTCAAATAAAGCAAAATGAGTACTTGCTAGGCTGAAGCAGAGAATACTGTTTTATTACACAACGAAGTGACCACATTCTGTTCCCACTAACTGAAACTAGAATAAATACACTGCATACCAAAAGAACAAATTAAAAGAGATTTACACCTAAAATGTTATATAGGTAATAGACCCAGAGATGACTAGTGTGGGAACTTGAAAATAAGCAAAACAGGAAAATATTTTGGTTTGCAAATGGGATGTTTCTTGCATCGATAAGTTGAATGATGATTGATTACACTGAAGTGTATTTCCTTTCCTCTCAGGTCTTCTTTGGGCCTGATTCTTACAACTGCTCCAATCAAACTGTCAGAGGATAGCATCCCTGACATACTTTTGATGAAAACTTGTTAAACATAATTGTTTAGTTTATCTTTTAATGAGTACTCTAAAGTTTCTGCTGGGGATTTCTTGTCAGGCTGTTCTGATGGAATGCTCATTCTTCCTAATCTTGAAAACAGTACTTCAGACTTGGATGTCTGTTATCATCTGAAAACTGAAATATAGTCAGCACTGCAGCTACTCTGTTAATCTTCCAAATGATGCCACTTACCAGGATAGATGTAGCACTTAAGTCCTTGTCTGTCATCCCTCCTCCTGTGCTGTCAATCGCTGGCTTTGTACAGTTTCTGATTAAGTCAGCAAGGCTCACCAAGATGCTGTCTGTAGAAGCATACTGATCAAGAGTACATTTCAGAAAACACAAGTATAGAATGTGTTGTGTACTATGGAAAATGGGTCACAGAAAGACTGTGAATATAAGGTTGACTGAAAGTCAGTGGGATTCTCATAATTGAGAACTTCATGTGTTCCTTTACTGACCTTCTTCATGTCTGGAACAAATCAGTATCTGGCCTTTCATGCCAATAAGTACCAGGCTAGCTCCATCCATTTTCAAAAGCTAATCAAGAGCTGTAGCTCAACTCAGTACAGCCTGCCCAAAACTTTACCCTTCAGTCCTGAATTCATTCTAATTCGGGAGCATCAGAACCTTGCACAAGAGTCAGCAGAGATACACACACACCTCCAGACCTTAGGTGGCTGAATCAACCTTTGGGAAATATCTGTCTCTTCATTAAGTCCAGAACAAGCCTATAGATTTGGCCTCTCAGCAGAGATGGTTTTAATTTGAAAGTCTAAATTTAGCTGGGATGCCACTAGTAAGAGGTCTTAGTCCAGGGGGACGTTATGACACATTTGATTGTTCAGCTGGAATAGATCCCTTATTTTTATCTCCAGAATCAGAGGTTTGGTTTGGTTTGTTAATTTATACATACAGGCAACAGTTTTCAAATGCACATTTTGCAACCAGACACCTACAGGCATCTAAACTTAAAGAGTTCTGCTTTACAAGAAAATGGCTTGTCTTAAAAGTGCGTGAATGAAGACAAATTATGTAACTTCACTGCATTTCGGTTTGAAACTGCTAGCACCGTTCTTATTTCTCACTGCTAAAAGCTGCTTTAGACAAGTGGGAGAGCAGGCGGTCTGCTGTACACAACAGAAGAAGCCTCCTGTGCCTCAGCTGCAGCTATCAGCAGCATGTGCACAAATGCAGAGCGTTGGGACTGAGCTAAGCAAGTGAAAAAATCCCTCTAGTGGGGTGACACTGCAATAGTCAACTGAGCACAGGGCTGGACTTGCTTAGGCTGCATGGCAGTGGAAGGTACAGAGCAGCTGCTTTCCCAGCCACACGTACTCCCACTCTGTGCATCCCAACCAAAGCTGTTGCTCTCAGCTTGTGTAACACACCTGCAGGATCCTGCTGCTTTTCACAGAACCAATTCTGGCCTCTTCTTATTTCAAGACTTCACACTGCCTGACAGAAAAGTTTCTCTTGGACACAATGACTGCTCTTAAATAAAATGGATTTGCCTTCTGTTTTAAAAACGTTCTGAATTCAGAATCTTGGAAACAAAGACCCCTCAAAGCTACGATGAGAAGGTACAGAAAGGCACCTTCTCTAACAAAGTTTTACCACAGGTAGCTGCCATTCTTCTGCCTCTCATTGTCCTTATTATCCAAATTCTCATTGCACTTATCCAAACTCCTATCAGCTTCAACAGGAGCAGGATCAAATCATTAGGTTACTGCTGTACATGTATCTTATAACTGGATGCAAGAGCTTAACAGCCCAAAGCATTTCACGTTGCTCTGAGATGTCATAGGTATTGTAACTCAGCTCAGCTCCTGGTATCACCTTTCCAGAAGCCACTGTCTTATCTATTATCTTTGTTCTTTAGTCTTAAATGAAGTTAACTCCAGTCAGGCTGCAGCATTTATTGCAAAAGCATCTGATTTCTTGCCAAGCACATTCTCTGAGCCACCAGAGTGCTTCTATGCCAGATGTGCAGATCTGTACACAGTAATGGGCTTCAGGAATTATAAACCATTAAGAAGGAGCAAAACAGTCTCTCAACTGCCCCTTGAAACAGTGAATGAAAATGTAGCAAAAGAAACATCCTCCCACTGGGCTCATGTCCATGCTGTGCTAGAACACCTCACCAAGATCAGCTTGGCACTGCATACAAGAAACAGCTGTAAACTGCTGAAGGAGAAATCCTTGTTTAAAGTGCAATTAGAACGTGCTTTTCTTGCTTAAACAGATTGTGATGTGAAAATAAATATACACAGGAAAGCTCAGATTTACTGCTGTGTTGACTAGGCAGGTCTCCTATGGCTTGGATCATTCAGTGACAGCCCCTGCCCTCTCCCTAAACTCCTCTCTGTTCTTAGCATCACTCTATAAACGTGTATCACCCTGTTTCAAAACATTATTTTCTCTCTTTTTGTCCTTTAGCATGATGCAGCTCCCTCCTTGCAGTCCAATTCCTTTGCTTCCCAACCTGCATGCCATTTGTATCTCCCCTCCAGAAGACCACTGTATTTCCTTGAGGCAGATTAAGCTCTCCAGGAGACTAACCCTCAACAAAGGCCTAGGCATGTAAGTACCCCTATTAATTAACCTATTCATTATGTAAAGCAAGCTATGGCCTCATCACAGCACAAACACAAGTACACAAAATAAGCATGCTTGGATTTTCATTTGTATCTCCAAGCTCACAGGGAGAGGGCAGCTTTACAGGTCCACTACTATTGTTTGAGATAGAACAGCTTCCCAGTCTTAAAAAAACATAAATAAAAATAAATTTTTTTTAAAGCCCCTATTCTTGAGCCCAGAGATGCCAGTACTGCCACTCTAGCTTTTAATCTATGCATTACAGACAGAACTGAGGTCTCCTTCCTAATGCTCAGAGGGGACGTTCCCTCCTGCACAGAAGGATTACAACAGAGCCCAGAGCCCACGTCTCCCCACACTGAAGCTTGCTCAGACTCATCTCTACACCAGCAGCCCAAACTGGTCTGCCTTACTAGTAGCTGCATCCTCTCCTAACCAGAGAAGAAATCCATAGTTTGGTGTCATCCTGCACAGCATACTCTACATAGGGAGTTTTGGTTGGGACACATTCATACTAAACAGTCCTATCCAAAAAAAGGGAAATAAGGTGGTACTAAGATCAGACTCTCAGATGACTATTCTGCCTGTTCAAACTAATCAGATTATGTTTTTGGAGAGAAGGTGATAAAGATCACCTCTTTTCTTTGGGCCAGTCTTACAAGGAACTCACTTCTTCCCTGAAGAAGTTCAGTTATATCCGAACAACAAGAAGTAGTGTGATAAAGAAAGGCTGAGGTGATTTATGGAAGGATGGAGTATGTCCTGCCATGAAGAGCTTACAAATGAGACAAGAGTAAGATAAACGTAAGGCCTCTGGAAAGCTCTGCACAAGTTTGAAGGAAACTGCTAAGTAACACAGAGCAGAGTTGACCCTGCTTAGAAATCAACAGTCACCAGTGTTTAGAGGTGATTGCTAAGCCATTTTGAGTTCCTTTTTGTCAAGCTGAAAACCACTTAAATTCCAACAGATACAGAAAAAGGCAGTATTTTTGGAGTTCATCTTCCTGCTAATGTCCACAAATTTCAACTGCCATCTCCACTCCACAGCTCCTCAGCATCTTATGAAGAAATTAAGCTCCCGTTCCAGATGTTTTTGTGTGATTTTAGAAGGCTCAGTTGATCCTACTTTCTTTCAGCACTTGACACCATATTCAGTAATTCATAGCTTTGCTGTAGCTACCTTATTTCTCAATTATTTAAAATATTTCCTCTCTTCCCATGCAGTTTCAACCTGAAACAATCTGGTTCTTCACTCAGACTAAAAGAAAATCAAGGCAGATGAGGTATGAATGGAATAAGCACACAGAAGCATGCTTAACTGAGCGAAGTACCTACTAATATGAGTGCTTACTCATTCAAGGCACAATTTTCCCATGTATTCCACAAGTGCCACAAACTGCACCCCTGCTTTTCTAATGTATGTGGCTGGTGAACAAGCTCCACTTCCAGACAGAAGAAAACTGACCTCCAAAACCATTCCTTTGTAAAGTACCTAAAATCAGTCCTACTGGTAAATACAAGAAATTTCAGATAGCATGCCACTATGCTACAAACTTAACGGAAGAGCAGTTGACGGTAGTGAACTAATCAAAATAGCAAAAAAACCTCTTAAATTTATCAATGACCACCTGTTTTCAAGAATGTACTTAACACTCAAGCAAAACAGGACACTGTAGAAACAGAGGAAATGTCAGACACTGGTGGTAAAGACAAGCAAAAGCAGCAAATACACCACAAATTAAGAGATCCCAGTGATCTGGAACTTTATCTCAGAACCACAGATAAATAGGAGGTGACCAAGCTACTTTATGAATGGTATAAAATTAACTATGGGATAACTTCTCACTGCCTAACACTGTAGAAAGAGAATGTTCAACAAGACTTCTCATAACTTGCTGTTCAATCTCCTCTGAAACGTCCAAAGCTCACTGCTGCCTAAGATGGGAATCTGAACTAGATGGATCAATGGTCCAAAGCACTTTGGCAAGCCCTTTGTTCCTGCTATTTTAAGTTGTCACACCTACAAGGAAAGGGTTTTTCTTTTTAATTTTCTAAGTTGTTATAAAATTGTTTTAAGAAAGCAATTGCAAAGCTAACAGGGGTAGAGAGCACAGGACTTCTGTCACCTAGGGAACAGACAATATCCTCCCAGGAGCTGGAATATAATCATAGCTGTATTAACTGGCATCAGCTAACAGTTACCTTAAGCAATAAAACAGTCTCAAAGCTGGAAGAGTCCATTAGAGAGCAGTTACTCAGAATAACAGGGAAGGTAATAATTTTCCATATCATACCTTCAAACTTACAGACACATGGCACTGAAATCCAGTACAGCTCAGCTGTAAATCAACTGTGCATCACAGGACTATTAAATGCTTTCAAACTGTTCAAAAAGTGTTTTCCCACTGCTTGGTACAAATTGAAACAAGATGTATTCACAGCTGTATGAATATCAGAAGGAATAATAATTTATTTTTTCTCAATTTCAAAATCAATTCCTATTGGTGTATCTAATTAAATAGAATTTTTTGGTCCATTTTCACAGAATATGGATGAAATGCAGGAAAGAAAAACAGTTGTTGATGCCTCAAGCAGGCATCTTTAGTCATGAATGGAAGCTCATTGTGCAATTAAAATAAAACTCCAAAAAGATCTTTAAAATAACTTATAATGCTTTTTAGAAAGCTCATAGTGATGAATTTACTGCTTGTTTACTAAGAAAATCCAGCTTAGATTTAAGATGAAAGCAGTAGAGAAACCAGATGTTAGGACAAATATCTGAACCTAATGCAGTGCAAAAACAATTTAGTACTCATGTTTTTAATGATTGCCCACATTTCCCATGCCATTTTGGCTCCCCTGAAGCAAGGTGGCCTTTTAAAATTACCTTGTTCTACCCTGAAGGTCGTACTATAAAACTCATGTGTGTGTCTGCACCCAGCAAATTGAGTTCAATCCTGTAACAAGTGTCCTTCAAGACATGAAATGACAACTTTCCTTCCCTAATTTGTCTTTAAATACTGTGCAATCCAACCAGTAAAATAACACTAAGCAGCACATGGATTATGGACCATGCCACTCACTGTCCTGTAAGGTGGAAAGCAGAGAAGGTACTAAATGGAACATCACAAGGCAGTTTCTATAGAATCAAAATGGGCTATATTTTAATGGGGAGGTTAGCTACCATATAATTAAGTTCCTGAAACTTACTGTCGGAGGATATTATAAATATTGTGAATGCATGTGTTCAAAAAAGTTATTACAGAAAAAACTGCAATAGTAAAATTGGTCAAGGTCTACAAAACCAAAATATATGAAAACTAATTAAAGAAGTCCCTAGGCTGCACATGATTTCAAGCTGGGAGAATATGCTTGGGAAGTTTGCCCCTTTCTTTTTGCTCTTCCTTCAGCATTGCTCCCAGGTCCAGTAAGATACATAATATGGCACTTTAATCCAATACAGGTGTTTATACATCAGAGAGGACCAAGCAAAATGATCAGTCGCACGGTACTGAGATTATAAGGTTCTCTGAGATGTTATCTATACAACTCTGCCTTAAATCAGAATAAACTGTATCCAATTCTTCCCCCAACAGATGTGTTTCTAAGGGGTTGCTAAGTATGGAAAAAAGTGATGACTTCACAAGCTCTCCTTAAAGAGGTCTAGACCCCACTTCGATCTACAAGAGCATGTGCAGGACTGACTCAACTACGTCAAAACGTGGTGCTAAGAGACAGACTTTCTCTTGTCTTCTCTCCCCAAGTAAATCCATGCCAATCGTCACACAGAAAGTAGCTGGGCATTGCCTCCTAGACCTAACAAGTAAAGCTGCAGTCAAATATTTTGCCTTGTTACATAAAAATCAGGAAAGTCCCGCTCTCCAAATTCTTTAAAAATTCTTCTTATAAAAAGCAATTGTGGGTGGCAGCCATGTTTACAGAAACATCCTTGTATTCACCTTTCAAATCTAGGGGAAACACTGCAGCACAATAGCTCTAAGTGGCTGTGTTTGTTGTAAACGAAAGCTACAGGTTTCTGAAACTCCGCCTCATTTTGCACTGTACCATACAGAGAAGAGCCACACAGTCATGGACCAACTGTCACCCCAAGGAAGCAGTGAGTTTGAAACCACACATACATGATCTCAAGCCCTCACCTTGGAGTAAAGCGTTACAAATCAGCTTTGTGGAAGACCAAAGACCAAGACCAAGGTTGCATCAACCTCAAGTCAATATGGGATCTAAACCTCAACTCTCAGAAGCCTGAAAGCATCTGAACAATTTTAGGCAAGGCTCGTCTTTGCCTGTAGTAGAGCAAGAAAAAATTCTGAACCTGGACTCTGGAGTTTTTCTTAAAAATGTATTACTGAGACATATATCTAGAAGATTAAAAGAACAGGACTTCCATAGAAACAGTCTTCTCTACAGTTTTCCTTTAAACAAAGGCTTAAACCACTATGCTACCAAGATATACCATAAATACAGCTTTGAGGCCTCTTTATCATGGAATGATGTAATGCAAAAATAAAATGCTGAGTTGAAATTTCCTGCTGGAAAATAAACCTGTCAAGTACAGCTGGGAAAGCTGTATTATTTGTTTGCAATCAATAGGGTCTATTTTGAAATTCAACCATGTCACCATATTATCGACCACTGAAGGATCTCGGGTATTATGTAAGTCATGACACACATCCTAAAAACTAAAACCAAGCTTTCACCAGCAACACCATAATTATCCCACAGGTGATGATTTTCATCACAGTTACTAAGGAAATGGGCAATTCTCTTTTGATAAAGAAATAATTTGCCACTAGCTCCTCACAGACTCCTAGACCTCTACTCTACTCCCTAAAATATTTCTTTAAAAGGGGCCAGGGTTATTTGTTTCAAAGACAGTGGCAGATCTGTGCCCCTATAAGGAATTTAATGCATACAGACCAAATTCTCTCATGCTGCATGTCTCAACTTCAGCAAGTTAACTCGGCAGAGACCCCCTCCCCTTAAAGGATGCACTTTTTTTCTTTGGTTCTCCGATATTTTATATTTCTCCATTATAACTCTGAGGATTACTACTAGAAGGATTGTTGAATGTGTTGCATGTTTCCAAAACAATACTCACTGCTGCATCCATTACTCCATCCTCAGGAACACCAGTGGCCATTCACATTAGTGGCAAGAAGGATTTTTCCCTCTTTGTAAAGTTCCATTTTTTCTGCTTACGATCTCCCTCAACAAGACTTGCACACCAGACAGTAGAAACTGTAATCTCATTCTCTCACACTGTGCATACATAAAAGGATTTAAAACTGGTAACACTTCTCTCATTATCCTTGCATCTATTTGTAATAGCAGGTAACTCAGAACAAAGTGATGCCTATGTAGTACCAAGCATGTCATTATTGTCTAACTGAAAATCCATACAACTCATGTCCTCCATTTCTTTCTAATATATTCCTTGAAATTACCTTGTATCTGTGTCATCTTCCCCTCAGTGACCACATACTTCATTTTCTCACATAACTGTACAGACACAATCATCTCAAGCTAACAGTTTTGGCCAATACACAGTTAATAGGAACTAACCTTTTTTGCATGAAATACATAAAATAAATCTCTCATTACCCTTTTTCATTCTTCATATTTTTATACTTTTACTTGTTTTTAATTTTACTTTTGAAATAACATCTCAATATTTTGTTGATTTTTTTCCTGAATCTGCATTTTCAAAAAGTACCTAATATGCAGATTAGATTGCGCCTTTTGATACTAAGTTTTCTAGCTGTCACGTTTCTTTGATTATTTCTGACATCTGGGATCAGCATGTGCCATTTCAAGGCATGAAAAAGTTCTTACAATAGAGTAGTCAGTTCTGAGTAAGAACTCTGCAGCTTGCACTATTGATACTATGTGTTCCTCAAGAGAGTCAAAGTGTGCTGAAAGCACTCCAAAAGCATATTTCTTCCTGGCTTTTCTCTAATTCCAAGCTTCGAACACTTGAGCAGTCAGCCAACAAAGCCTTCTAGCATCAGCTCCTAAATTCTACCAAAAAGGCATGTTAGGTGCCTAAGCATTCCTCTTACAGCTGGCCCTCAGAATCTGTCTGCTTTGAATGAGCAGTGCTGCAAGAGGTCCTGACGTGTTTCTTTTAAGGCATACACTTTGCCACAGATGTAGATACTTGTTTCTACGTGCAATAGCAGGGTAGGAGAGTGGGGAGAGACAGCTTGAGTAGGAAAGCTGATAAACCTTTTTTCATTAATTACAGTTAGCAAGATCAGCCTCCTGCTCACAGAGGTTGCTGTTTTCTTTAGTTCAGATGCGTAAGTCTTCAACAATCTCAGCTGCTGCTTCTCCCACAGAGTCAAGGGGCTCCTGGAAAACCACTGTGAATGGATGGGCCTTTCCTGCAACAGTGTCTAGATTCCTCTTTTTTTCTGTCCAGAAGAATAACCCAACATGGCCTTTCCATTTGAGCCTGACTAAAGTTTACCTGTCTCTATTTCTCCAGTTTCTTCTATGCTATTGTGCTTCTTCTCTCAGTAATGGCTTTTCACTGTTCATAAGGATACCCACTGCCCAAGGGGCCCAGTATAGGCCTGGCCAACTTCCCCTGCTCTGACCATTTTTTCTCTACTCCTTTCTCCAAGTGTCAAGAATTATCTTTATGTAAAAAGCAGCCAGCTAGCCAACAGTGACACCACCATTTGTTTTAGTGGACTTTCTGCAGCTTGAAGTTAAAGGGTTCTTTGCTCCCCTCTTAAATGTAGGTTTTCTATGCCTGATGAAAATCCTAAGACTTACTAGCCCATCACGTCTTGGTTTTCAGTTGTAAATTGTAGGGATTGTTTTGCTCCTTCTACAAACACTGCAGTAGCTACACAAAACTTCCAGTTTTCCAGACAGGATTATCTAAGTGATAAGCAATTGTGCCATATCACTGCGTCAGTAGTGACTTAACAAAGTACAAACTTAGACCACTTGCAGGTGCCAAAATGAAAATCACTTTAAGCTTTCTAATCCCTGGGGGGAAAAAGAGAAAAAAAGTGAGAGAAAAACCCACACCAAATTTTCAGGAATATTCAATTCAGCTTTTGCTGGCTAAAGCTGTATCTGACGTTGTCTGCAGCAGAATCCAACTACAGCTCATCAAGAAAAATGTAACTTCTTTATTTAACTGTGCATTCAGCTCTCTAATTTGAGGATTTTTGGTAGTTCTCTGATTCCCAAGTTGGTACAGCACACATGGTTTCTACTTTCGTAGCTTGCACCCAAAACCTGAACTTTTGACTAGCTGCATAGATGAAGCTGTTATGCCATCTATGTTTTCCAGCTGGGAGGAAAAACAATCTTAAAATCCATCTGAGATCACTGTAAAGCAGCTGATACTGTTCAAATGACCACAAAAATGTGGGTGAAATGCTAAATTTTCGATGGTCTCTAAAGAAAAAAGAAAACAGGAAGATCCTTATGAAAATACTGAGTGGGAGATATTATCTTGCCTAACAAAGGCTTGCACTGCGAGACCACTAAAGAAACTGAAAATATACCCTTTAGCAAAGAATAAAGTTGAAATCAATCTTAGCTGTCTTGTTTGCAAACGTAATCTGATCCTCATATTTCAAAGTAGCTGAAAATGACTCAAGACAAATTCACAAATCCAGTTACTCAACATGAGATAATGGAAATTATGGCTCTAAAACTCATGAGGGATGCTTCTGAGAAAATTTCTGGAAAGTGCTGTACAATTATGAATGATGAAACAATGGATTTCTCCAAAAGACAGCTAGTGGTTTTATGTCTGCAGTATGTGGATGACAGCATGAACATTCATACAGAGTTCAGCAGATTCAACAGTCCATTCTATACTTGTGGTGAAATTACGTCAATAACTATAGAATTATAGAATCACAGAATGTCTTGTGTTGGAAGGGACCTCTAAAGGTCATTTAGTCCAACCCCCCTACAATAAGCAGGGACATCTCACACTAGAATAGACTGCTCAGAGCCCCATCAAGCCTGACCTTGAATGTCTCCAGGGGTGGGGCCCCCACCACCTCTCTGGGCATCCTGTTCTAGTGATCCACCACCTTCATGTTATAGAACTTTTTCCTAATGTCCAACCTAAATCTACCTTTCTCTAGCTTGAAACCACTGTCCCTTGTCCTATTGTTATATGCCCTGTGGAACAGCTCTTCTCCAGCTTTCTTACAGGCTCCTTTCAGGTACTGGAAGGTCGCTGTAAGATCCCCCTAGAGTCTTTTCTTCAGGCTGAACAATCCCAACTCCTTCAGCCTGTCTTCATAAGAGAGCTGCACTAGCTCTCTGGCCATTTTTGTTGTCCTCCTCTGGACATGATCCAACACATTCACATCCTTCTTGTGTTGGGGGCTCCAAAGTTAGACACAGTACTCTAGGCAAGGTCTCACCAGGCCAGAGTAGAGGGGCAGAATCACCTCTCTCAATCTGCTGGCCACAATTCTTTTGATGCAGCCCAGGATGTGCTTGGCCTTCTGGGCTGTAATGGCATATTGGTGGCTCACATCCAGCTTTTGATCCACTAGTACCCCTAAGTCTTTCTCCACAGGACTGCTCTCCAGCATGTCTTCCCCAGCCTGTATTCATATCTCTGGCTGCCCCACCTCAGGTGCAAGACTCTGCACTTGACCTTGTTGAACCTCATGAAGTTCACCTGGGCACACTTCTCCAGCTTTTCCAGGTCCCTCTGGACGGCATCCTGTCCCTCTGGCATATTGACCGCACCAACCAGCTTGGTGTCATCGGCAAACTTGCTGAGGGTGCTCTCAATGCCACTGTCAATATCATTAGAATGTTCTGTGCAGATCTAAGGGACATCCAGTGGTATGGACAACACTGCTGTTTTCCATCAGCCTGATTGCAAATGGAAGAACTGGAAGTCACTTCTACTAACTGCTTAGAATTTCCCTTTATCTACACAGACATTTTACTTGGAGCCCTCAACACAGGAAGGACATAGAGCTCTTGGAGCTAGTCCAGAGAAGGGCAACAAAGATAATGAGAGGCTGGCACACCTCTCCTATGAAGACAAGTTGAGAGAGCTGGGACTGGTCAGCTTGGAGAAGAGAAGGCTCTGAGGAGACTTTACAGTGGCCTTCTAGTACCTGAAGGGGCTACAGAAAAGCTGGGGAGGGCCTTTTTACCACGGTGTGTAGTGATAGGACGAGGGGTAATGGTTTTAAGCTGGAAGAGGGGAGATTTAGGTTAGACATAAGAAAGAAATTTTTTGTGTGAGGATGGTAAGACAGTGAACAGGTTGCTGAGGGAGGCTGTGGATGCCCCCTCCCTGGAAGTGTTCAAGGGCAGGTTGGATGGGGCTTTGAGCAACTTGGTCTAATGTGAGGTGTCCCAGCCCATGCAGGGGGGTTAGAACTATACGATCTTTAAGGTCCCTTCCAATATCAACCATTCTATGATTCTGAAATTGTTTAACTTTTTTGGAAACACTCAAAAGGGATGAAGCATATTAACAAAGATATGTTGCATATAACATGTAGCATCTGTGTTCTCTATGTAGCAACAGGAATAGCTTCACATTCTGAGAACTCCTTTGCTCATGTGAAACCTGGGAGGATGTAAAGAGTACAGTGAAAGATCCTGAATTGAAAGCATAGCAGCTCAGATGGGAAGGACTAATATCCTCTTTGGTAATGCATTAAGAGAATCCTAGACATGGTAAACAACCAATCTTTTCACAGCCCTGAAAGGACTGGATGTATTAATAGAGAAGGCCACTTCCTTGTACAAAAACATTAATTTCCTTTAGTCATCCAATTGAGATAAAAGTTACAACTTGTTTATATCCAGTGGCTATTCACCAAAGATTGCTGGGGTGCCTGAATGCCATTACCAAAAATTAAAACGGAGTTATGGAAGTCTATCTGTGCTGAAGTAATTGTTTTCATAGCATCTAGTATTCAATCAATTTGAATGCACAGGCTTAGAATGCGATTCAAGATATTTAAACACACATAACAACTCCAAACATAACAGAAATGCAAAACCAAAATGAGCTTCAAGTGGCTGATTCTGATTTCAGCTGTAATTGGCTGATTACTCAGCCTCTTCTGTTGCAAGCCAACTGTAAGCTCACAGAAAGATCCTTGTAGTCAGTGCAAAAGTATCTCAGTTAGCTCAGCCAAGGCTGGCTTCCAGAACAGCACAATTGATAATTTTGATGTTACCAGCCATCAGTGCTATAAGCAAGTGTAGTTTCAACACTTTCTATCATGTTAAAAACAGAGCTTCAATCCAAGATGAGACAGTTATTTCTCCAGTGTTGTATGGTTTTAAAAATGAGGACAGACTTACAGCTCATAGATGTTTTGGAAGAATTCTTATCAAGAAGTGGAAGGCAAATATGAGTGACTAGAACTTCTCTTCTTTCAGCGATGCCTCGAAGTATTTTCTTCACTTTCCCCTATTTATCCCCTGGATAAGTGGGACAGAAAAAGCATCCTCACTAAATTAACAGGTTCTGTAATTGCTATATTGAGAGAGTAGATAGTAGAGGCTATTTCCCTCCTGGCAGAGCCAGTTTTCCCTTCCAAATCCAGCTTTTCCTTAGATTGCAGTTATAATCCTCCTGTGAAAGGGACATTTCCTCAGCTCTTCTAAAAGCTTCTGTTAGTAATAGTTAGCTTAAATTTTGCATTGAAATGCTCATATTGGTCTAAAGGTCATGAATGACTGTTTTCAGAGCAACAATGAATACCCAAAAGCTGAGATCAGAAGTCTTTCAAGGTATTTTTGTTTAAAAATACTGTTCCCTGCTCAGCTTGACACCAGAGGAAACCTTGAGAAAAGGCTAGACTTCTAGAAATAAGAGTGTCCATTACCTACCCAGTATTTCTCTCTCTGTAGGATATCCTGCTAGACTGATGCTTCAACTCTGTTTGCCAAATAGTAAATACTTAAGATATATAATGCTTGATCCCTTTGCATCCCCTAGGAACTACTTCAACATCAACAACTTAAGGAACTGATTTGCATTCCCTCCTCCATGTCAGTATAGAAAAAAAACAACAAATAAGAATAATCCTCATAAAGTAGTTTGTCAGAAACCTTTGGCTTTATTACCAGCACATATATTCCTACGATTTCCAAGTCTTCTTTCCTTATAAGTCTGACCTCATAGTTCAGCACAGTTTGATCCAGAGATAGCTGGCATCTTTACAGTGAGTAGATAAGTAATGCCTTCATGCAATGTGACAGTAGTTATTGTGCATATAGCAGAGTAAAGTAATTGACTCTCCTGATTTATTACAAATGCTATCAACACAAAATTCACAGTAAGACTTTCATTATATTAGGTTTTATATATAAACATCTCCACGGGTTTTGCCGATCCATTTTACATCCAAAAAAACATAACAGCAGGGATGCATAAAATATAAATATGTCTGAGTCTGTATTTTGACTATTTCTAAGAAATATGCTGTAAGCAATTAAAATGATAAATAGAATAGGAAAGGAAGCTACTTCATTGTTTAAATCCAACATTTCATGCTCAAATGATTTTGCAGGATCTCCCTCTTCTTCAGATTGTCCTTCCATCTACCTGGACTTTCCCCTTCCCCCAGCCCCAAAGGAAATGAACTACAGACAGCTTGGGGGGGAGATAAGATTTATGCGTCTTAAACACTATAAAGACTTATTATATATTGCAGACAAAAGTTAGACAGTTCCTGCCAAAAACCTAGTCTATACATCCCTAGCTACAGACTGAGTTGGTGCCATAACCTGCAGTTTGGAATGTGTTTGTATCAGGCATTACCCAAGGTACAGATCAGGTGCTTCCAACCACCCAAAAAAATCTGTACTGAGTGTAACCATGTTGATACTGCTGGCTTAACAGAACATAATGGAACTTATCATTTAGTTTGTGACACCTGACCCATCTGACAACACTCCAGGGCTTTTCTGAGAGGTGGACCACTCCTCTGCCAAAAGGCATCTTCAATTCAAAAAAGTTTCAGCTTGAGTCTCTCTCATACAAAGTCAGATTGAAAGTCAGGCTTTCCAAGGACAAAACTGAGGGCCATGCACAAAATGTGTCATTATATTCACACACCTGTCCATATGTTAGATATAGATGAAGACTGAATACTTGGCAATGTAGAACTCTAGTTAGGGCATTTACATGAGCAAACTGGCTATAATCCTGCCCTCATACTTAGCCTTCCAGGAGTGAAGATGCAGTCCTCAATGAAATAATGCTTTTGCCCTAGCTGTGAAAAACCTTATGCAGCATTTGGGTTAGGTTTTCCAATATCACTCCTCTGAATGGCTAGACATGAGACATTCATTAGCTGAAGTATCAAACAAGAGCAGATGAAAGTTCTATCACTAAGTATTTTTTCCAATTCCACAATTCTTTCAGCAGCTATAAGCAAACAGTAGCATTCTTGTCAATCAAGAAGAGTCTGTGGGCCAGACAGATCCTATTGGCTAGAAATCAAGATAACTCCCATAGAGATTTAAAGAAAAGAATTTATTCTATTATAAAATACAGACATTTGTTGGCAAAAGAGTATACATACATAAAAAGCAGATTCTAAGTTTGCAACTGAAAAAACATCTCGCATTTATTTTTTAAAACACCTGTTTCTTCTATTCCCACCCTCATATCTCCTATATGCCAGCAGTAATTTAAAGTATTTATTTGCAAGTAATTATTTTTAAATACAGGTAGCAGGTCAAATGCATTACTGTGTCTGCTGATACATTATCCTTGTAGAAAACTAGAGCTTCCATAATCCCCACAGACTCTACCTTCAGAAAGAAGTCCTAGGACATCTTAAAGTCTCATTCCTTCTTAATTGGGCTTGTATATCTACTTTCCTATACATGTGAACAAATATGGCAGCTAGCTAGGAATTTAATTATCAAGTAAAAGTCTAACAAAATAGCACTTTCCATAGCTTTCCGTCTTGGTCATATTACTGTGCCTTCTGTGGGCCAAAACTTAATTTAACTCTACCATGAGGCAGAGGAGAGAACAAATATTCAGCGGGTCTGACCAGGACATTTCTTTATGCTTCAGAGACAAGGACTGAGCTG
This sequence comes from Chaetura pelagica, assembly GCF_000747805.2. Classification (NCBI taxonomy): domain Eukaryota; kingdom Metazoa; phylum Chordata; class Aves; order Apodiformes; family Apodidae; genus Chaetura; species Chaetura pelagica. Next base: position 641,931 of record NW_009952574.1, read on the forward strand.
ATAAACTACAGTAAAAGTCCATCAGTAGATAAGAAAGGCCCTACTTGTGGTAGGTAAATAATGTTCACTCCAGCACTGTATAATTTGTTTACTCAGCAGGTCTGGTTTAAGATTGTCAAGTTATTTTTCAAAATACTTTCATATGATCTTCATGAATGGTCACTGTTGTACTACTCTCTCAAATCTCCAGAAACAGGAGTCACAACAAGAGATCTTATTACCCATTGTTGAAAACAAAACAGAACTCTTTCTGTAGTGGAAATAACCGTAGGCAGTCTAATCTCCTTAGCTCCACAGGTGTCTGCCGGTGTGATCTTAAATGGCTGTCTTCCAAGCACATGTCATTGTGGTCTAGACCCCAGCAGCCAAATCATTCTGTGAAAATTAGATCTATAGTAACTGCCAAACTCTTCAGGAATCACACGGAGTACAGTGTGCATATATCCACCAACATATGCCTAAATTACTTGTAGATGAACACTGCTCCTATCACTGCCCTGTTTACACCTAGGTCCAATGACAAAACATTCTGCTAATTAAAACAAAAGATGACACTCAGTCCTGCCTTCCCACTGGCTAAGAGTGAAATTCTTCCTTGCAAAGGAGCAGCTATTGCCACCACTGTAATGATGATTACGTGATACTTTGATTCCAAAAGCTAAATCTTGGCTTGAACAAAGTTAGCTAATCTGTCTGTTGTGTCACTGGTGTTCAGAGAGGAGGTTTGTCTTCACTACACTGTAATGTTGAAACAGTTACTTATAGGAAACAGCTTCCTATATATTCCAACAGCCAAAACCAGCATAGACACAGAACCGGTGCTCACATACTGCAAAATGCTATAGGGCTTATTCTCAGAAACAGGATTACAGAATATTTTCTACTTTTAAATGCACATAAGGTGGCAGGCAGGGCAGTGACTTGCATTGATCCCTTTCTGTCAGGCCAACACAGCTCTGCTCCCTACTCTCACTAAACCAAAACCTTTCAAGAAGCAGAGCAGACAGGGCCTCCGGAAGCTCCTTCACAGGCTTCAAGCTTTGCAGAAGAACCCTGGTCATCTTAAGGATACTATATCTCAGCTGACATAACTCCTACAAATGCACTTCATTACTGACCCAGCCAGAGGCCTTTAGTATTCAAGCCTCCAATTTCCACTGAACACAGTTACTATAAAGTCAGGCCTTAAGGCAAGTACCATCTTCAGTGTTCTCCAGAGACACCAGTGAATCTGCACAGTCCCAAGTAGTATCAGGGTAGCTATCGCTTCCTGCCTTTTAAAGGTGAGGGACTGGAAGCAAGGAGACTCGGTAAATCAGTCCAGGACAGGTAGCAGGACTGTGTTCAGAGTAATGCTCTTCCTCAAGTTCACCGTCCTCTCTAGGTGCCTCTCCTTGTACTATGTCTTAGAATGCTTTACAAACCATCCAGGAGAATTTCTGAAGACAAAGGATGAGATAATTTTGTTCTTAAGGAAGTACATCTTCATCCAACCTTGTGCAAAAGTGGAATGGTACTACTAGGGACCAGGTTAGGCACAGAAGAAGCTGCTCAGAATATTCACATAATCAAGATGTCCAAATGAAAACATGTGGTTGTCATGGCTGCCATTTCTGTTTGCTAATTTTTCCAGTTACTGCATACATAACTCAGCCTGCCTAATGTGCATATGTACATGACAGTTTTGTATTTGCCAGAATACTTAAAAATATTTCTATAGTAAAAGTATCTCCAGTCTCCTACTGAGATGTAGTACCCTTTGTCTAGATAACATACACAAGGCTTATAGACGGTTCCTCCCCAAGGAATTTATAAAATAAGTGGGCGAGGGAGGAAGAGAGGAGAACTGAGGCACAGAGAGTCCAAGTAATGTGTTCACAGTTGTACTGCAAACCTATAGAGATTTGGGAATTAAAGCCAAGTCCCCCAAGGCCCAGCTCAGTGCATTAACCACTACACCCTCTTTCCTTAAAAGCCTACTCCCACTTTCAGTTGCATAGGAAATTGGAGAATTGAACAAAATACTTGGCACCAAGCACCAATACGGATGGCTCACTTAATTTCCCAATACCTCAAGTAATCACTACACACATCATGGTCTCTTGCTCCACAATATATACAGTATATAGTCTATTTTCACAAAGCCACAAGTAATTGTTGCTTTATCCGTTAAGAGTATTTTGGCAGAATAGAGGTTTTTTGTTTTGTTTTTGTTTGGAAATCCTGCCAAAAACCCTCTTTGGTGGATAGTAACACATTTAGGGACTTGTTACGTTACAAGTTAAAAAACTTGATTAAAATTACATTCAACAGAATGGAGTTGGCTGAAAATTCAGAGCATCAAAGAATGGGAATCTTTCCCAGTAAGGCCAAAGTTACTGCCCAGAGTCCATGGCAAACAATGGAAGTATTCATCAGAAATAATGCACCTTCCCTGCTGTATGTTTGCAAGAGCATTGAAAAGCAGAGCTGGACCTGGTATCAATAGGTTAACTCTATCTTAGAAAAAAAAACAACAAAAACAAAACAGCCTTGAGTCAATCACAATATCCACAATATATTTCAAATTTCAACTGTGCTTACCAAGATCAGATGGATCATGTTTCCTAAACAACTTAACAGTTAGCTCAAAGAGCTTCCAAAAAGCTTCTCTAAGGAGAAGTGAACCCCTGAAAGGTTTTACATATATCCATGGATACACACAAAAATACCTAGTGTAAATTTTGAAGCCTTTCAGAAGACCTGCATACATAAGATGATGCTGCCAACATGAGCCAAAGCCCACAAAACCCAACTCTAATAGAGTAAATACTACAGCCTTGTTTCACTGCTGGAACAGTGAGTAGTGGCTTATTACAACTGACCTGCTGACCTGGGTTTCTTAAGGTCACTGAAACCTCTTGAGATACTCATCTATCTTGTTGTTGTCTTTCACCATAATAGCAAAGGAATTATTTATATTCGACTACATACAAGCTATTAGTGGAGTACAAGATTCCCTTGGTTTAAAATGGAATTTAAGCCATCTGCAGGTACCATCAGCAGTCACCAGCCTTGAGCTGCAGCAGCTCCATCATCTCAGTAATCTAGCCAACTACTTTCACATTAGTGTTTAAACACAGATGTTAAAAATACTTCTCAATGTGGTGAAATTGACAGTGAAAGGGAAGAAAGGCAACCATCATTTTCTGAATTTACAAGAAGGCAGAACACTTTCATGGATACACCTGCAGGTGTCTTACCTATGGGTTGGAAGGTCTTTCACTTCTCAGTCATCAGAAGAACTAAGCCTACCCCAGAGACAAAGTACACCTCGAAGAGAAATCAACTGGTGAAATACTATGACCCCTTCCTAGCAGGTGACCTCTGTGAAAGGACCCATCTGCCTTCATCATACAAAGTCAATGTTGCTGTTGGGAGCCAAAGAAAAAGATTAAGGATTGAATGGCTCTCCTGCTTCCATGAGGGAAAGCAAATGCCCCAAGCCTATGCAAAAGTGCAATGGATCTGCTAGACCTTGCATGTGGATACACGGAAGACTGAACAGCTTCACTGCTGTCACCACACTGTTTTGTGCATTTCAAACGTGTCTCAGGTTTGCTTATCTATCTATATGGTCAAGTCACCATGGCTTATCAGCTGAGCCATGCTGTCTGCTCATGGAGTAAACATTTTTAGCCTGAAGCAGGTGTGAGATCATTCCTCTCAAGTATTTTTTCCATGGTGAGCCAAACATTATTTCCCCTTTCCCACAGGCCCAGAGCACAGTAGGGGACAGTCATCACAGTGTAGCTGGTACATGAGAATACCTATTTTGCAAAAATGAACAACAGTTATAAAACCAGAAGATTTTAATTGTCCTCTGTCCCTGAAAAAAACATGTCAAACCTGTCTAAAATAACAACCTTGTACATTAAACAGGAATATCTCCGGCCAAATACAGGCACAATGGAACACAGCTTTTAGACATGTAACACCTGAACAGCCACTGGTCTAGTCTCAGCTCTCCATCTTTGATTTTTGTTCTTTTTAATTACTTTTTTTCCCCCCACAAAGCTGAGTTTATAGCAATTGAACAGTTTTCTGAGCCCTGACTGCATGCTGCATGGACATTATGACTTCAATAAAACTTGAAGCAGCTAACGGTTAACAATAAAAAAAATAATATTTTTCCTTCAAGCAATTAAATTGTAATATAGAGCTCTCTAATTCCTTCCTGTCTGGTCCCACGGGCCTAAGAATAAGGCAACATGAGAAATAAATAATGTGTTGCAGTTACATTGTTTCAACCAAATCTTAATGTCTCTACAGGAGAAAATACTGTCTCCCTCATTAATTCTGAAATCTCTTTTATGGTTTCATATATCAAGTTACCTTTCTACTAACCTTTTATTTATACACTACTTTACTGCATTATGCTTCCAATTCAGCATTGTTTTAATGAGTAATTTGGCTTTGATATATCTATGACACATCATAGGCAAATTCACATTTTGTTTACCCCAGCAAACCCTCCAAACTAAGCAGACACCCAACATTCAAAGGGCCTGCAATATTTTGCAGCCACACCTGAATGTCAGATTATTTTTTATTTATTTCCTTCCAAATGCAAATAACCTCCCAGCTCACTTTAACAAAGAAGTACCAGCAGCAGACAAGAAAGGATTATGTTAGAGGGAAGGGAGGATCCAGTAAGCATTTAGACAGGAGTATTCAAATACCAGTCAGATTTCTAAATCAGACCCTGAATAACCTACATGGAATGAAAGCAACAGTCCCAAAACTGCAACTTTAACATAATCTGGAACTCTACTTAATCTACTACTAGGGAAACTGTAAAGGGTCCAGTCAAGACCATGCTTTCAGTGCCCAGTGCTTTGTGAACAGATGCAGCTCTTTTCTGAATGTTTTACTGCAATCTGGATTGTAGTTAAATACAGGTAACAGAAGGTTCTGTGAGCAAAACAGCCACTTCTCAAGTCTACAAACTAATTTATAAGAATTTGCAAGACTGAATTTATGTGAAAGAACTAGATAATATACAGAGAACTAAAGGGAAACCTCAAAACATGCAGTGGAAATGCAACTATCTTGTACCTTGATGTGGAATCAAAGTGTGACTACAAGAGTAAGGTGGGGGAAAGCTTCAAAGTGTCTGCTGGACTAAAAGGAGAAGAAAAAACTTCAAATTCGATTAAGCTTTTTTTTTTTTTTTAAGGAGCTCAGAGACTTAGTTCAGAAACATGTCAAACCCAAAGAGATTCCAGGCTTAGGTGTTCTGCTTTCACCATGTTGATTCTTCAGGGTACTTCTACCAGCCATGATGGCTTGTCCAACCTGAGCCTTGGACATGCAGCTATGTGTCCTAGGCAGGAGGCATACCTGACCTCACTTACCATCCCCATCAGGGACAGACGTTCCAATGAGAAATGTTCCTCTCATGGCACCTGGGTTGCAGATCTCCTACAAATGTAACCCTGATATTGTTACAGAACCTGCATCATGAAGAATGACAGAGGCTGCTCAACGCATACTTGTTTGAAAAAGACAGCAAATCAGTCATAAGAAGTGTTGATTTCCTAATAATGTTAAAAGATCATAATTCCAATTAAAAATTAGGTGAGGAAAGAAAGACTTTGGTTCTGTTTCTTTTTTGAACCTGACATATTACCCTTGCTGGCATACATAACAGTCACACAGTTAGGAAAGCACAAACAGCACTGAGGAGAAGAGTCTTTCTTCCCATGTCAGAGGAACTGCACTAGGATACAGATCCTAAGGCAGCAACTTAATGAAAAAATCAAGTTTTTCAGTGTTGGCAGACATTTAAGTATGTGCCTGAAATGGGGCTTTGCTTCAGAGAATTCTTCTGCCTGGTAAAACTTTCTATTATTTTACAATAACACACGTGCCCACACATACCACCAGCATCTTCAGTGACGATGTGTGCCCTGGAAATACTAGTTATTGTTGCTCCAAGCCCTGCATTTTATGAGTTTTTAGCAATTCTTAGCATTCAAAAACCTCATTCCAAAAGGAGAAGAATAGTAAAGTTTATTAAAAAAAAAAAGATAGGCAAAGACAGGCAGCAGCTGGCATGAACAGAAATGGGCACCAGAAGTTTCCTTCTCTCTGCACATAGTTTTGGTTGCATTTACAGGCTGCTGCATTCAATTGCCTCATCTGTTCCACACTAAGAGAAATCCTACTTTTGACCACTCTTCATAGAAGTGGCCCTCTAAATGTTTCTGGGTTACTATTTGCTTATATGCAGTGCTCTTGGACTACATATTTTCCCCTTAGTCACTAAACACTTTACAAAAGCAGGTAAATATCACTAGCCTTATTCTGCAAGCAGCAGCACAGAGAAGCTGCTTGGCTCATTTTAGATCCTAACAATAAGCCAAGGAAGAGTGAGGCCCCAAATTCGGATCTAACACGCAGACGCATCGCTGGACTTCTGCACTGTCACCAGAGACAGGTGGCATTCAGTTGGGTTACACACCACACATTCATAATAAATTTTACTGGAATTAAGAGGCAAAGTATATTACCTTTGTTGGCAAAATTAAATGCTAAATTAGGGATTCAATCTTGTGATGAATGCCTGTCAGGCATTTCTAGGGAGGTTCCTGATCCGCAGCTGAGCAAGGAAGCAATGCTTAATTTTTTCTGTTTCATGGAGTGTTTATTCCACTTCATGAAACTACTTTTTCTGTTCTTCTCAACAGGGGCTCATCCTGGTACCACTTTCACCTAAACCTCTATCTACAAAACGCTCTATAAAAGCCTCAGTTATAATGCCATGATTTAATCAGCCCTTAGCTGAACTAGCTTAATGAAGAACAATTGTACAAGTAAGAAAATCATTTATCTCGGGACTGCAAGGCAGATAATTTTGGTTAAATTTTTCCAGATGGCTTCAAAATATGAAAATTAGCCAAACTCTTTATCAACCTACTGAAAGAGCCTGGATGCATTCCCTGGCTGATTCATAAGAAGAACATGTTGCATATAATCTATATGGCAAGATATTCTCCATTCTTGGCCCCCAGCACAGGGATATAATTAATCAGTATTAACTGATAAAGTGTTTTTCTTTCCATTTATATTAGAAATGCAGATGAAACATTTAATTGTTACAAACTCTGGATTTTATATTCTTCCCTTCTCCTCTTTGATCTGGTAAGCTCTAAAGGTGGGAAATGGGACACTGCTGTTTTCCAGCAGCACAAACATCTGGGATAATGCTAGTGCTGTATGTGTATGTATATATTTATGTCTGTGTGTATATATAGATAGAGTGTAGTGCTTTGAAGGTGCTTGATAATAAAGACTCAAACATGACTGTTTCTTACCACCTAGAACACAACAAACCACAAAAGAGAGTGGCTCACGTTAGACAGGGATTTTACCTCAGTGACACCTATAGCTCTATTATGCTGTGGTGACAGCATTCCTTGGAATTGTTTCTGTCTACCTTCCAGCTAGGTTTCCTCTTTACTAGAGATGCAACACCACAGCTAACAGGTCATCCTTGCTTCCCAAGCACTATCCAGGGAGATCCTGATGTATGATTTGGCCACTACCGGAATCTTCTAAAGGCCTCCTGCTCAGTCTGTTTAGCTTCCTTCAGCAAGCGGTGCCCCAGCACCATCAGTCTGAGTCCTCCAGAGCAAAGAGATGCAGAAACACAAACTGGCAGTAAACAAAAGAAAATAAACCAAGAAAAAGCAACAAGTTGAAGAAAAGAACTGCTCTGGCAAAGCATACCAGCACACAGCAAAGGAAGTAGAAAAATTGGGGGAGCCAACAAGAACCTTTTCCGTAGGAAGCAACGTTGAGAAGAAAGTTGTAACTGCATGGCTTCCTCCCTGGCAGCCTGGTACCAAAGCTGACTCCACGGACAATTCTTTTATGAGACAGGAAATTATTAATAGCACAAGCAGTTTTCCTAGAAAAGCAGTATCTGTTGGAGCTGAAGGACTTTAGGTTTCCTTAAGCTTACACAGCCTTAGAAAAAAAATCTAAGAAGATTTCTGGATTCAGTTCCTGTCCTACTGCTAGCACCACTACACAAAACTCCAAATGCATTTTGCTGCCAGAAGCAAGCAAGACAGAGTTTAAACATCACAGAGAAGCTAAGCATTAGGATAGAGAGGACACCAAATCTCTCTACTTGGCAGCATGTAAGAACAGACTTGGCAAAGACCTACCAGAAAGGGTGTGGGGAGCATTGATCCAGGCTGGGGAACGAGGGCATCTATCATCTCTTGAGTGCTGGCCATCATCGCCAGCCATTTCACTGGTGATTAAAGGTTCTATTTTTCCAGGAGAACCTGACAACCTGGCTATGAGAGCAGAGAGTTGTGATGCCCTCACAAAGCTTAGGGTAGCATTATGAGTATAAGCCAAAACACAAGAAATACTCTTCTATGTGCCCTTCACAGTCAGCATCCAGTTTCCCATTTGAAGGTATCATCTTTCTAAAAGTGATTCATTTTTCCACTTTATATACGACTGAAGGACTAAGCTGTGTATTTTCTTCAATACCATTCATTTTCTCCTCCCTCCTCCCCCTTTATTTTCTACAAACATTGGGCATCTCTGATCCAAATCAATTCCCAAAAAAATCATTCCCATTCTTTTCAGTCTCAATCTACTTTTTTTTTTTTTTAAGTCTCCATCCTATTATTCTTTGAAGCCTTTTAAATTCTGCTAAATCCTTTAGGAAGTAAAGTATTGATACAACATTATACTACTTTTTTCCATTTTCTATTATTTTTATTCTCAAACTTCTGTTGTTCTGGCTTATGCCATACAGCTGGGGAAAGAGAGCTGAAATCTCTACAGGGAAACATCTGTATTTTGAAGATTTTCACTTCCTAATGGGAGAGAAAGCTTATTCTAAAATCCCAGGAAGGTTGGGATGTTTAGGGAGCAGGCTGGGGAGAAAAAAATATATATGTAAGTATTTCCACTGGATTTGTTGGAAAGCAGGGGGATCCTTTAGCTAACATATTTCCAACACAACTTACTCAGATGATACTAGGCGAAAGATCTTCGTTTAACTCAAATTAAATCACACAACATTTTATAAAAACAACTCTGTTCACAGAAAACTGTGGTTCTTACATAGCTTTTTCATTTTGCAAGGATTTGCTCTGAGAGTCCAAACAAAAGCAAAATATGCCTAAAATTTACATTCCTTCCCTGTAGAAGATTGAAGCATTTTATTCATTTAAATACTTGAAACCTATTATTTTAACATGTTTTACTGCATCTCATCCAGAAAAATAGATTGCTTTTAGATGACAAGCAAACAGCTATTTATTTGGCACAAGCCTCTCACAATGAAGAGGTTACAGGAAGGAGGTGAATATTGCACAACATGTAATTTTCCTTTGTTGTCATAAAAACTATACTTCATGTTTTCTTATGTTTGTAGTGAAAAGTCTAAGCTAATATGAGGTTAAAATGCTATATACACTAACTTAGGAACTCAAGGTTATCTTCTCCTGCAGCAATGTGTCTGTTCTAGAGCAGATGCAGATTTGAGGAGGATCCAAGCTAGCACAAATACAGCCACAAGAGGCTGAAACTCAGGAATGAAAACGTTGCACCAAGCCAGAACGTGTGCTGAGATACATCCACATAGCTGAAATCAGTGGGAATATTCCAGCTTTGCACCTGTATAACTAAAAGCAGAACACAAACGCCTGCTTTCCCTTTAGACTTAATACTCAGTTAAGACATGAAAATAAATTCAAGCTGTTCCCACTTCTTATGTTTACCAAATGCTCTAATTGCTCTGCACAGGAAATACTTCGAGGATACCCTTATGCTGACATGCAAAACATTACATAGGGTGATTCTCTACTGAAGTATTAGCAAATAGTATTACCTGTGCAAAGTCCCAGATACCAAGGCGGGGAAAAGCAACTCTATCTGACTCGTGCTGATCTAGCCAATTTGCACCCAAATAAGCCTAACTTAGAACATGTTTCCAGAGCAGTTTCTAGCTGCGTCAAAGGCTGCTCTCATAGATCTGCTGACCAGGAATCCTGAAACATACAGAATGCAGGTAGGGCCAACAGTAAAAGCAGCAGGCCATGAAGGGTCACTAATTCTTAAGCAGAACTGAATAAATTCACTTGAAAGACCAGAAATACAAGGTGGCCAGTGGCTCACAGGAGGAAAAAAACAAAACTCAAACTTTCCAAAGAGCAAAAGATTATTAATCCTTTTCTGTTCAGCTTCTAAAGTTTTATAACCACATATCTCACCTATAAATACTCAGTCTAACGCCAACGTGTCTTGTTCTGTGTAAACTCCCCAATCAATGCTGCCCCTTTTCTATTAATCCACCTTTTAAAATACGTTCTTTTATTAGGTTTTAATGTCTAACATGATTTAATCAAGAACACATGCCTCATAAATATCATCTGTCATGTTCCATTAGTTTCATGTGGAAAAGTACAAGTCAATAAACAAAGGTTGTGCCATAAATCTGCCTTGAACACATTATACCTCAAATAAGAAAATAAAAACATGTGTGTCCTTTGACCTGGATATTCTTAAAATGGAACTTCAGGTATTGTCTTATGCCTTGAAAAATGTTTAAAGCATTCACAATTAATTGCGTACCTAAGCAATTTCAATTTACATAATGTTGATATGGAGATGGTGATTAAATAAGCACTATGCCTTTAAGGCACCTGTTAAATAACATCACTGCCTCTGGGTTAAAACTGATATCCTGGACTGTGCAATGAAAACCAGGTCTCTCCACCATGCAACTCTCCTGTAAAAATCCCTCGTAACTCATCGAGGAGCTATTTGGTTCAGTTATTAAAAGAGAGAAGAAAGGAAGAAGGAGGGAAAAAAACCAACCAAACAAACAAAAAAACCCACAACACCTCCTTTGCTTGTGCACTGCATCGAATCATGGTTGCTGTGAACACAAGCAAGGCCAAATAGCACGCTTGGGATCCCTGTGAGCTCTCCTCAGCCCCTCCACTCAGTAGTGGTAGACACCAGTTTGCCACCAGTTCTGATTGTCCAAGTACACAAATAACATGAGTTACTCAGTTTGGTACTTAGAACAATGATCAAATTTGATGTTTAGGTCATTAGGGAATTTTTTATTTCAGGAAATTCCTGGCCTTTCCAGAGTTGCAGGCCACAGTCAATGCTTTCAACCTCACTGGCTCTCAACGACACACAGTAGTTTGTGGGTTTTGGTATTTTCCACTAATGATGTCAGCTTGTTAGAGGCTGTTGGGGAGTGCTCTGTGGCTTGTGGGTGGTGTGGGACAGATGGTCCCTGCACTGAGCATTGATTGCCTGCAATAGCAACAAACTGAATCTGATTGTGCATGTGGTCCTTCCCAGACCCTTGCTGCTACCAACTCAAGTGAGCTTTGGATCAGACACTCTCCCTGTCCAGCCTGCTGTTCTACAGCAACATGGACAAGAAGGTCCAGAATATTCACTGGGTTCCCTGTCCATTCCCCAATGCCCTTCTGCGCAGCATGCTACCTGTTGTGTCCTAGAGCTGGCCAGCTTGCCAGGTGGCTCACTCAATTTAGCTCTGCTGGAAGCAATATTCTTTTCCTGAGGTCCCACATACTTCCCTAGGATCTGGAAAGTGGTGAACAGTTCTGATTCCCATCTAAAAACAGGGAAATTTGACTGATGCCAGTTCTAGAGTCCTTGAGAAAGGAAGTAAAATGCTTTCCTCTCATACATTGTGAAATTTGGGGAACAAGAAGCTCAAAACTCAATAGTTCAGCTTTGAAGCTCTAAAAAGAAAATAAATAACAGGGTTTTTTTGCCTTAATGACTACTTTGATTACACACTTACTTCCTGCAGGTCCAGTTTGACCTCCTTGTATAGATGGACCTATACTGAAGTCCAAGGTAGTGGATCCCCATTAGTTTCTAATTTTTTGTGTTCTTCCTGCCTTTTCCTAGTGTTCCCTGTCTTCCATGTTCAATCACATTTCAACTCCTCCCAATCCTTTACCCACCAGTTGATCAACTCTAGGATATACACAGACACAGATGATCTGGGTGCCCTTATCGGCCCATTATCCGCCTCTCTCCGAGGGAAACAAGTCAACATGTTGCCCCACCCTGCCCAACTCTGCAGTTAGAGCATTTGCTCCAATGGGAACAGCTGAAGTTAACATTGCATAGTTTTATGTGAGTCCCCACATTGAGTTTTCTAGATTTCACTCCTTTCTCAAATGTTCACCTTTGAAAAACAAGAGATGCATGTCTACAATCTGAGTAAGTCACCGGTTCCTCTACTTCTGGATTTGGAATTAGAGGATAATACTATTAGTCAGAAACTGGTGAAGTACAGCACTCCTCGTTTAGTTACCAGGTTCTAAAACTCACCCAAATCTCTATCAGTTGTGACTCTTAAAATAATATTCTGTAGTCCATCATCCTGTAAGAAAATCCACTGCCCTGGGCCTTGTTCCAACACTAAAACTGCCTAAAGAATGTAATTGTGCCTTATGACACCTCATTGTGCTTACCTGTGAGAGGCAGCAAGAAGACCTCAGCATCTGCTGCCTTCAAAGCACCACAGATCTGAGGTTATGCCTGGGATCTACTTACTAAGTTCCTCCAGGTTCCAAGTCACACCTTACTGCTACCAGGCAGGTCAATCACAGTGCAGGTCAGCCAAAGCTGCAATGGCTGTTGTGGGATGGGAGGAGGCCATGTGTTGAAAACAAAGAAGGAAGAAGACAGCAGGTACAGGCAAATCTCACACTCAGCCAGTGATACCGATGTGGCTGGTGCCTCAAGCAAAGCCATAAAAGCATTCCAGCACTACAAAATTCCTGCAGTATTGGTGAGTATCACTACTGAACTTTCCTGAAAATAATCTAAATAGATTACAGCACCACTGTTGTCAATCTTTGCAAGGAAGAGGCTGACAAGGGGTATTCCTGTTACCACAGGAACTTCCTCACTCTCACATCACTCAGTTGGCAGCACTGCCAAACCTGTGGGCCTCTATTAAAATTTTGAGTTTCACAGTACCACAAGATCAAGACAGCACTCAGAAGAGTGATCATCATCACAGCACCCTGATGCAGTCCTTCATAAATCAGAGTTTAGAGAACCAGCCCAAATGGCTCAGACCTCTCAAGTGTCTCACAGGATAATCTAGGAGTACGTAAAGTATTTTATTTTATTTTATACGTCAAGAGAAAGGAAACTTCATGTTCTCAGTGCCAGACACACAACCACCTGGGTACTACACAGTTCCCAAGTGCTTACTCTCAGACAACATCTAATGGGACTGACCACCAGGGCCCTTTGTTGGCAGAGGAACAAGTCTCTTCCAAAAACCCATACTAATTACAGTTGCTCTCAGGGCCCTTATAAACATCAGGCTCCACTTTCCAGCTCTTGTGTTTCATTTTCTTTCAATAACAGTTTTTTTTTAAGTAAGCTAGTTTTCTGGGTCAGAAGGCTCTATGCATCAGAACAGTTGATAGGAAAGTCATAATACTTGTAATTCCCTGAGATCTTTTATCTTGCTTATCTTAGACGGACTCCAATGGTATCACCTGGCTAGAAGCCAAAGGAGCTCTGCTACTAAACCAACATGATAAGATCAGCACTGAGTGGAGGAAATGCCAACAAAAATCTCCCACTTTTCCCCAGATTTTCATCCAAACAAATTAGTATGTCCCTTTAGTTCCCCCCTCAACAAAGTCTCAGTGCCTGAAGGTCAGCCCCATCCTCCCTCAGTAACATTTAACTAATACAAGAGCAGTGTATTTTCTGAGCCGCTTTCCCACCCCACTGCTTGTCTGCAAGGCCTCAACTAACTCCTTGGTGCAACAGTACATGATCATACAGCATAACTTTCTAGTCAACTGTCTGCATCATGTGCTGGAACTCACTATGAGAAGAATTCAAAACTAATACTATTGCACCACTCACAGAAGATGCCATAAAAGGAGACCCACAGAAAGCATGAACTATGTAACATTCATGGTAGGTTTAGACTGGACATTAGGAAATTAGACACTGGAACTGGTGGTTGAGTCAGCATTCCTGGATGTGTTTAAGGGTCTTTTGGATGTGGTGTTGGTGGATATGGTTTAGGGGAGAACTTTGTAGAGTAGGGATGATGGTTGGACTCAGTGACCCCAAAGGTCTTTTCCTACCTGAATAGTTCTATGATTCTATTCTATGATTCAATGCCAGAAGGCTAAGTACCAGACCCAAAGAAGATCTGGTAGGCTCTGAATTTCCATTGACATCAATGGGAGTTAGGTGTCTACTTGATTTTTCAGTGGTTCTACAGTTCTTCCAAACTCTTCAGCACCTCCTTTGAGGAGCAAGTCCTGTAAAGGAATGTCCAAGAGGCTCATCACACATTTGTGTTGCCTGAAAACAACCAGCCAGTTCGCAAAGGAAACAGACTGTACCTGATAAGTACACAAAAAAAACCCACCACCTTTTATAACATTGTTCAGGTGTCATTGCTTGGCTTCCTAGGAGCTATTTAACTCTATTAATCTCTAAGGTAAGACCCTGTCTCTACTACTAGGTTTATGGAGTGCAATGTGATAGGAGGCATCTGACAGCTACCACATTGTGGAAGAATATTTGATAGACATTAGCTGCTCATTAAAACATACAGATTGTTTGCAATTAGCAAAGGCATCCCTGAATTTCACTGGCTTAAAACAAAAACAACAAAAAAACCCCAAGAAACCTGTCCACAATAACACAAACCAAGAACTTCATAGGATCCTAACTGATCATCTATAAAGAAATTGCACTGCAAATGCTCCTAGTGGTCACCAAAGGGCAATTGCCCTGTTCAAACATATAAATCAAAGATACCACCCAAAGGAAAGGGGAAAGGAAAAAAATGTCCTTGTGATGACAGTTCAGACTGAAATTAATTTGCCCACTTGCAGAAATTCTGAAAGTGTTTGCTCTCGATTTTTCATACCCACCACATGGCAGCTGCTTTCTTCCAAAGCACACACTTGCACTGTTGTGGGCTGTTGGAGCAAGACAACCAACACTGGAAACAGACATGTTCCATGGTGGCACGGCAAGCAGTGGGCACAACGGCCACACCACAGGGTGCGTGGAGCCGTAAGTACATATACAGACACAGACTTGTGTCTGGCACAGGGACGGACAGAGGGGGAAGGTATCACAAATATAAATCTCAGGCCAGGGAGCCAAAGAACTCAACTGAATTTTAGTCACATGGATATCTCTCAGTTTCCCTTGGCTGACTCCATCAGCTGTGGCCCAAAGTTGTAAAACCTGCCCACAGCTGCTCTGCTCACCCCCAACCTGATGTTTCACACTGTGACTTTATGCAGGCTTATTTGGGTCTAACAAGGTCCTTATTTTTCTACAATGCAGGAAATAAGGAAACCAGCCATCAATTATTAGAAGCGCAGCACATCTGAGCCGCGTGGCTGTAAAACAGATTTTTCTTTAATGAAACTGAGCTGGCATTTGCCAGAAATAACAAGTGCCCATGACCAAAATGTAAATCAAAACTAACGGAGAGTTTTCAAAACTTTGAATCATTGGTAGCAACAGACAAGCTCAGAAGGAGGTTGGTATGATTTTTGGAATGTCTTAAAAATGTGTGACTAATATGACTTCTAAAGACATTATTTGTGAGTTAGTATTTCAGTCTCCCCACAGAAAGAAAACATCATGACCAGAGAAGGCCACAATGTTTGCTGTAATAACTGTGTTAGTATGTCACTACTGCTACGCTAGGAAGGAGGCTAAGAGCCTTTGTTTTCAGAAAGCAAAGAAAGGGAAGACGATGTTGAAAATCATCAGTGCTTGTTAAGAGAAGGAAGATCACAGTTGTTATCCTTTCCCCACGTGTCCCTTTTTAAACCCAGAACTCGGTTTTAGTTGGTCTCAGCCCAGGTCCTAGGAGACAGTAGGTTCCATCACAACATCTTTGAATAGAGTCTAGTCTAGTCACAGAGGAGTGGTGCTGTTTACTGAAGAGGGAGACATAACAAGAGGAAAGAAAGGGCGGGTTTGGCGAAACATTAGTTGCTGGTGATTGCCTTACCATAATTACTGGCAAAACTGTGTGACTGTGGTGTGGTAATGCTCCTCCTGCCCCCACCTGCCCCCTACTCTTTGTCACGAAACCCAAAATGAGGCCCTAAATTTGTCCTCAATACGGATGCTACGCAAAGGGCTGCAATGCAGAGAGCACATGAAAAGCAGCACCAGCTCTAGCAGCAGGAGATGGCCAGAGACCTGATATTTTACAGAATGCAAATGGAAGCTGTTGGGATGGTCTCCTTGGCTAAACTAGTGATTCTAACATTAAATGCAATTGCCCATGGTGGAAATTAGTAGCTTTTTTCTGTAGGAACATCCAGACCTGGCTCAGCAATTACAAGTACCAGAGGATTTATCACACCCTTTTCTAAGCTGTGCCAGGGTTAATTATCTTTGCAGTCAAAAACATGGGTCTTCCTTCTTTGATCTTTCTTGGTTTCCAGCCATGAAATGCTATTCTGCATTTTTATGCACCCAAAAGAATCCTGAAGTATAACATATTTTTTCCTCTGGTACATCTCCAGAACAGACCAGATTACCTCTAATCTTCCATTAGTCCATCAGTACCACATATGGGTTAGGATCTTCCAGTTCTCCAAATCCTTTGATTTTTTCAAAGCCGTTTAAGAAACTGTAAGCATTAATCTATCTTCCTGCAATTAGTGTGATGCTTAACAGAAAGATAACATCACTTCCCTATATTTTAAAATAATATATCACCTCATATTCCATTAGAAATTTATCATCTCTTACCAACTGAATATGACATCCCAATCCTTTTCAGCATCACTGCTTTCTAGGACATATAGCCTCCCATCTATAGAAACAGTTTATATCCTCCATACCAAGGTACAGTCTCATGTGTTTGACTGTATGAAAATATTAATTGTCCAGTTCCTGATCATTGCTTAAGAAATCCATGTTGCATGCCAACCTCTTCCTAATTTTTATTCATTATTCCCTTAATCTGAAGTGACAGACAAACTTTACTGGCAGTGGTTTCCTATTTTCTGTCAGGATCTCAGTAGAAAGTATTAGATAGCACTGGGAACAAAACTCAAACTCTCAGAATTAGATACAAAATACTGCCAGTATACAAAATAGAGTTGTTCTATGTGTGTCTCAATTTCTATAGATAAATCAGTTTTTTACTCTATTCAAAAGGCAAGGTGTTTGTTTTCTATACCACTATTTTTCTGCCATCAATGTTGTATGTGACAATCCAAAATATATCCCAGAAGCTTAAGTCTAATCTACCAGTGCATTTACCTCTGCCAGCCTCACTCTCAGGCTTGTCATAAAATAAGAACAAGCTTGATGAACACTTCTAAGAAGCAGGACAGATTCCTTCATCTGCTCTGTTAACATAGACTTCTGCCACAGCACATCCCTACTTCTAAACAGTCTAAACTCCACTTGGACCATAAGGATGTAAATATGATCAACAACTGATAGTGCTGGAGGACTACATATTTGGAAAACAGGACGCATTGCAAACGAATAATAATAATTAAATGTGAGCCTTATTCACTATCAATAAGGCTATTTCCTTCTTCAGAACAATGGTTGGCATTTTCTATCCCCAACAGGCAATAGTTTGTCAGCAGTGGCATGTCCCCAGAACGCCACAGAACATTTCACAACTGCTTTGTACATAAAAATCAATCATTTTCCATGCCCAGTTGTCCCACCACTGGCTCTCCCAACTGCTGCTCTTAGAGCCCTTCACTCAGTCTGCTTTTTATTGTATGCCTTCTTGGTGTTTTCTTCACAAACAAATGGGTGGCCAGAAACACCAACATTAGATGAGGAGGGATTTGAACTTTGTTCAGAAAGTGAGAGAAAATAGAAGCTTGGAGTATTATAGTTTGAGGGACCTCTTGAAACTCTTTATAGGGCCTAAGCAGCTGAATGTGGGAATTAACAATGTCACGGGAAAGATCCCACACCAGGATTTCCATCCAGCCTGCCTTTAAAATCTCCAGTGACAAACAAATCACAGCTTACTCGGGCACCATATGTCAAAAGCTAAGTATACTTGTAGTTAATTAGTATCTTTCCTAGTGTCAAGCCCACGTAACCCCTGTGGAAGAAAAAAACAAAGTAGAGAGACAGAAGGTGCTGAATATCAGATGCATTTCACAAATGAAAATGTACAGCTACACTCATCTTCAGAAAGGATGCAAAGGGAGATTTTCTTCCATACCAGCAGAACAAGATGGGTGCTTCTGAAGGATGTGTGGGTACCACACACACAAATCATAACTCTAATCTTAAAAATCAGTGGATTCCATGCTTAGAAGGTCCTTCTTGTATCTAGCTTATACTCTAAATCTGGGTTGCTCATCAAACTAGCAAATGCAGTAGTCAGGAGCCTTCACAATAGAAGCTGTATCTGATCTGTCAGATCGTTTTCTCTAGTAGTAGTTAGTATCGTAATTCATTTTTACCTAAATGCTAGTTGGTTATGAAGCTATTTTTCCCCAAGTTTCCTCTCAAGTCTCATATTATCTAGGCTCTGAAACTGCCTCTCTGTCACTTCAGTGACTGCTTGCTGCCAAAACATCCACCCCACATGTTAAAACATCTTTATCACCTCTAATGTTTACTGTTCCTAATTTTCAAGTCTCCCAGCAACTTCTCCAGCAGCTAGTAAAATCTCTATTGTTGGCATTAACACTAACCCTTAGCAAGAAAAGTTCCTGGGGCAGGTTAGTTCCACTTTGAGAAACTTAACCTGGGTACCACTGAGGCAGCAAGCCTCTGCAAAACACCAGTGTTTTCACTCAAACTTGTCAAATAAACTGTGCTTGTAGCCAATGCCATCATACATTTGGGCTTGAAACGATATCAATGATTAGTCAATCCAATGGTTTGCTCTCATTTTCTAGATTATGGTTCTCTTTATATTGGCTCTCTATGACAAATCTTGCAAAATATACATACTTGTAAAAAGCATTTGTGGAAGTAGTAAACTTATTAGCAAACCAGCATAAAAGCAAATTTTTAAAAAGTAGTCTGAGTATTCCTGCCACTGAACTCTGCCTAAAAGCTCCTGACAGGATGCAGTAAGAGAAAGGGATGAATAATGTTTCCAATAAGAGCTAGCTAAATCACCCTGACAGATTCTGAGTATTTGCATACTAAACAAACCAAAAGCTATTTACACCACTTGCCATACTTCTGTGTATATAATCCACAATTCAAATAAGAAACAAACCTTTACATATATTCAAAAATCAACCAACAGCAAAGTTGCACAAAGTAAAAGCCAGAAGCCAAAAGGCTAAGAGAGTAGGAAGAGTAAGTTTTTGAGACTCAAGGGCAGGGAAAGGGCAAGTGGACTCTAGCAGTAAACATCCCCTTAAATTTCCTGCATGCACATTTAAATCAGAGAGGTGCTGAAATACATGGGGATCTTTGTTTTGAAAAGAGAACCATTCACGTGCATAGTCTGTATCTTATCCCCACAGAAATATGACAAGTCAGCAAATCTTATCAAACAGCTCAAGACCTCAAAGAAAATGAGTATAAGCCAATTTTTGGTGTGTTGGGGGGGGTGGGGGGAGGAAGAAAAAACCCCCCACCTGTTCACATTAAAAACGTGATAAACCTTTTTCTTTTTCCAAGTGAACTAAGTCCATACTTACAGGATAAACTTCTATGTATGTCCTCCAGGGCTCAAGTCTGCCTCCTTTTTATTCGTTCTTGGCTTTAAAATGGCATCAACTTCAGATTTGCACCAGAGCTAGGGATAATGGAATCAGACCAGCTCAGTTTCAGTTGAACATAAACCAGCTCTGATGACTTCAAGGAAACTGAACATCACAAGAATCCAATATCCAGAAAGGACTGATTTAGTGTCTTCGGAGACAGTCTCAACTGCATGTAAAATTTGTTTTGACAGAATGATGAGGATCTCAGGAACCTTGTTGTAGCTACCTTCACCTCAAACGTTAAACAGACCACTGGGTGATTTCTGCCTCAAGAACAACAGTGGTAAGAGGCTTTTCCATCCACTGAAAGACAAGGGCAACCCTGCAGTTGCTTCCTCCAGCAAACCAGGGGATAAGATTTTCCTCCCAACAGGTTACTGTTATTGGCTATTTCCAACACAGCTCTCTTAACATAGCCTCCTCTCCCTCACCTCAACATGTCAAGCACTAAAATAAATAGAAGAATTCGTTCCTCAGCAACAATTCTGCAACTGGCAGCTTAAACTAGATGCCAAACAGTAAGAAGCCTGACTAAAATGTTCCATTAAGAACCTTACTCTCCCAAATAGAACAAATACGTATTTTGCACTTTTCACCACTCACACTTGAGGAAATGTTATCAAGAAGGGCAAGCATCACGTACTTCACATAGCAAAGAGAGAAATCTGGTCCACACACACACTGTGTAAAAGGGTGAAGCCATGATCACGAAAGTGTAACCCCAGGCTGATACAGCCACGTGTTGCAGTGCAGAATCCTGCAACAACACCAGATCAGATCTCAAACAGAATACAGCCACATCACCCAAACACTGCACCTGAACTAACAAACTCTGTCCCTCAGAATAGAATATTAAGCTGGCCCTGATGGTGTGCCACAACAAGTTCACTGTTTCTGCCTCCAAAACTGGTTTATCTTTCTCTACACCATATTGTATTATACTCTTGCAGCAGAAATCACAAACAGTACGCAGACTTGCCCCAAAATGATACAGACTAGACTAGAGCTCAAGCACCCTAACTCTGCTCATCTGAAACATTTATATACCTGGCCATGTTAGCTGCTGGCACAACCCTTCACCATTCTTGCCCGTTTCATGTACAATAGTAGATGACACTGGCTTTAGACCCATGCAGGGTATTGAACAGGAAGAAAAATCAAAAGGCGAATATGCAGTGCTAACTGACCTTTGCATACAAGTTACTGGGCTGCTTCTGTTTGCACACTTTCTCTCTGGGAGGGAATTTAACACTTGGGATCTTCTCTTCTGCCTCAAAAGAGCATGGATGGGGTTTCCAGAAACATTCAGTACTGGCCACCTCCTGAAATCAATGCTACAACTCCCTGCAATTTCACCAGGAGCAGCAGTGCAAAGCAAGACTTATGAAAACTCATGTTAAATCTTTTCTGGGATTTTCCCAGAAAATACGGGGAAATAAAATCAGAAATTTTCTCATTTATCTGTTCTCACTTTAACTCTCTCTTCTCGGTCCAGCACAGATGGGGGCTGGGAAGTAGGCAGGACTTACATAAGGAAAAACAAATAAGAACTGTTTTAGAGTGAAATGAGCCCTTCTGAATGCAAACTGCTGCTTTCCTCAAGCACCCTTCCGGTCCTATTTGGTCTTCTCAAGCGACTGCCACTATAGAGATGTTCCATCAAAGAGCACAACACTAAGTCATCGTGACTGATCATTTGCTCTCAGTGAAGGACTGAGTTTAAATCAAAGCCAGCTGCTTTAGAGAGGGGCAGGCGGCTAAAAGGAACTTAAAATAACAATAAAAAATGCAATCTAGAATATAACAACATAGGAAATCTACTCTTGTATTTCAAATAAATAACTCTAAGGTAGTTAATCTTCATGCACAGAAAACAATTTTATAGCTTTTTTTTTTAAAGTCATCCTCTAGCATTGTTGTTCTGCCCTAATAACTCTGAAATGTGCTACTCATCTCTCCCAGTTAAATATCCTGTTTCACAAGCCCACTCCTAGATATCTGAAACTGCACAGCATTTCTATCTAGCTTTAGGCATCTAGCATTCCAAAGAATTAATATTTAAACTTATTATAAAGGAATGGGGGTTGCATTAAGCATGCAGTATTTAGAAAAACATTCATGTTAATAAACTGTTTTGTTGCTTTTCTGAAGCACATTTATCATTCTTTAAACTCATAGAATAGTTATGCTCCAAAACTGACACATGTATCTATTTTCCTTTTTAATACAACCAAAATTTAGATAGGATTATAGAGTGGAAGCTATCAAATTTCAATTTTTACAATACACTTAAAATTATATTATCTTTCTTTGCCTAGGGGATTGTTGACTTCAATATTTAAGTGACTTAGCCACAGCAAATTGTGAAAAAGCAGTGAATCACAGCACTTTTTTAACATAATCCTTGACTCTCCACTTCTTGGGAAGCATTTCATGTTAACATCTTTATACATATTATTGCTCTTTTGTCTCTCAATCATAGATAAATTAATTTTAAAAACCCTAATCAGTTACAAGATATCACTAAGTGTTTTTTTTTCCTCTTATATTAGCTTTTTATTTACACTTTAGTTACGCCCTCCCAAGCCATCACATGTAATTTATTTACAGCATTGCAAGGCAGGCAAAATACATCATCTACTGTTATACAACCTTCTAGTAGGTATTAAAATACCAGGCCCCTGGAGACATACTCCGTATAGTTCAGCAAGTTCCAAAATAAACCAAACCACCAACCCCTTAAGCACTTAGAACAACAATGGAGATCTTTATTAAAAAGTTAGTTTTACAGTATTTGATGATGTCGCCTTAGTGTCATTTTCCCCTCTGGCTAAATATGCAAAAAGACACTAAGAATATATTTGTTTTCCCCTCATTCTGAAACAACTTACAACTTCATAGCTCTCACAAAGCCCTCCTCTTATCACACACATAAATGCCAGAATTAAAAGTAGTTTAAGATGTTTTGCATTCATTTAACCCTTAGAATAAATTTCATCAGGTAGATTCAACTACAGTGCACCTTAGCAACCACTATGCAAAATAATCACATATATATTGACACAATGACAGAAAAATCAGATATAATTATAACACAATTACTAAAGAAAAAAAATTAAATAGATAGAACTCAGGCACATTGTGATGATTTGACTGAGTTCAACCTTGTAATTCCTAAATGCTTAACACCTTAAAGTAACCTAAAACACAGAATTTTGATCTGTTTCCTATTGCAGCTCTGGCAATGTTGCATCTGTTTTTCAAGTAATCTCCTTTTAACAAATAATCTTCATAATTGGCAATCATTTAATCTATCCAAACTATTGACTGGAATTAAAAAAAAAACACAAACAAACACAAAACAAACAAACAAAAAAACAAACAAAACAAAAAACAAAACAAACAAAAAAAAAACAAAAAAAAACACAAAAAAAAAACAACAAACCACACAACACCGCCTTGTTCCAGGTTACTGGTGAAGCACAGATTCTGAGAACAGAAAGTTCCAGGTTCCAACTGAGATTTCACATTCTGGGTGCCAGAAATGTAATAGGAGGGGAAGGAAAAAGGGGAATGCCTTGCCTCTATTCTTCAAAGCCCCTGCAGAAAGGTAGTACTGCTGTAGTCTGAACTGATACTTATCTGAATGGAAGAACAGGCCCTTGCTTTTTTACATGCCCCATTTAAACGCAATAAAATAGCATGAGTGGTTTTAACCGGTCGTTCTGTCTATGTCATTGTAACGCTCCCTGCTCTCAGAAGAAGATAACAGCTGTGCCACATTCAGAAACACATACTTTTGCTATTGTTTGCACATTTGTAGGGCAAGATTACACTGTACCACAGTTAGTGAGAACTGCCCTTGCTTTGGAACCCTGTATTCTTTGAGTTACATCAGTGTGCTGGGAAACAACATTTGGTGGCTGAGAAAAAAAGCAAACAAACCCAACAGTCTATTAAAAGCAGTTTCATGCACTGTGAAATGATTACTAGATTGCACGCCTTGTTCAAGCCTGTTGACATATAATGATAGAAACCTGGAATACAAAATGGAGCAGTTTACATCTATATTCCCTCTCCAATTACCCTGCCATCGACATCTTCAACAGTTCTAACATCACTAAACAGCAGAGGTTCACATTTCTAGAATAATGGTAATCATGGTACTGAAGGAAATCATATTAACAGTACTACCAATTTATTTTAATAGTCCACACGTTATTCCACTTCCTAGCTTACAGATGAATTTAATACAAGCTTGTTATTTGTTCTACAAGCTTTTTCCCATACCCAGGAGAACTTCTGTAATATTATGATTGAAATACTGAGCCCGCTAAAGTTAGTGGCAAGACTCCTTCAAATACTAGTAATTCAGAATAAAATTTTGTCCCTCCTATTCAACTTACTGAGCATCTTTGCTCAGTGGAAGTAAAAAAAAAATAATCCCAACCAACTTTGTTGCAATAAAGTAGTCTTCCAGAAGACACTCACATTACATTTAGTAGTTATAGTAAACAGAATCTTGAAGTACTTCCAGAATATAATCTCAAATCTATTAAAAGTCCTCAGGTTACACTTTAACAGCTTATGTATAAATAGGACTGAACTCTAATATACTCATTTAGATACAGTTGAATACATAATTTAGAATATTCTAAGTCCAAAGTATTTGCATTTGATGAGACTACTGACGGGAACACAGTAATACACGTACTTAAGTACTTGTAAGGTACAGATTTTTAACTTTTTCTTACCATAAAATAAAATTTTTAAAAAGATCTTTTTCTTCTCAGCCTATTTAGCAGAGCATATAAGAATTCCCATTTTCATTCCATGTGTTAATGTAACATTTTAAAGTCAGAACAAGTAATTTATTATTTTTACTTCTATTCCTTCAAGTAAAAAGCAAGAAGTTACAAAATCTCTTCCACAGAGCAGACTTATTTCCTGTAATCTGACATGAGTTGTTATTCCATATAATTCTACATAATATTAAGACAGATACAATATTTATTATCTTCCTTTTTTCCAATAGCTGTATTTTTTCCCTGACGCAGAATGGGGTTTTTTGCCTTTACAAGTACTGAATGCCTTCCTATGATCACTAGATCTTCTGGTTTTTATTTACTAAATATTCTCTACTACTGATCCCTAAGTAACAATTTAGTCATTAGCTACAATTAAACTTCTTTTAAATTAAATCCATGAAAAGGTCATTTTCTATCCAGTGACTCTGATTTTGCAACAAAAATCATTAGAAGAACTTCCTTCAGTAGCAAGTAACTGCATGTTATTTTCCTATTCAAGACAAGTAAGCATTTTAGCAAGATTAAGGAAGGAGGGGACAGTCACAATTTATCCAAATTCCTTTATTCACACATTCTCCAATCTATAGTTTCTTCTCCTTAACAAAAAATAAACAAACAAAAATTAAGAAAACAACAACCTGAACCATTACATAAAAAGCAGTTCTGTAACTGCAAGTTCTGTTCAAATAAACCTTTAAATACCCTTTGTAGTAGAGTTCAAATGCAGCAAGAAGCAAGAGATTGACAGTGAAAAGAAGAAAAATGTATTACTATATCTCCATATAAAATTGATACAGCTTAGAGATCACTATAGCAGTGAGCCCATTCCCTGTCTCCTTATCAGTCCATATAATATATATCAGTTCTAGGCAGCCTCGTTTGCTCCAGTGGGATAATTCAGGTGAACACAGACAAAGTTTATGAAAGAAAATTGCAGAATCAGGCCCAAGACCAGTCGATACACCTAATAAGTCATATAACCAAAACATATGTTTTTGCTTAAGATCCCAACAGTATAAGCTGTTACTTACACAATGACTGTCCTGCTAACCAAGGGAATAGTCACAGGGGGTTACAATGGCAAGATTTAACCCTCCTCAACAGCAGAAGAAAATTGATACATTTCAGTACACTGATCGCATGTTTGCCGGAAGCAGCTACAGCTAAAAAAGAAAAAGAAAAAAAAAAAGAAAGGAAAAAAAATCAGCCCACTTCTTCCTTGTCTGAATAATAAATACTCCAACAAGGAAACATCCAACTACTGCAACTCGAACAACTTATTGTGTTGCCCACTGTAAGTTAATATCTGAAGTGGTTACTGCAAAGGTCTGGGCCATTTGGACGATTTCCCAGTGGCACAACTAACAGGATAAATCTCGTCATTTCTACTGAGTCATGAATTAGGTACACCGAACGAAACTGGAAAAGAATGAAAAGAAGTGTTTCCTAGTAACAACCATAATGAAGGTCATTAAAAAAACTGAGATATTCAACATCTTTCTAGATTACTCCTTTGTTGCCACTAAAGCTTGCTTTCCCAAAAGTTTCTTTGCTGTTTACAATAATTATTTCGCCCTTTGTTACTTCCAAAACAGTAATACTGCAGCATGAAATTCAAGAAAACAGTAGCAAACTCAAAGAATCCCAGGAAAATATTGTGAAATGGTCCTCATACCTTATGGTACAGTTATTCTATGCCGAGCAGACTACAAATGCC
This sequence comes from Chaetura pelagica, assembly GCF_000747805.2. Classification (NCBI taxonomy): domain Eukaryota; kingdom Metazoa; phylum Chordata; class Aves; order Apodiformes; family Apodidae; genus Chaetura; species Chaetura pelagica. The sequence goes on from NW_009952574.1 coordinate 668,273, forward strand.
TCTAAGAAGCACTGTCTAGGTGCAAATATTCTGCTTTGAGACACACAGGGAAATCAATGATCAAGAAAAGCATGGTGTGTGTCACAGCCAATCATACCAGGAGGGCAAGCTGGGTGAAAAATGGGTGTTTATTTTAAACAGCTTACAAACAACAAAACAAAGCATGAAGCACAATTCCAAAATACTGGCTCTTTTGGTAAACAACAGCTCCATCCTGCAAAGTTTAGACCCAAATGATCTGACTCCCAGAAGTAATCCTCATCACAACTCCTCAAGTTTGGCTTGTTCATGTAAAAAGACTGCTCAGGCATGGAAGCATTTTGCAGGATCATAACTTAAATACTGTGAAGCAGTGGAGTTAACACTACAGAGACATTACAACAGCAGGATGCTTTTCCCCCATTGTGATTACTTCAAAGCTGCCCTTTTTATTAGTAGGGTAGTGTATCATTTTGATTCACTCTTTTTTGAAAAAAAAAATTTTAAGTAAAGGCATGTTTAGAAAAAAAATATATTTTTACAGGCAACTATAAAAATTTGGTTTGCTCTTGTTAAAGAGAGTCTTTTACCCTCCCTACTTGCAGCTTTCAACTGTGGATAAACCAAAACCAGGAGGCACATTCTGTAATCTAACCCAGATTGCAGAGGGAATTACTGAGTACGCGGTGCTCTAGGGCCAGAGAGCAGGAGACGCACGGCATGATGATCTGAAATCAAGCTGTCATCAGTTTCCTTCCCAAAATATTTTACTGTGTAAATCTGAATATTTCCCTCATTCCCACTTCTTAGCTATATCTTGTTATATCACATCCACATACAGCTATTCTTAGCCCTTTTATCTTCCTGAGAAAACCAGGGTTGAGGGTTGTTGGGAGATGGTTTACAACACTCCTTGAAAGATCAGCGTCTCTCCCATCCCCAGCGTAGCTCATTTCAGATAGTCAGAGCTCCGATTTTACAGCTAGATCACAGTGAGTAATTGAGTGACTTCTGTTATTTCTGTGGACCTGACTCAGAAGCACAGGGTGCTAAGCAGGGGCTGGCAGTTTGTGGTATTCAGTGGGAGAACTCCAAAACATCCAAGTGGACATTAAGGCACTTGCTTCACTGTACAGGTCAGAAGAAGCAGCACAGCCCACACATTTCAAATCAGACTCTAGCCTAAAATTTTACTTTCCCTAACTTCTCCTGAATGTATCCTCACAGGGAAAACAAACAAACAACAAAACCAAAAAGCAAAAAAAAAAAACACAACAGAAAAACCCACCTGAAAACCCCCAGTGCTGTCGTTTTCAGAAAAATCCAACATTACCCATCAAAACACCATGCTCTGTAGATGAATCCTATCCTGCCCATGGATGCCTCCTACTTACTCTCATGACTCAAGTCACTCACATGCTGAAGTAACCATAAGGTAACACCCTAGACAGAAAATATATTACACAAAAAACAGCAACATAACTTAAAGAACACTTTTTTCCTCAGTGATGAAAAGGGGAAATTGATTATTCAGGAAAGATGAATTAGGATTCCTCTCCCAGTGCACACCTATACCTACCATAGGTCTCAAGTGAAGGGAAATTACACTTTTCTTCTTACTCTCCCGTCACTCGTGCCCTCTGCAGCACCCCCAATAGAAATAAGCATGAAAAGAGAAGTAACACAAAGTGAAAAAGAACGGGGGGAAAAAAAGAAAAAAGGAAAGTTTCAACAGTCTGCTTGGGCAAGGGAACGTATGGGTAGGGTTTTAAGCTGGTATGAACCCTAGTCAAGTGGCACCAACCATCCTCATGGGACCACAAGGGAACTGAACATCTTAAGAGTCACTTCTACAGGCAGCAGCCACAGCAGCACAGCAGTACTAGAGGTTGTAGCTGTTCCTTCACACTTTGTGAACCCTCTGTCTCCCCCTCCAAACCTGGTTCTGTGTAACAGACCTTCACTTCATTCTTGCCAAACATTAACAACCTTTTCTTTTTCTTTTTTTTTTTTTTTTTTTTTTTTTTTTAAATCAGGAGAGGAGAATTGCAGCATTAACAAACAGAAAAATAAAAAAGGTAATTTATAACCTGCTGCTCCACTCTGTATTCACTGGTGATGAACAAACACACTCTACAGTTTGCAGGACAGACCTCGCACATACTGAGGTGTTCATTAACATAACTTCATGGCAATGAAAGGTGCCATCACCCTAGGTAACAAGCTCACAAAACAAAATGTTACTAGTCCTAGGGCATGCAGCCTACTTTAGTTTTTCAAACGAATGGACAGAAAGGGATGCACTGAAAAAATCCTAGTGGGAACTTCACACCAATAAGATAACAGCATGTACATCTCTAAATTAGGAAACAAGAAGAGACTGAGTAAAAGATAATTACCTTTTTAACACTACAGAAAGCATTGCTTTAGTAACCTTAGATGCACATATGTCTCTGCAAGTGGCTCTGGAGCATAAAGGAATGCTTGAATTCCCTTTTAATCCATCCAGTGATACCTTAGAGGGTTTATTTTAAAACTAAAGTTTGATTAACAAATTCCAGCACAATTAACAAATTCTGCCTGAAACGGGTAACTAACATATTTCAATGGGCAATTCCTAACCTAACTTCAGCGCCACTTCTTTAACAATGGATAGATGAAAATTAGGCATTTGTTAACTAGCAGAATGTGACCTTACGCCATGCCTTTCATGCACCAGGAATCCCGAGGATTCACTGCTTGAATCCAGCGTTTGTAACACCTCCTTGAAATACAAACTATTAATCCAAGCAACCGTGGTGAAACTGCTGAGTAAGAACTAGGCATTTATTGTCAGTCAGGCATACTCACAAACAAACACCTCAGGCTCAGGTGCAGGACAGACTAACCCAGTGGTCAGGACCATCCTCAAAACAACCACCTCTGAGAAGCAACCAAACTGAGCAGCAGTCGCTCAGGAGAGCTAAAGAAGATGCTGGTCTCAGGATTTCTTAAGCAATATTGGGAAACACGCTGCTTTCCATCAGCAAAAACACAGGCTGATTGATCCTGTGCCTCCAAGGTGCACAGGAAAAAAAGGAAAAGTTTTCTAGCTTGCAGTTTAAACAAACAAGTTAGAAAACATCCTGAAAACCAAAAAGGCAAGTAGTAGAAGAAAACACAATAAACCTTGATATGTTTTTGTTTGGTTAGCAAATACATGTGTTTTTTTGTGGTGGTAATGTTCAGCTCATGCAATTTTAAAACTCACCCTTCATACTTTGATGTTTCTGCTGCTGGAAATAATCTTTTGAGCCTCTAGCACATCGCAGCTCCTGCGCCCTCGGCAGAATTGGGATCCTCTCGAATATGCTGGCTCTTTTGGGGATAAAATCTAGCAAAGGCGCTGACATTTCAGGAGGGCTCTGCTGAGGCTCCGTGTGGTCGCTGCCGTTGCTGACAGTGACTTTAAAGGACATCTGAGGATTCAAGAGAGCTTTACCAGCGCCGGGACGAGTCACCCGCGACAGTTCCTTCAGATGCGCTCCCTGGCATTTATCAGTCACCTGGAAGCGGGCCGGACCAGCGCTGGCTTTCTGACCCCCTGCGAGCTCACAGTGCATCTCCGCGTCCTGCTGCTGCTGCTGCTGCCGGGGCCCTTGCCGCTCCCCTGCACCGAACGGCACACGGTCTGTCAGCGCCGGTTCGCCTCAAGCCCCGCCGCCTCAGCGCCCACCTC
>NW_009952574.1:672790-681966 GCF_000747805.2 Chaetura pelagica
CACCTCCCCGGGCCTCGTGAGCGTTCCCCGCACCTCCCCGCTTTCCTCCGGAGTAGTCCGTGGTTTTCCCTCGCATCGCCCCGCAGCCCCGGACCCTTCCCCCGGGCCTGACCCCGGGCTGCCCGCACAGGCGTCCTCCCCGCCGGGCACACACGAGCGGCAGGACCCAGGGGACACCCGCAAACCACCCAGCAGCGCCCTATGAACAACTTGTGTGCAAAAGCCACAGCAGCGTGTCACGGCTGAGCAGCAGGAGAGAGCAAAAGCTGTGCCAACAGCCTGGGCACAGAAAGCAGATGTGTCAGAAGAGGGTACGACCCGGCCAAGGCATCTCCTTGGTGATGCAGTTTCAGGTGCATTCAGTGCTCATGCCGGCCCTACAGGTGCCTGATGCCGGCCCGCTCCGCTAGACGCAATTAAGCTCGCTCAGAGCAAGCAGCGCAGAGCAGTGACATTTACACTAGCTCCTCCTGGGCCAGCTCGGATCTGGAAGCAATCTAGTTGGGTTTATTAGCTTGGGCCTTGTTCCAAGCAAACACTGGCTTAGCTATGATGTGCAGCTTTGTACCAGTGAGGTTTACCAGCCCCACTCCGTGGCTCAGGGGTGCCTGCACCCCGCTGCCCTGCGTGCTGCTGTCAGCACAGGTGCAGCACAGCAGGTCTGTAACACACCACGACAGCTCAAAGGCAGAAGCAACCCAGAGACTTCCCTGATTTACACGGGTGTGAATCTGACAGACATCTGGTTGGAAATCATGCCTGTTTGCATCAAACCTAAAGGAGATGCCTGGGAGATTTAGCACAAGGAGGAGGGAGAGCTACTGAACTGGCATCTTGCTACACCCCTCCTGAGAAGTGTCCCACAGCTAGACAACAGAGATCTTCATCTTCTCACAGCACAGATCCTGCATGGAGTGCCTCACAGTTTTATCCATCCCCTCAATAACATCTGCTACTGTGAGGAGTAAAGGAATGGTCAAGACAGGAGGGCATTACTTTTCTTGGCAAATGCTAGGAATGTTGTGGATTTGGTGGGAGGCAAGCGACTCTCCATAGAAGACACAAGATCTTGAGATAGAACAAGTAGTTCTGGGAGCAGCAGTGCTAATAAAGTCTTGTTTGCAGTGCCTCTCCCCCTTCCTGCCCTGAGGTCTACAAAAGAAGGAGCTTGCCAACCTTCTCCCTTCAACATGGGCAGTAATAAGGTGGTTTTCTTCTGTAAGGCCACACCTGAAATTGTCAGGAGTTAATAGTTCTCTGTTAAATGTGCTAGAAAACTGGTAAATGTCCTCAGAATATGTTAGTGGGAGCCAGATGCTACAAAGAGGGAGAAATTCCCATCTTAACATCCATAAGAAACAAAACTAAGCATCGACTAGCTGGCATAAATGCTGAATTTCAATGGTGATATCTTAGTTGTTTATGAAAACAGTAACAATTTTATAAAAAGTAAAATGTTTCAGTTTACCTTATCCCTTTACAGGGCTGTTCTCTGCAGCCACACAACAACTCTCAGGGCTCTGCTAAGCTACATCCATGACCTGGTTCCATCCATTTGTGGGACCCCTCAGGACTGAGCCACTTTTTCCTCTTTTATTTGGAAATGCTAAAGGCACCTGGCAGTGCTACCAGGAACAGTAATTATTTAAGACACAAATACACTGTGGTAAGAGCCTACACCCCAGTGACGTGAAGAGGCAGTAAAATGTACTGATGGAAATGTTATTCCAGAGCACAGAGTAACCAGGGCAATCCCACTGCTTCCAGTGCAGGAAAACACTAGGGTTTAGGTGGATCCTGACCATAGCCTCAGCTTGTGCAGATTATTATATTTATATTAATACACAGTCCGAGTACCTAAAACAAAGAGGTTTTTTTCCCTATAAAACAGGTAGTTTGGCATATACTGTATCAATTCCTAGAGGGATTTTCTTTCATGATTGGGAATCTTCCCACAGCAAGCAGGAAATAGGACAGACTTCAGTACCTCGGCTGCTCTGACCGCATTAACCCACATCATCCCAAATTCCCTGCTTCAGACCACTCATGTCCTGCTCCCAAGCACTGATCAATTCCATTCCTTTTTCTCGCCACCACCATTATTCAGAATATTCTTCAAAGTGCCGGCAGGTGCCGCCACTCGCTCAGCAATAGCCCAGGGCTGGGGGCGCTCAGAGCCTCCTGCTGCTCTGGGCACCCTCTGAGCGGGGGGGTGGGGGAGAAAAAAAAAGCCTTTTTGGCACAAGTGACCAGGAAGGCTTCAGACTGAAGCACATCACAGCACCACCTTCAAGAGAGCATGGGACTGAAGCCTGCAAGGTACATTCCTCCATGGCAGGTCGTCTCGCAGAGATGTAGACTGCACAACTCTAAGTGCAGGTACCCACATTGCTTCAAGAGGAAATAAGGTCCCATGGACACAAACCTTCTCTCACACCACTGTCTGCTCAGTTTCAAGCGAGACATTTGGTAGCTGCCCTGTCTTTGCTGGGGGCATCCAGCTGGAGATGCCCATCCCTGGGCCTGAGCAAGAGAAGCAGGCAGTGGACAGACATCCTCCAGACCTAGCTATGCCTGATAAGAGACTTCACACCTAGATCTGTTCCAAAGCAATGATTTGACTCCTCCAGCAAGTCCACAGACACAGGAGGAACAACTGCTGGGAGAAGCCTTCCTGCTGAATCAGAAGATGCCTCATATGTTTTGGTTCTGAAACAAAGGCCAAGCAAGTGCAATCGTGGCTGCTAAGACTGTTTTATGCCCTGGGTCACCATGACTTCGCTGTATGCACAAGCTGTACAGCAAATACAGCAAATACTGATTCACCCAATGTTGTCACTACATCCATGAGCTAGATGGGTGTCTCCTCTCCTTGTGCCTTGTGTAAATCAGTATTTGGCCTCTCTCCCCCTGACAACAATCCTCTCTCTTTGGTATCAGGGGGGTGAGACTTATCCATATTAGCTGCCTTCTTTAACGTTCCTGGTTGCCAAGGGCTGTGGTCATGGATCATACCTGCAGCTAGTCCAGTTGCTTCTTCTCATAATAAAGTTGCCATCACCAAAGGATACCTCCCAGCTGAGGCAGATAGGCCATCTTCAGTCCCTGAACCTAGACCCTGGGGGTTGCTTCATTTCAAGTCAGATATTAAAGGTGAGGATGGCAACTGCTTGCCTGAATATCATCTCCCTAGGTCAACTGGGTAGGACACAGGTGATAAGTAACCAGAGACTTGCTCATCTGCCTATTCACCCCTAGTTGGTGGCCAAAGAAAGAGGAAACAGCAGTCTAAGGCCAGCTCAGGCTGGGGTGAAATTGTACCTCACAGCAACTAAGAAAAATCCAGGGCATAGATAACTGCTGGTGTAATGGTACTAGTTGTGCTAACTAGTGTCCTTGTATCCAGAGGGAGCTGAAACACCAACAAGTTCCCTGCCCTTGTGGTTCTGGGCATTGGTGGTGGTAAGACAGGGCTGTGACACCAAAACCAGCTCCTGGATGATGTTAGCCACAGGAACTAGGCAGTCCTGCACCATCACAGCACAGGGTGCCTGCACCCTGAGCACATGCAAGGCCACACAACTCCAGGCCTAATTCAAAGCTTACACAGAGGATTGAGGAGAAAAAGTTTAAACTAGTTTGATACTTCAGTTTTTCCCTGTTGATACCAGCCAAGATCAAGTCCTTGCCACACCAGTGGTTTGCTCAGGGTCTACAGGTGCTTTTGCAGACACACAGCCCCTTTTCTCTGGACAACATGAGCCCTTGTGGTCACAGCTACATGAACAGGGGCACAAGCTGTCCTGGCTTGAGACGATCCTGCCTGGGAGCCAAATGTACATGAGGACAATGACAGATCATCTGTAAAAGGTGAGGGAAACAGGAGAGAGGGGGAAGGACAATACATGAAGGGGACCCCAACTCACCAAATCCAGTCTTCAAAGAGGGTCCTTACCTTTGTCAGGAGCAGGTGTTGTAACTGGCATCAGCATTATGGCTGGTCACAAAACAGATCTTTGAGAAACTTGTAGAAGCTGAGAAGTCCAGATCCCCAAGCAGCTCTTCTGTGGGAGGAGAGGAATGAAGCAGAACGGATACAGATAAGGTGAGCTGTGCAGAGCAAACAAGCAGAGTTGAAGTTTTAATCTCTAGTTCACATACTGAAATAAATCCCTGCTTCAACTCCAGCAGGCACCAAAATTAAATTTCAAAAAGACACAATTGAAATTGTGAGGCCTTTGTCTAACTGCTGCCATATAGACAGGTGGGAGGTGTCAGTATAAGCATTCTGTTAATATAGGGCAAAACAAGCTCTCTGGTGGGAGAAATAAACTTTGTTATAAATAACCTGCTTGGAAAGAAGCTGTCAATTCACACACAGCAGTTTATTTACAAAGGCATGCCAAGTCCAGACTTGTTTTTGTTTTAATTTACTGCACCACAGATAGTAAAAAAGAAACAACCAAACAAAAACTGAGCCAAAAGGATTGTCTCTGTAAAAATGCCCATTCCTTAGAGATTGCCCTTACTCCTTTAAGGCAGCACAAAGCCCTTCTTTATAGTGGTTTGAAAATGACCTCCTAAATTAAGAGACTGGGGTCAAACTGACCACGTTATCTAGTGATGTACTCAACTATTGCCTCATAACTTAAAGATTTGTTTATAACTCTCGTACTTAGAAAAAAGAAATTCCTCAGATCACTCTGGCTGATCTTTTAAAAACAAGCCTCTCTTCAATAGTTTTGGGAAAAATCATATAGTGATCTTGAATTTATCTTTGTCTTGCAGAGACTGCAGGAAACAACCAGCATCTCCAAAAGCCACTACAGATCCCCCACTCCCTCCCCAGTTAATTGGCAGATCATTCCAGAGGACTTGGAGAAAAAAGGAGCTCCAAAGGAAACTTTGACCAGCCTCCATCCAGGATATGTACACCTGCAGTTAGTTTCCTTAGACATTCATCAGTACTATTTCTCTGCATCAGTCCATAAACATTCATTCCTCACACCACGCATACACAACACAGATAAGTAAAATAAAGTCACAAAGCAACAAACAAAAAAGGACAGCACAACTTAAGAATGTTGAGCTTGTAAAATCCAATCCTCAGCAGTGGGACCCGACGGGACTAGAAATACTGGTACAACCCCGATTCACGCCTTCTATAAATTAGTTATAGTACTGGCTTTATAACATGGCCCCACAGTCATTTTGCCTGGGGATCTGAGCAGCCAGTTGCTCTTCTGTCCTCTCTTTATTGGCATAGTGTCTGGACCACACATTGAAAACATTTACTGCACAACAGCCAAGCCCTCTGCAGAATTCAGAATTATTATTTTTCTCCAGGGCATTTCTTTGTCATCCATCACTGCAGCAACCTACCAATCTGCAAACAAATCTTTACCTACCATCATTGGAGGTCAGGGAGGGTGGGCTTAAACCAAGCCCCATTTTACAACAGAGGCCCAAAAGTTTTGGTCTGAGTGCTAAACTTGTGTCAAAAACTGACTGCTTGCCCCATCCTCTGCTCCAGGTTATTTAGCATTTTCCATCACTGTATACAGTAGAGCACATTTTCAGTTCCATCAGTGGAACTCATCCCCTGGTGCATACAAAAACTGGGAGAAATGCAAAGAGTGGCTGAAGTGCTGCACAGGATCTCTGTAACAAAGGCAAGGACAAACCATTTCTCCCTGGCAGTGTTCAGCTTGCACTATGATACTGGGTGTTATCTTCCTACAACCCTTTGTTGTTAGTGATAAATCCATCCCCAGACCAGGCTGCCAGGGTCTGCAAAGACAACACCCCCCTTAGTCCTCACTTTGCTTCTTAGGTCACATTTTTCTCTGAAATTCTTGCTACTTCTGGAGCTAACTCTTCAGGGGGATTGGGGAAAAAAAAAAAAAGCAAAAAAAAAAAGAAAAAAAAAAAAAGCCAAAAGAGAACTCTCATGCCATCACCACCTATTAGAAGCATCAGCTAGTGTATCCAGCATGCCATGCATGGAACTATTCCCCCTGGAATTTGTGTTTTGATCTCATGGCAGGCTCCAGAAACACTATGTTCATTTATTTCCTGACTGACTAGCTCTACTGTAGTCCCAAGATTTTTACAAGGGCAGAAAGGTAAGGTCTTCTCTAATTTATTTTTTGTCTTCTGAGATCAGAGATCTGTGCTCTCTCACAGCCTGGCTGCTCAGACTCAAGGGAGCTGTGCAGTTTGTTTATACTACAGGTTTGTCCAAAGCTGATATGCCAGATGCAGATCTTGTCCCTGAGTCTGCAGCGAGGGGAAGCAATATTCTGATGTGAGAACATCACCTTATAATACAGGAGCTTGGCAAACCACACTCCGGGTATGCCCATGGTGCCCATTTCATCCACAAAGCAAATATGTTAACACAGTATTGGTGATGAAAAACATCAAGAGCACAGGGGGAAGAGCAGGTGTGGGTAGTGCGAAGGGTCCTAAACTTGCAGAATCTATAGTGATTCCACCCAGACCTTCATCTTTTTATCACATCTTTGTAGAAAGGTGGTGATGGGAGTGGTGGGAACGTGGCTCCCATCAGCCATGAAGCCCCACAGCTATCAAATGCCTGTCTGAACATACAAAGCACTGCAAGCTGCCACCACTCATCCCCTGGGGAAAAGGGGACAGCACTGCACCGGGCAAGAAGCACCTCCACAGCTGTGGGTGCTCCTAGGGCCACCTCATATGAATTCACACAGACAAACACCCAGTTCCCCACCATGCCAGGCCCTCCCGCCAGGCAGGGCAGCGTATCCCACATGTGGCCTGTTCCAGGAGCTGGGGGGAGGTCTGGTGAGCACACAGCCCACAGACAGCACCACTTGCCTGCGACTGAACAGGTGCCAGCAAATTCAGCAGCAAGAGAGCGACAGGTCCGTAGTTGCAGCTGGTTCCATCTGCAGGGGTGCCTGCCTTGCCCTCGGAGCCACACGTGTCCCAGGAGGTGGGAAGATGGCTGCCCGGGGCCTTGGGACACCGAGCACAGCGCTCACAATACAGCCTCTGTTCAAAGTAAGCAGCAACAGAATCGAAACCACTTCATTTCAAGGGTGCATTCAGGCTCTGAGCTGCAATTGGCATCGAGACAATTCTCCAAAGTGGCAAAGTGCTCCTGTTGAGGGAGCAAGACCTGCCTGGCTCCCTCAGACAGCATCATACAATCGTTTCAAGGACCAGGGCCAACACATTTAAAAATTCAGACTGTGGATGGACAAACATCTCAGAAAATAAAGTGGGTTATGTTGCTTTTTTCATATTTGTAAGAGACTACTCAGGAGCTAAAGCCTCTATTTCATTACTCCATTCTAACAGGAAACCAGATCGGAACAATCTCTGCAGCTGCAGTGGAAATAATATCAGATACTCTTGACTATAGCTTAACTGCAGGGAGAGGCAGGTAGTTCACAGGGTTACCAGAATAGCAATCAAACCAAATGCTACCAGTGTCAGTAGTGCATTTGGTATGCAATCCAGCAAGAAGATGCAGCTCAGCTTTGAGATGATTGAATGGATAAGAAATATCACCAGGCTTGAGGGATCCAATTTAGCTGCAGTTACATAGAAACCAACTGTAAAAAGGCTTCATTTTTTTCCTCATTATCCAGAGTGCAGAAGTGAACTTGAGAGACTCTTGTCATACCTCACAGAGGCTTCATAAATGGATTTTTTTTTTTTAATGCTAAAACAGAAGTATATAAAAGAACTTTAAACACCAGCACAGTTTGCCAGGGGAAGAGAGTGGCCAGAACTGGAACAAGATGTTATCCCTGTTTGAGCTGTGTAAGCCAGTTGCTGCATCTTCAGAGGGCACAACATATACTTTATATTCTTGTACACTTACATTCATCAGCATGAAATACTGTAAAAGATACACGTTTAAGTAAAGGCTTAGGGGAAAAAAGAAGGTCTACAGCTCTTTAAGGACTGGAGCTTTTAAAGAAACCACAAAGCAATCAGCTTTTGAAGGCTCTTCTGTCATACACAGAGAATGCCATGAATCACACACACATTAGCAGATGCCATGTGCAAATCTCTGCTGCAGTACATGGAGGACTGACCTCAAGCACTTCAGCATCAAAAAGAAGTCTACAGTTTAAGCCTGCTGCTGACAGCCATAACACTGTTAATTACAACTTACAGAGTGTTGCAGAAAATAACAGAGCAATAAAAAAAATACATTCTGCACCTGTTTAAATGCATGAAAAATTTATTTGAAACTTTTGGCTGAAGTATTTGGGTCAACAGTTACACCTGAGGTACTACTTAAAGCACCATTAACTCCAGGTGCATATTGCAATACCAGAAAACAAGCAAATTATTTAATAAACTGGGCAAGCAAGAGGCTTTGACATAATTGTCAAACCTGTGGTAGAAGTTAAGCTTGGGGAAGCTTTAAAAGACTTTATGCTTAACTTGTAAATATAATGAAAAGCTGTTCATCACTTTGTGGTGTTTGCTGTAAGATAATGTAAAAGGAACAAGAGAGTTTTAATTTCCACTATCAAATCTACCACAAACAGTACCTGTGTTACAAGAAAATTAGGTCTGTCAAGGAGAAAAGCAATATACAGGTCTCATTGCAGATTTGGGGATTTCTCTTCCACCCAAACCTTAAAGCCACCCCCAAAAGTGTTACTGATACACAACCACTCACTATCAGCTGATTTTTTATCACACCAACATAACTGACACTATGGCCATCTTCAGAGCTTAGGAACTCTATAAAACAAACCCAAAAACATAGAACTATCAGCAGTGAAGACTTCAGAATGGAAGGACAATCATCCACATTGTTTCTATCACACTAAATTAAACTGCAAGATCATTGATTTCCTTGAGATAATAGTAAGCTACTACAGCTACATCTAAGCACTTCCTACTCCATACACATTTTCTAGTGTAGATACCACAATAACTGGAGTCAGTTTGAAAATGGAGTAGTTAATATTCAAACAATTTGGACAGGTTTATTCCCAGATAAAGAGCTTTAAATTGCTTTTTAAAAGTATATTTTGTCACCAGATGCTACAAATAATACAAATTATTTTGAAGAAGTTGAATATGCTGCAAACATCTTTCCTGTCTACTGTAACAGAAACCTGTTGATCTAAACTTTAATTCACAGCATCCTCACTTGGAGTTTT
>NW_009952574.1:681999-698779 GCF_000747805.2 Chaetura pelagica
AAAGTTTCCTAGGTCACCTTAAACATAAAATCCAAGCTGCTAGCTTTTCAAGCAGAATCTGTGTCTTAACAATGCCTTTCTGCACACCCATTTTACTCTGGAGGAATATTTCCATCTCACAGAAGAGTAGCATGTTTTATTCCTGGGCACATCTGTTTCCTACTCTTAAAGTACATGCTTCAGCTGCACTAAAAGTGCTACAACTAAATTTATGAAACACTTAAGCACACTAAGTATCTATGTAAATCTCTACTCAGCCTTTAACAGAAAAGGGGAGAGAAAGAACACATCGTGAAAAACAGTGAAGGATCTAAGTGGCAAAGTAACTCTTGATATTCTCAGAGGTCTTCCACAGAGTAAGAACTGACACTCTCTCATATGTAAGTGATATTAAAAAAAGGCAAGATTAATTTTACAAAAATTTTATTACACAAAAGATGATCCAAACCCAGAAGAGCTGTCCTACAGTTCTAAGAGTTTTCTTCTGTGACTTGGACTTCCATATGCTTTTCCAAAAGGCCAAGATAAAAAGACTCATTAGTCCCACTTTCTTCTTACCAAGAGTGTTGGAAAAAAATATAGCAGCATCCAAATCTTACTTATTCTTTGTATTCCAAGAATTGCTGAAGTCTTTTCTTATGTTCTGTAGACACTTGCACTGCACTAAAAACAACAAATGCAGAACATATGATTTTACATTAAATGTAATACACCACAAACATAAAGCTTCATGCCAAAATTAACTATACATTGAAATCGCAATTACGCCAGAGCTAAACTTCAGAAAACCCAGCTGTATGTAAGATATAGGCTCCAAGACAAAAAAAGCATATAAACCCTTAAAACTGCCAATTCTTAACCTCAACAGCTTCCTCCACTACTAAAAGACATTTGTCCCAAGAAGCCTACCCTATTTCCTTACCTTTAAATACACACAGCAATTGTTTAACTTCCAAGAATTATTTTGGCAAGAAATAATCTCTTAGAATGATCTCTCCTGAATATCCAGCACTTCCAAACTGAGTGACATTTCATCCTCCCAGAGAGAGATGGGCAGATACTGCAGGAAGTTTCAGTTCCACATGCTCAGAGGCCAAGTGTGAAAGTCTGCCTGCTGTGACAGCAGCTGAGAAAGAGCCTCCAGACAACCAAGAAGCAAGGGAATTTGATTATTTGGACTCCTCATAGGATTCTCAGGATTCTCTCCCTACTGAACAGACAATTGTCTCAAGTTGATTCTCTTTCAACAGCTAAGATTTATTAAACAAGTAGCATTCATAGACTGCTTCTAAAAAGTTCATGAAAATAAGAATTGCCCAGAAATCTATGAATTACAAGTTTCTAAGGGAGACCCTGTATCTACACAAGAATTTAAGGTTCCACACATCTAAATACTAAAATACTATGTTAGACTAATGACCTAAAGGATTTTTGCCCAACCTCCCCTTTTCCCAATAACATAAATAAAAACTAAATTTAGCAAGCAAGCAATCATGAAGAAGTCCTTACTTTAAGTGTTCTCCAAAGACAGTAGTGATCCTGTACAGTGCTGTTTTCAGAGATGCTCTAAGTGCAAATCGCAGCGTTTTGTAGGACGTGTCCACCAGACTCCCTGAGATCTTGGGGGGTTTGCTAGAAACATGAGGCAGTTTGAAATATCTGTCTACAACCTGATGGAGAAAAACATGAATTAACTTGTTTCATCTGCTCGATTGTTTCACAATGTCACTAGCAACATGTCAAATAAAGCAAAAGTTCAGAAATTCCACCAAGACATACAGAAATATATTGGAGACTGAGCCTGACCTTCCACTTCCTGACCATCAACATGAACACAGAACCAAGCTCTGTGAACCAAGATTATCTGTTAATGAGTCTTAAATGCTAGGCCCAGCACACACTGCAGTAGAAATACAATTCTGTCCTGTTTCTTTCAAAAACAAGGGTATAGGGGGTTTTTTTCCTCCCTCGGGTGCCTACTATTGGAATAGATGAATTACACTGCCAAACTTTAATAACCTCTAAACTCTTTCCAAGAATCTCCATTAAGGCAGTATAAAATGATTATGTCAATAGGACACACAGCCTTGGAAACAAATTTGCGTATTTTGAAAAATACACATTACAGAAACATCAGTAATTTGAGAGTAATGTCTTAGTAGAGAAACACAACACAGATCTTATCTCCTGTGATTTGCAATGTCTCCAAGTGCTGCAGGAGAATTGTGTACAGCCAAATAAAGATAAGGTCCTAACTATGCATAAAATAGTAGTATGATTGCTGCATCCCTGAAGTAAGTTCTTTGACTGCAAAGTACCATTTTTTTTATATGAAGCATTCAATTAAAAACATGCTTTCTACTTTAAAAAAAACAAGGTTTTTATTCAGCTGTTCCATCACACACACTGTGACAACTAGTTGTTTTGTTTAGATTAACTGCAGAAGAGTTCTTACAGTAGTAACAACTCGAATGTTATGACCGATCAGCAAGGTTAAAATATAAAATTAACCAAACTTCTCCTAAACTTGCTCTGCAGTAAGGAAAAGTGTAACAGTTTTTACCTCCTGAAGAGTCAGTAAGGTATTCAGGATAGCTGGCAGTGTAGTTTGGACAACTCCAAATTGGTCTTCAGTAAAGGAGGCTGCTACCAAATGAGACAGACCTTTAAAAAAAAAAAAAAAAAAAAAAAAGATAGTTTCCTGTAATTGCTGAATTTTTAACTTCTGAAGCAGCAACAAAGATGATGGCTTTGCCTCAAGATTCTACTGCTGTGGTGAAATTTGTCAGGACTTGGTGCAGCCAGATGACAGTTACCTCAGCTTTGGCTTGCTTCAGGACTAAACCAGTCACTGGTTTGACACTGTACAGTAGTTTAAGGTTGATAAGGCAAACAAGATTACCCCAAAACATATTTCAAAAAAGTACTGGTTCCCTCTTCCTCTCCGTGCTCTGATGAGAGCTGTACCTGACATCAACCCAGAGGCAGAACCACAATTCAGGCAATACACAAACATTTCCAGATCACTTAACTAACTTTGTTCAGCTTGTGTGAGGAGCACTCTACTACTTTAAGGGAAATCTTGATGTAGCTTTAAATCCCTTCTCAGTTTTCTTGTTTCTCATATTTAAGAAAATTAAGAGTCTAGTCCTCTGCCCTTAGTTAAAACACATATGTTATCTTCTGCTTTTCTGCAAACAGCCTGTGTGATTCCCATCTCCTGACTATAGATCCCAACTCATCCCCTTCAGTCTTGACACAGCCTGGCACATCTGCCCATAAAAAAAATCTAACTTAGGAAAAAAATATCACCTGTTGCACAGACAAATCTAATAAAAGGCATTTGCTCATGAATTTGAAATAAACAAAAACCCCACAGTGCAACCATGTAGTTATTGTTCTTTTCATTCTCTGCAGACCATCTATTTCTATTTATTTATTAGGTTACTACCTGAGCACCTCTTGACTCTTTGTGATTAACAGAGAAAGACTCAGAGCCTTTAGTCCAAAAACCTGCTGTAAAGAGACATCATAAATCTGTTACTGAAAAAATTTGAAAGTGATGCACGGGTTCATATGGGAAAGAGGCAACAGAGATTAAGTTTCAGAATCTCTATCAAACCTCTACAGAACAAACATAAAAAGAGATCTCAAACTTACAAGTGAATTGGACCATAATTCATGCAGGTATCTCATATGCAGTTGTACTTTTGTAAAAATAAATTCAAAGCTTATTCTTCCATTACATTTCTAAAACACAGAGCCCCAGAAACCTGAGGTTAGATCCTTCTAGTTGCAGTTCCATGAACCAATGGAGTGGAACAACCTGGGAATAGAAACTGCTTACCTTCCAAAGCCCAGATGTGCATTTGGGCATCAGAGAACACAGCCTGGATTGAGGCTTCTGGGTGCTGGGAAGAAATCAAAGCATTCTGAGTGCACTTGATAAATACAATCATCAAAATTCCATGTATCAATTCAGGTATTAAACATCTGACCAGGTCATATCCATCCCCTCAGAAAAGATCAGCCAGGCTGACACATGTCAGGGAATACCCATAAAAATGTGATCTTTTAAGAAACTAAAAATCTTTTTGGACAGGACCTGCCCACAACACTATAGCTATGGTTGGGACTTACAGAAAAGAAAGTATATGAGCTAGCTAGTTTTCAAGGACTAAATAGGCCTTACAATTCCCCCAGTCCTATTTCATGATCTTGCTTGCCTCAGTCTCTGCCCCAGCCCATAAATGTTGAGAAAACACTGCTGTACACATGAACATAAACCATTATCACATACAGAAAAGAGCTACATATAAAGTATCTCTACTTGCAAGAAACATTTAAATCTCTGAAAGCAAAGACCTAAAGTAGGGAAGGATGTTTCTGTAAAATTCAATTGAGTTATTGTTCAGTTATGCTAAGGAAAATACCTAACTGCTTTTCTATGTAACCACTATGTAAGTTTAGTTTAAGTGTTCAAGTTCACCTGAAAAAGTAATATTATTAGTACAAATATTCCATAAGGAGAAATTCCCAAAATTATACCTACCACTTCTACCACAAAAGAGAAGTGACCAAAGAAAGAGTAGTTAACTGAATTTTAACATCAACTAGAAGCCATTTCATCTTACAGTAAGTATACAGAGAAAATTGCATTCAAGTACTTAGTCTTATTCAAGTACATAGTACTTATGTCTTATTAGTACATGATGCTTTAAGCGAAATGCAGTTTATAACCAGATAAGTTTAAACAAGTATTACTCTCTTTGATGCAGGTATGGGATCATCCTGCTATGAAATTCACACTTAGGAAAAATCTTAGATAAAAATGAAGGTTTCAGGGCCTTTACTCTGTGCCAAAGATACACAGTGCCACAGCAGAACTCATGCACTCATGCCATTTCTAGCCCATGCTGCTCAGTCCCAAAAGGTACGATCATAATTACCTTGCTGAAGAAATACATTATCAGCACTCTTTTTGACAAAAAGGTTTTTATCTGAAAAGAAACAAAAGATGAAAAACAAGCTATATTTATCTGAAGGCACGCACAGTTGGCCCTCCTCAACCCTACCATCTTCTCACCATGTAAAGGGATCCTGGAGTGGGAGGATGGATTTTTTTTACGTAAACTAATTGGAGAAGCAGTATTCATTAACAAAGATGGGAAGTTCAATCAGAAGAGAGAACACTGAGGTTAAACTGGCTGTAGCCTACCTCTACTGCAACTTTCACTCTACCTGTTCTTGCTTGCTTTGAAGCCATGTGTAAATAAAGCTTGGCTGTGCTGCCTCACTGCCAGCTCTGGCAGGAGAGAGCACTGGGAAGGATTCAGGGTGTGAACCATTCATTCGTAGATCTGCAAGAGAAACACAGTGACCTTCAGGATAACTGGCTGATGTCACTCTCATCCTCAACATACAAATCCCTATTGTCACACCTACTACACTTACGACTACAAGGCTCACAACAGTGCTGTGATAAAATCTCTACCTGAGCCTGTTGTCCACAGCTTTGGTCCCCTTCTCCTAAAATAAGGAATTTGGACTGATCCATGCCAAGGAGAACTTGAATCCAGAGTTCCCATCTTGGAATTTAAAGCAGGTGAGCTGAAAGGTGAACCAACATCAGACCCAGGTGATGTTTTTAAAGGTGTTAGGGATGATTTAACCAGGGAAGTCATGGAGGCTCTGAGAACAATGGTAGACTTCTGTGACTGGAAAGACACATCTTCTGTCGTGATGGCTCCTGATAACAAAGAACACACTGCATGAAGACAAACAGGCTGGCACATAAAAGATGGATTTGTTAATTTGACTGCTATTTCAACAACCTCTCTATCATTAGAGTTTTTATTAAAGGGTATTGTTTCCACTGTGGTTTTGCAAAGAAGTGCACATCCATGTGAGATTAAATGTTTTAAAAGTTCATCAGTTTAAGAACAGCACGTGATTATAAGGATCCTTGTGGATTTATTTTGTTCTCTCCTTTTGCTAGATAAGTTACTACACCCTGGTATATAACTACATAAAGTGTGCTTTTAGAATTAAGTACTAGAAAAAATGCTACCTATAGAAGAATGGCAATTCCTTCTGCTTGGTATGCAATAAAAGACATGTCAGTCACAAAATCCAAGGAATAGCAGCACTAGAAATTCACTTCTGACATACCAACAGTCCCCCCTGCTGCTCCCAGAGCACTTGTATCCTAGGCACTGACTGCCAAGGGATTTAATTACCTGGCACCCCTTGTGCTAAACACAGCTCTGCTGCTAGGAACGATGCACAAGTCTGGCATGTAAAATGCCTGAAATGCTTGCAGGCTGCACAGCTCAAGAGGCAAAGTGCCTTTTCTTATTCTACAGTGCTATTAGTGACTCACACAAACATTCAAAATATTCAAATTTCCCACAACAAGACAACTGAAACTAACTTTACCACCTAACAACAATGGTAAGAGCAGCTATGCAAATTACAAAGCATCTCTTGGTAAGATTTAAGTTCTCCCTCTCCTAGGTTCAACTTCTTATTAAAACTGTAATAATTAGACTTAATTAATTCAAGTGTGGAAAAAATGCTGTATTGAACAAAACATCATGCCAAGAAAACAGAGTAAACATGTTCTTTCCAAGTTTTTTAGTTATTTTAGGGTTATTTCAACAAGAATTCCTAAAATTGGAAGGACTTTTTTTTTCCCACATGTATTTGCAGAAAACCCTGTAACTCACTTTCCCAATACAACTTAATTGAGACTATTGATACTTTCATGCTTTACAAACTATTATGAGCATTTCCTCACATACCTGGAGTCTGTGGAGACACTTTTGGCTCTCCTGCTGGCTGCTTTGCTCTCCCATTTGCTGCTGCAGCTTCCTGCTTTGTGATCAGCCTCTGGGTTAGATCACTCAGAAGACTCAAACACTCCCTTGAGATTGCAGCCCAGTTGTGTGGGTGCCCACCTACCAGCATGCAAACAAAGCACGTTGAGCCCAGATGTTCATCCTTGTATCTAATCTGACAGTGCCCATATGCTGTCAGCATGAGCTTCAAAGGCTACAGGATCACTCTTTTTCTAAAAAGACACAGTGGACTTTCACTGGGACAGTTTATTTGTACTGAGAGGAAGATGAAAACACAGACAGACTCTATCCTCCCCATAACAGATAAATCTAAAGACTTGAGTGAAACCTGCTAAGTGGGGAAGAGCAAGCCATTTGGCCCACCAGATCTGGAATGACTAAACAACTAAAATGAACAAAGTAATATCAATAGTAGTGGTAATCTGTTTTGAAGTAGTCCAAACACTAGAAATCCTGATGAGATGTAACAAAAAGATCCTGAAGGCTTTGATGCAGTTTTAATTGACCTTTCCTTCCATATCTTTTGTATATAACAAGAGGCTTAAATAATAATTGAAATTATAGCCATTATTTGCTTTCACAACTCTAGTGGTGACTATTTATGCTTGATTTCACTTCACTCACCCATGAACATGAGGCTTTAAAACCAATCTGTTAGATGATTCAGTTTGGACTATTTGACTGGTGGTGTCAAGAGCACCCTGCTTTCAATACCCTAAGACCTGTGTTTCCACATGGCTGTCACTTAAATCAAACAACAGGCACCAGAATTTGTTGAGTTTAGTAGATGAAACAATATGAATATATATAATTAAGCATCCTTTTGAAAAAAGAATCATAGGGATATTTTTACTTCTGAGACCTTCTGGCTTGTGTAGGATGTGTCACAACATTAAATAACTTCTAAAAGCCTTAGACCACCATTTGGAAAAAACAAAAAGAATAAACATACTCAAGATGAAATAGTTTTTATAATTACCTGGCTGACTAAGGCTAAAGACTTCCTGTCGTCGAACAGGAGAATATTGGGAAAGTAACATCAAGTCTTGTAAGGCTAAAAACTACAAAGAAAGAAAAATTTTTTAGTGCATGCACAGTTCGACAGATTTCCTTAAAAAAATACAAGTATCTGTAAAACAGCATCCCTAACAAAGGAGGAGTTAACACAGGCTAAAAACAATCATGCAACAGAAGGCAGGGAAATGACTGCGTTCAACCCTGGAACCACTCTGAATGGCGCTGCTGAGTTAAGAACAGCTTCAGAGAACCTTCCTGCCAAGTCCTTTCTTTCGAGTTCAAGGTCTAACATCATTTCTTATCTTAACAGCCAACAGCTTAGACAGGAAGAACCAAAGATACAAAAAAGTCTAAGGAAAAAACTGAACTACCCAGTATGGCATGGAGTGCCAGACCCAGTAATGCTTTTTCATGTCATTATGTAGTTGATGTGGCAAACAAAAAATAACCAGATTTCACTTCAGTAACACCTGAGATGATAAATGAGACTTCTTCTACCTTTTAACTGTGCTATGCTCAACTCTTCCTCACCCATCCTTCCATAATGCAGCAAAGCTTAAAAAAAGGATTCAAATGGACTGCAGCCTATTGGATCTCCAGACTTACCAGAGATCTGTAAAATCATTAAATGTGGATTTTGCATGTGTAGGAGAATAGTCTTATCTTTACTTATACTTATCTTCATACTTCTAATATAAGGTCTCCAATTTCTAAATATTATCATAAATAAATCCCATTAATGATTGCCACAGTCAGACCAAAATACTCATCTTTACTCACAATTTTTAAGTAGCTTTCTAGCATTTTCTTTCTAAAAAAGAAAGCCAATTTCCAACATAAATATGGAATTTAATTATTTTTTTTGAGAACACACACCTAAGAAATATGAGTAGCAGGGGCAAAGAGTTAAAAGTGTATAAAAGGTTTGATAAAACACTTGCTTATCTGACAAAGCTCAAAGCTGAAAGAGTTAAATGCCACTAACCTGTTATTTTTGCATCTAACTAACTAAGCCAGTCTTCAGATCAGCCTTACAGGGCATGGTGAGCACCAGCAGATGTCACCACTAAACAAATTTTCACGATTAAGTGTAACTGCCTTCTCCAGTGTTCTGAGGCAGCTTTTTAAAATATTAGCACCTCAGTTAAAATAACTGGTACCTAGAAGACTCGATGACATGCTGTGACAAACACCTCAGCACACACCTCACTGGGAAGATGGTTGGAATTCCATTACCTTTATAATGAGGGGAGGGTTGCTGTTTAAGATTTTAGGCAGGCACTGGTCTGTCTCCTCAGCAAAAGTTGGCTGGATGGGAAAATGATGTGTCTAAATACAAACAGCAGAAGTGGTGTTATACAGAGCAAATTACAAGAAAACCTTAGGAAACACCACACCCAAGCTGTTACTTGTCAGATGAATCATAAACTACACAAGCTCATACACCACTGCTTCAATTTACTATAACCTACCTTGAAATTTCTAACATAGAAACAAAAGACTTTACTTCTTACATGTAAAATTGAGAAATATGAGCAAATCCAGGTATTTTTATCTTCATATACCTTCCATGTACCCACAGAATTCATAGCGAGGGGTGTAGAATCATTATGAAAAAAAATTCCTCTAACCAAATATCCAGGGGAAAACCAGTGACACCTTTCAGATACAAGACTGAAATATAAGATGTCTCTTTAATCACTCTGGTGAAAAATTTGAAGGTTCTTTTACCAAATAAATATTTATTTTAAAATTCTTCTTTTGCACTGTTTCACTGAAAAGCTAATTCTTATTTTTAACACCATTAACATTTAACCTTTTTAATAGTGTTTTAATAGAATTTCTGTTCTTGTAGCTACAACATTGAAAATGTAAATACTAGTCCTTAAATTGTATCAAACCTTGCATGTCTTTAATGCTGTTTCACATGGGCCAATTTTGTGTTACTGCCCTGATTTTACCTATTTTATTATTTTACTCTTCTCAATTTTGCAGTCAGCAAACAGAAATTAGAAGTAACAATTAATTTAAAAGTGTTAATGAAAGAGAATTCACATGGACTAAGCCCACAGTTTCTTTCCTGAATTTTCAGTTAACACTATTCAAATCTTTACAAACAGCTTTGGAGATTTTTTAGCTCGTTAAAAAAATAATTCTGTAGATAAAACAAATCTTTTGTTAAAACAACAAGGTCCATCTTTCACCTTCACAACTGAATGTTTTGTTTTGACTTCCAGAGTTCTAGAAGCAATACAGTAATTAAAGACTAACACAGAGTTCACAGGTGCTGCAACTATTATTCTTAAAAAAAGGTTCACACCTCAGAGCTGTTGTTGGAGCCTCTCTGACACCTCATTACCTCAGTTATGCCTAATCCTATTGTTAATCTTTTCTCCATGCAGTCACAACAGGATCTTTTTAACTGAAGCTTACACTCCCACAAGCACTGTGTGCCATTGCATCCCCTAAGTGTGTTCTGTGAGGAATTAAACCTTGCTTTTTTTTTTCCTACTAATCTGCAGTGTAGTCATGTTTTCTAAAAAAAAAACCACAAAACAAAAAACCAAGTTAGATTAACAGGTTTTTTAATCTGTATTCTCTCAAAGAAATACCTGGATTAGGCAACAAAGATCAAGACTTCTCCAAGTCTTTGTTGGCAAGACCTTTTTTCTCTATCATGGTCTCGCATTTATTCATTAATTCATTATATGTTTAAAGTCTTTTTTTAGCCACATTAATTTATAACTTTATGATTGAATGAAAAAGCATAAATGTCTTAATTCCCAAGATTGCCTGAAGTCTATTTTAATGCTGCAGCCGGAATTTGATTAACATGCCTCTGCTTTGGAGAATTGTGTACTTTGATGGTTTGCTTAAAATGGAGATTTCCAGAGCTTAGCAAACAGCAAACTGACAGCATTTTCTCTTTCCTATTGTAAAATTGGATTAAGAACTGTGCCAATTCTGGATGTTATCTTCCCATGTAACCTGTAGCTGTTTGTCACAAGTCTTCAGCAGCAAGTCTTACACCCAAATGCAAAATCATTGCTTGGAATCACAAGCAGGGACCCAGCCAGTAAGCTCTGCGAGACACACAGGCCCTGTGCTGGCTCATCTGCCTTCACAACTAACGAGGACAAAGAACACAGTATGGACTCCATGAAGCACAAAGTGGTTCTCTGTTAGGGTGGCCCCAACAGTGTGTGCATGTGGAGAAGGGAAACATGGGAACAGAAGGAGGGGACTAGGAAGAGGAGGTGGAAATCACAGAGCATTGCTGTAAACCAGTTAGTTTTGTTAGCAACACCAGGTTGTGCTGCTTGGGAGAGAAAGGGAAGGTCAGTTAACCCCCAAGCCTCTCTCAGCTGTTACCAGATGTTACCTGTGATGCCATGCTCTGAAAATTCAAGAATTTGTAAGAAATTATTTCCTAGTAAAACTGCTTGGGAAAAGAACGTATTATCTGTGAAACACTGATGCTACACCTTCAGCACTGTTGCCAAGTACTAACCTCTGTAGCATAGATTTTGAAGAGTAACAATGCCATGTACCAGGTAACCAGAAGAAACACACCACATAACCAGGCATGGTAAAACAAGGAGATGTCCAACAAGCCAGTCAGAGTGTCCAGAGGATGTAATTTACTGCAGAGAAAACAACCACGAAGATATAAATACTTTTTATTATGGAAGATGTCCATAGAAAGCTGTTATAGTAACAACAACTTTAAGAAAAAAGTTGCATCTTTTTTACAAAACCAGTTTCTCAAAGATGTTTGAAGTAACACTTCCTGAATTTTTCAGTAACCATGATGAAGAAAAAATAATGAATTTATGGAAAAGAAATATTAAATAAAAATTATTACCGTTTTATTCAATTAAAGTATTAAGATCTCAGCGTCCCTACTTTAAAACAAATGGTAGCCATATTAAAATTAATATATGCCCCCCATTAAAAAAAACACAACAGATTAAAAACATGTATAAGATTGGGAGAGATCTGCCTTTCTAGTATTTTAGAAACTTACAGAGATGGAGTAGACTAGAGAGGATTTGTTAATCGTTATCTACAAGATGGTTCCTACAAGGGGATGTTCCTTCTGGATTTGTTTCAGAAGTGCCCAATGCTCCCCATGCTCTGTGTGTGGAGGCAAGGAACCAAATTACACTGCAGAGAAAGAACCTGGTGCTAAGGTGGCCTTCTTCAGCTAAGAGAGCTGTCAGCAATATTCTCCTGCAAGTTTCCAGCACAAGGTTCTACCTACCTGTCTATATGAAGATTCATCGTGGTACTTAGCCAAACCTTTGGGATATAACCTAGGGAATCAAAAGAAACACTGAAACAAATATAACACTGCAAAACACTTAACAGGCCAAGAAAAAAAGAGAATGTATGTATAGAGGCAAGAGACTTGTTGTAACACAGAGACCAGGAAATGATCTGCCTTTGGGTTTGTTCTTTAAGAAATAGAAACAAGAGACAGAAAAAAAGGCTTCACACCAACAACTGTGCAGTGAGAGATGCTGGCCTTATCTTTTACTGCTAGCTTCTCAGCACTGAGTTATTGGTGTTTCCTCACTAACAAGAGAAGGTCAGTAATAATTTAATGCTCATTTTCACTACAGCTCAGGCAGCAGCAGAGTGCTCTTAAAGACTTAATGGAAACTGATTTAGAACCCCCATAACTTTTAGCTTATACCATAATGTAAACAGAGTGGAAATAACAGGAAGATAACAATAACATAAAAGCATCCTGATTTTTAAAAAGTCACTGAAATAATTTTCATCAATACAGATTTATTTATTTTTAACCTTTTTTAAAGACTAAACTTCATTTTCACATGGTAGGGAGCCATATCACCATCTTCCTCCAAATAATATAAAGGGCACTTGAAAATAAAGCCCAAGTGCTAATTTTACTAAAAAAATAAGTGAAAATATAGCAACGTGACATATACTGAAGTCATGCCCACTGCTGGTATGTCAAGCTCAGCTCTCTTACACTGTATTTCCAAAGGAAGGAACCGGTCCAAGATGACTACCCCTGTTCAAAAATATTTGGGAATATTTAATGAAAAAGGGGAATATCTCTTGCAGACTAACCCAATTTTTTTAATTGCACTGTGTTTTCAGATTTATAATCTTTTTTTTTCCACAAATCAGGGCAGGTATGTATGAGTGGTCCAAAGCATCAGCTTTTAAGACGTACACTTGTAAACCACCAGCTGATTATTAGCTCCTCTTACACACAATTTATTGCACAGCTGCCTCCAACAAGATTTCCCAGAAGAGATCACCAGGGACAACAGCCTATGTTTTGGTACAGTGACCAAACACAGATTAGAGTAGAAAACTACTCTTCCCCACTCCCTTCTCCTTAGAATACCTGTCATCTTCTTACAATGTTATCAGCTAGACAATAAAGCCTTATAAAAGGTGTTAATCTCCCTGGAGAAGAAACATTTATCATATGCTAAACCTCTTTATTTCTGTAAACAAATCTGTGCCTTCAGCAAGTCATCTGTCTGGAAGGCTGAAAAATAGTGTAACAGGCCTGACTGATTACAGATACATTTTTTAAAATACAGGAATTTGAAATAAAAAGAGAGATAATGAATCTCAGGAAACCTTACCAAAAAAGTAGTATGTGACACAGAAGTTTCTAATGAAATACAGAGATTCCACACAACTATGTTTAATGAGGAGAGGCAAAGATCTTCGGAAACGCAAGTACTTGTATTGCTGAAAACAAACAAAAACTAGTTTAGTATTGTGCATTCAGAGCTAAACAATTTAATGGTTACAGTACTTGAAAACTTGAAATCGAGATGAATTAAAAAATCATAGTTTAAGGCTATATTCTCCTTGCTTTTTCTGCTATTTTATAGTAATTCCTAGTTCTCGCTGTCCTTCCTACTTGTAGCCGTGTGAAAATGGAGGACAGGATGTCTTGAGCGTATAGACAGGGGAACAAACCAGAAGTGTTGTCTAATGTAAAATAAATTTAAAAAACCCACAAAGAAGGCACATTGAATCTACTAGATTTCCTTTTGATTAGAAATGTTCCATTAAAATACAGAGCAAATTTAGACAAGTTTCAGAGCCAGTAACCCCCCCAGGCA
Organism: Chaetura pelagica; assembly: GCF_000747805.2. Classification (NCBI taxonomy): domain Eukaryota; kingdom Metazoa; phylum Chordata; class Aves; order Apodiformes; family Apodidae; genus Chaetura; species Chaetura pelagica. The sequence continues at coordinate 695,999 of NW_009952574.1, forward strand.
GTGAGACCAGTGTGAGACTGACACCTTTCCCCACAGACACATCCCAATCGACCACATCAACCTATCTGACACTTCCGTGCAAGTGAAACCAAAGTGATTTCATTGACCACTTGGCTACGTTGCATTAAAAAAAAAAACAGACAAGGAAAATTAACAATATCCAAATTAGTATTTTTTAAAATACTAGAACCACAGCATTGCCAAAACAATGATAAACTGAAGAGTCATGAAGTGTTTTCCACTAATACAACCAACCTCCTGGTTTTAAAGATACCTTTTGCCAAATTGGTCAGACTTTGGAAATCTGGGAATCAGGCAAAGCTAACAGCTGCTGCCAGGCTACAGCAACAGAAGTATGTAGAAGATGATGTTTCACAAGCCCCTCATGGCCATTTCACATTGGTACAGATTTCTGTGGAACTGCCAGAGCCCTCTCCAATGGAATTAACTGAATTTCAGTTTCTGCAGCACATGAAACAAGCTTTAGCTGTGGAGCTTTAACCAAGATTAATGTGCTATTTAGACTTTAAATGATCTGGTATCCAGCTACAATTGATGACAGGTGTTTTTTTCCTTCTCGGGATTTTCAGCTTTTAGGTGACAATCCCTGACTTTAAGATTCAGTTTGTGCACACTGTTCTTTTCCTTTCATTCACTTTCCTCCTCCAGGAAGGAGGAAGACAAACACCACTGGCATTTGAAACTGAGGGTTGGCTTTGTCTGCTAGAGAAAGCCTGGCAACAGACAGCTGCTTCTGCCTTGTCCAAGAATACCAACAATCAAGGCTTTTTTTGTTGACTTAATACAATTCTTTCTGCAAAGGTGTTTAAACCACTTACCTGTATGATTGGGAATGGCAAATAATTCATATTGTTAATAAGATACAAAAGACTGTAACTGTATCCCACAAAAGTTCCAGAAAGTAGAAAAAAGAGATGATATTCATTTAGGCACCTCTGAGGAGCAGCAGCATCTGGGCTAAAATAGAAAATTGAGAATTAATTCTGAGTTTTTAAAAGGAAAAAAAAAAAAGTCATTCTAGTTATAGGAAGTTCAAATCAGAAGTTTGATGTTTATTTTCTCGATCACTACATCTGAGGATATCTCAGTAAGTCTTCTAAAGCAGGAATCCCAGCACCTATTTTCATAATTTATGGATGAGGGTGCTTCCAGCATTTATGAAGTATGTCACATTAACCAAAAGACCAAGACTTAGTTCAAGTGACAATCCATTTGTCATCATTCAACTTTTCTTAAAGAATCCTGGCAATTCAGTTTTTCTGGCCCAGTTATTTTTCTATACACTGTAAAATTGCCAAAGGAGGGCATTTCCTGTCCTTTAATAAAAGCCACAAGCATAAATTTGCTTATTTTTGATAGCAGTCTAAGTTTTTTGTTTGAAAGAAGCCAATAGGAAAAACATTTCAGAAGTTCTTAGCCTCACCTATGTTTAACACAGGAATAGTTACCTTTCTGAAGGTGTGCAGGGCACAGCAAGAAACTGGAATTTCCCTTTTGTCATAAGTGAGGCACACCAAGCAACCAGCAGTCCCATTGTAGCATGAGCAACTGAATGGATAAGGTGCTGAGGGTGAATGACTTTTCCTATCAGTGCTAATCGAGAGCAGGGGATTGATGGCACAACTGTAAATAAAAGCCAACAGGGGATTTTCATCTCTTGTTAACAAAACTCTTCATTAGAAACAGGAGGGGAAAAAAAACAACAAACCATTGGCACCAAAAAACTTTTTGCAGTTGGAATCAGACACTAAATGCAAAGGAAATCAATCAAGCAGCTCAGCTCAGAGGGTCTCAGCCAGAATAACCTGGAATGTTTTACTTAAAAGCAAGCTTTTCACATTGTCTGCATTCATTTAAAAGGAATCTATCAACGTTAAGTACAGCAAATGTAAATGCAAAGCTCGTTAAATGACCCCTATTTCATTCAGGTATGACAGCAATTTGCAGAACCCACCTGCATAAAACTGCACGTTGCAGATGCTGATGATTAGTATCACCACAGACATAAGGAGGATACAACAGATGAAGCGGGAAGTGTATAAATCATTGAAAGAATCTAAAATCAAAACATATATATTACTGCTCAGAGGACTGCAGTAACACAACAGCGATGAGCAACAGAAAAGAGCACTTAAGCAGTTCACAATAATCCCCTCAGTGCATAAAGGAGCCGCGTTCAATGGGCTCAGTCTCTAATCCCACAGCAGATCTGCCCAGCTGCACAACGTTTCCGAATAAACGCCTATTTAGATTTCACAGAAACTGCTTCATACCCTTATAAATGGTCTTCTCACAAATGGACACTCAGAATTTTGGGTTTTTTAAAAAAACAAAACCTTCCAAAGTGAATTAAGTTACATCTCAACTAACTCAACTTCCCTGCAGTCAATAAAAGCTGCAGCCACGCTTAAAAGGTAAATTCCTTAGAGAAAATTATTTTTTAGACTCTAGAATAACTTAGCCTGTTTTTTGCCTCCGAAGGACATACCCACGCGAGCTTGGAACTGCTGTTCCCACCTAGGGATAACGACGGCGACCGCGGTTACAAGCAACACATTCACACACCGTTCGGAAACACGCGCGGCAGAAACGCAACTCAAGCTCCCGTTACCCGAGACGGAGCCTAAATCAGGAGAAAGGAAAACCCCCGGGCGGGGGGTGAAGCCCGAGCACCTACTCGATATCCAGCGCAGCGGGTGGAAGGGGTCGAAGCCGCTGAGGACGCCGAAGGCCGCGGTGCAGACGGGCAGCAGCAGCACG
>NW_009952574.1:699058-705482 GCF_000747805.2 Chaetura pelagica
GGACAACGCGGCTCCCGCGGGCCCTCGGCGGACGTGCCGCAGGGCCCCTCAGGCCAAAGGGCAGCGTTACACGTCCCCACGTGGCTGAGGAGAACGAAGCCAAGCGGGCCCGGGTAAGAGGAGGGGGGACCTGCCCCGGTGGTGGCAGCTGGTGCTGGGAGTGCCCGCGGCTGCACGGCCCGTCCCTCAGGTCACAGGGGCAACCCTGCCTCGCCTCCGCCTTCACACCTCTGCTCAGGAGGGTTACATCCTTCACAAAATAAGAAAGCTCCTTCAGGAAACTTTATTCAGAGGAAAAAAGAGCAGGGGGAGTGAGGATTTAAAAAAAAAAAAAAAACAACAAAGAAACCAAAAACAGTACAGAACTAAGATCAGTTCACTCTCCTTATGGAAGCAACCAGTCAGTCTCTGGTAAGATGTCTGTAAATCCATGGGACATCACTGCCTGGGTTTTTTCCCCAAAAAAGCATTCCCTGTTCTTGCATTTCCCATGGTCTTCAGTGAAAAAATAATGTAAAATGAAATGACTGTACAGATGGAGAAATGGGCAGTGTAACCTGAAACAGACAAATAATGTTACAGCTCCTCACGGGCACCAGAGGACACAATAAGGCACGTTTATATCTAAATACTAAAGTTCATTACAATCATCCTGAATCTTAATAGGCACCTGGGATGAGAAACTGATTTTGCAGGAGGAAAGCTTCTAAAATTGATCCACATGATTAGGCTGTCACAGCTGGTAATTAATGATCATTTTTGCTAGGCATGCTTGGCTAGGTTTCATTCATGTTTTTTTCATCTAATATCACTTCTAGTCAGTAAATACTCCAACCTTCACATACAGACTTGTGGCTGGTTGTACTTGTAGGGGCCTGGTCTCTGCATGTCTATCAGCCTTTTTCTGGACCTGCTCCACATCTCATCTCTCCAGCAGAATTTGAATGTCATCTGCTGCTGGCAGCATTCCCAGCTACCAGGAAACAAAACCTCAAACCATCCCACACAAGGAATGCAGTCTGGAGGGATGGCTTAGGCTCTGAGTTAGCCTTGCTCAGGGAGCACAGGATGTCCTCATACCCAGAGCTCCTGCTCTGAAAACACTGACACAAGCAGCTAGGAGGATGAACACCAATTTACTTCTAACACTTAATGGAAAGGAAAACAGGAGTATAATAGTTTGTTGCTTAAGTTCTACTTTTGTAAAGGATTGAGGGGAAAAAACATCTTTGAAATGACCTATGGGACTGAGTAGATGAGTTTCTTTGTCAAGAGAAAACCTCAAAGAAAATAAAGATAACATGTTTTTGTTCCTCAGAGTCTTTACATTTTTATGGCTATATTTAAAACTGGAATAAAAGTTAATAAATGGTATTTAGATGTAGGCAACATCTGACAAAACTGTTCCACTCAACCACAGTAATGGGGAAAAGGTTCCAAGATGCCTGTGATGGTTACAGAAGAAACTTTAGATTGGATCCTCACCTTATTTAGTGACTCCTTGTTGTTACTGTTGTTTTATTGTGAGCAGGGATAATAGGTGCAGGAAAATCCAGTTCAGGAGCATCAAAAAAGTATGCCTGCATTTTTTACAGAGGAGAAAAAATGTTTAGAGAGAAACCAACAGTTCTGCCTCATCCCAGCACCCACCTTCCACACCCACAGCTCACAAGATACAGACACAGCACTGAAATGGCAAGTGTGGATCTTCTCTGGTTTTATCACAGACAGCCAACTAAAATGGTGCTCTAAAATGTACTTTTAAATGTAACAGTTTAGCAGCTAAGGCCTTGGAAAAGACCTGCACTGGTGTTTATTTCACTGTTTTCTGATTTAACTGATGAAGCTCCAAGCAGTCTCTGGTGGCAGGAGCACCACTGAAGTCAGCTGCAAGTCTCCTGCCAACACAGGACCTGTGTTTGCCTTCATCCCCCTGCAGACTGAGCTGTGGGGAACTAAATCTCTGGAAGCTGGGATGGGGGAACAGAACTGAAGCCTGGATGGTATCATCCTACCTACTGCAACAAAGGGACAAAAGAAAATGTCTCATCTTGAAGTATTTCTGTAGCATTAGGGTCTTTCCACAATGCTGACACAGTTTAGCAGGTTTACTTTCAGACACAAAACTCTTAAGTACAAACTACATGTTTATCATTTAATCATCTTAAATGACTAACTAAGCACAGTGTCACTGGATACAGTCAAAATTAACACTTTGCTGAAACTATGATAATTCCAGATAAATTTAAGACTATTCTGTAAGTGTTTTTGTCCTAAGGACATATTAATTATTGACTTTATTACAGGCACTGTTTAAGTCAGATTGGCATTTTTTCTATGTTTGAATCATAGAATGTTAGAAGTTGGAAGGGACCTCTAGAGATGATCTAGTCTAATACCCCTGCCAAAGCAGGAGCACCCAGGGCAGGTCACACAGGAACACATCCAGCTGGGTTTTGAAAGTCTCCAGAGAAGGAGACTCCACAACCTGTCTGGGCAGCCTGTCCCAGAGCTCTGTCAGCCTTACAGTAAAGAAGTTTCTCCTCATGTTGAGGTGGAATTTCCTGTGTTCTAGCTTATACTCATTGCTCCTTTGCTATTACTGGACACCACCGAAAAGAGACCGGCCCCTTCCTCTTGACACCCACCCCTCAGATATTTATAGACATTAATAACATCCCCTCTCAGCCTTCTCTCCTGAAGACTAAACAGCCCAGGTCTCCCATCCTTTCTTCATAGGAGAGATGTTCAAGTCCCTTAATCATCCTTGTAGCTCTCCAGTAGATCCCCGTCTCTCTTGACATGTTTACTTTCGAGTTCTTTTGGAAGTTATATCGCTTTAATAAAAACTACTTTAAAGCAACCAGCCAGCTCCTCCTTCCCTGCACTGCAATGTGTCACCAGCCCCAGGAAGTAAGAGATTAGAGAACAGGGAAGGCAGTGTCCTACCAAACAGCCGACAGCCAGCAGAGCATGAAGCAGAACAATGGTCCCCACGGTGGCCAGCGCGATCCTCCGGTTGTCGTCGCGGACAGCAGGCCAAAAGGTCATCACCAGAACAGACCCCGAGAGGCCCAGGGAGAAGATCATCAGGACCCAGCGCACCACTTTTTCTGGTATGATCCATAAAATCTGTAAAAGGGAGGGAGATGACTGTTTAAAGAGACTGTGTGGAAAAGGGGTTCATTCATTGAACGCGTTGTGCTGTGACATTTCAGCACTTCCAGCCAATTTGTGCTTAAATTAACTCACACCTTATCTGATGAGTCTGCTATTTGAGGAACAGGAAGAGCAGTGAGGAGCTTTCCTCCAGGACACAACAAGAGTATGTCCCCTGAGTTATGGGACTCCCTCCAAGGCCCCCCCCTTGCCCAAGCAGCCCAGGATGGTCTCTGCCAAGGGGACTTTTCCTCAGAGCCATCAGCATTGCCACCCCAAACACTGATGTCTGTACCCTAAGGAAACAAACATCCCAATTCCTGGATTTGCCTGCCAAGCTCATCAGCCTTACTTGGATTTGCTGCCTCTGGGGAAATGACCCGAGTTTTTTCAGGACACACAATCTGTCTTTAAATTCTACAAGCTTAAACAAAAACCTTTATTCTAGCCAAGCAAAAGGAACAAATTATTTGCCCAGTCCCCCAGACTTTGAGTAATATGAACACTATTGGGGCTATTTAGTTTGGAGAAAAGGAGTCTGAGGGGAGACCTCATTGCCCTCTATAACCACCTGAAAGGACGTTGTAAAGAGGCAGGCACTGGTCACAAGTAACTGGTGACAGAACAAGAGGAAATGGCCTCAAGCTGCACCAGGGGACTTTCAGACTAGACATTAGGAAGAACTTTTTCACTGAAAGGGTTGTCAGACACTGGAACCTGCTGCCCAGGGAGGTGGTTGAGTCACCATCCCTAGATGTGTTTAGAAGTCTAGATGTGGTGCTTGGGGACATGGCTCAGTGCTGGACTTGGCAGAGTAGGGTTAATGGTTGGACTTGATGACTTTAAAGGCCTTTTCCAACCTAAGTGATTCTATGAATATGCTAAGAAATAGCAAATCTTCTAAACCAGGACCTTTTTGCAGGGCGTGTAACAGAAGTGGACTCCTCAGGCCACACGTACCGCAGTGGGGATGTAAATGAAGAGGGAGTAGCCATAGACACACACTATCTCCAAGAACGAGTAGGAGACGATGTTCATGACTTTACTGTTCCTCCACATCAGGAATCCCCAGAGAGCAAGGGGAACAAGCCAAGCATAGGCATAAATCGTTGTTGCTGCTATGGACACTGGAAATAAACCAAAAGATTTTACTTCAAATACCAGCCAGAAGCAAATGAGTAGAAGCATTAGTCCAAAAACTAGAAAGCTACCTTAGAAGTGAACATCAAAATATAAATTATGAGTTACTAAAAGCTGATAACTTTGCATTTATATCCAGTTTACACTCGCTGCTTTGCCAGCATTTCAAGTCAGTTTAAAAGTAAAAACTCCAGAAAGTATTCTCTTGATAATCAATTTTCAGTTTCTTCGTTACACCTGTGTACAAAATGCTACTGGTTTCCATGTGAAAGGAAGAATCACGGAGGAAAGAAAAACTGAAGTTAAAAATAGAAATTCAGCTACTAACAGTTACTAAAAAATTAGCATAGAATGCAGACATGCTAAAAAAATTGAAGAGAACACAAACATGAGTGCCAAATCTGAAATTATTCGTGTGACTGGATTCCCACAGTGTTTTTCCAAGTGCACTGTGGATTTTAGGAACAATCAAAAGTCACGTTCCTCTGCAGGGACAGCAGCCTCCTTCAGACTACAAGAACAGGTACTGACAATTGCTTCCTCATTCTGAGTTCTCTATCAGCTTAGCATCTTTTGCTTATTTTTAAGTTTGCCAGAAGATAACAAGTCCCAGCCCTCAGTAGGTCTAGTACATGAGTAAAATCCTAATTCAATAATTTTCCATCTGAGGCCTGCAGGCTCCTCCGAGGCCATGAGCCCAGAAAGGCACCTACAGAAGCACCACAGTGGCTTTCCCTCTCTGCACAAAGGGGCATTCACTAAAGCTAGAAAAATACCTGCTCTAATTACTCCTGCCTGCACTACTGAACACCTGTAACTATTTTCTGCTCAGGAAGAGTAGAGGGTTCTGCCATTTACAGGCCACTTTAAGCACTTGTTTCACATTTCTAAAAAAATAAAATAAATCAAAAGACTCTGCTAAATTGAAGCTGTGACCTATTTTTACACTGCTTCATTAAAAAAAAACAAACTCCAAACCGCCTCCCCAAAACCAAAACCCACCAAACTCAGGACTGTTTCAATGACTTACAAACCTTTTCTGAACTGGGGCACATAGTGGTACGTTGGCTTGCCCAGATGGATGAAGAAATTGGAGAGATTGCCACTGACAGCAATGGTGAAGACGAGTGTGGCACATATCCAAAAGGGACCTTAGAAGGACACAAACAAGTTCAATAACAATTCCTCTGCCCTCTTGTTACTGTTTTTTTTAGCTAGTAAAAAGGAGTTCAAACTCAAAACATTTAGCACAGAAAAGCCCTTCTCACAACTTGGACCTACCATAAAGGTCAGGATTGCTGCGGATATACAGCCTTACAAAGTTCTTCCCTGGTACTGGGAAAACTGAACCTTTGATTCTGTCCAGGACCTATGAAAACATAAGAGATTTGTCTGACTGAAGATGCAAAAAGGAAAAAAACCACCCTCAGTATCTGGATAAAGCATAGGTCAGACAATAGTTCTCCTCTGGAGTGGAGTATTAACCTGGTACGTGTCCACGTCGAAGAACGTCTGGTAGTAATCAAATGTCCAGAAAGGGGCACTTTTCTTCTGTCCTGCAAGCAGCTGTGTGGGGGGAAAGGCAACATGAAAAACATGATAAGCATGCTAATTATGCATTACTAGTTCATTTACACAATAGTTAAATGATTTCTGTATCCAGATGAAAACAAACTCAACAGGGTGGCACTTACTATATCATTATTTAACAGCTCTAGTATTTGTTAGCAGCAACTGGTTTCTTATCTCCCTGCAAGCAGAAGAGGGGCCTGGGGTTCTAAAGAGCAGCCAGATCCTACTTCCCAACACACCATTTATAACACATGCCTTCATCAGCATCAGGCCTTCAGACAAGCTCTGGCTGTTTCCAACTTTCCTGCTCTCCTGCCAGAGCCAATCCCACAGCAGAACCAACAGAAACAAACACGGGGCTGGGTTTTCAGCTGCTGCTGTGCTCGTCTCCTGGCACATTTACTTAAGCTTAAATCACCACCATTTCAGTACCATTTCCTGGCTGCAAACCAGAACAGCTAAAGAGCCAACACAGGTTTGCTTCTGCCAGCTCGGCCATGGACAAAGCGTCCTGTGACAGAGAAGTGGCAGAGCCTGGTGTCACCCAGCAGGA
>NW_009952574.1:705545-705941 GCF_000747805.2 Chaetura pelagica
TTCCAGCAGCAGCCCCGGGCTGTCAGCACGGCTTCTGCACAGGCCGCGTTACCTCTGTCTTATCGGAGTCATCGGTCCCCAGCAACTCATCATCCTCCTCCCTCCCTGCCTCCTGCGGGCGGCCGGGCTGCTTTTTGGGGATTTCGGCTGGCTCGTCGATGCTTATGGTGGTAGCGTCGGGATTCGCTGCAAGCAAATTAGCTGCATCGTCAAACTCTGCAAGCAAGTAGACAGGCGGTGCTCAAGCTACCGACGTTTGTGTTCGTGTGGCTCAACAAGGGCCTTCAGGATCCCCGGGAAGGACACATCACTGCACATCGCCCGGCGCTTCCCAGAGCCCCAGCTAACGCGGACCAACCCCAGCGTTTCCCCAGCGAGCACCGCGCGAAGCCTCCC
>NW_009952574.1:706389-714080 GCF_000747805.2 Chaetura pelagica
CGCTACCCAGCGGGTGTCACAGCGGCTGCGGCGTTTGTGTCATAGCACGTACACACGTACGGACTGCACACACACGCTTATATATCTCATTGTAAGAGCATATTGCACGCGTTGATAGTTTATATAACGCTCTGTATCGGGGTGTATGGGTTTCGGGGACACCCTCGCAGCCCCGAAGTGGCACCGAAGGAGGCAGAGCTGCCGGACCGGGCCCTGTTTGCGCAGCACATGCAAAACACAAGCGGCTGCACCAGCCCAGGGGCCGGGCAGGGACCCCCGAGAGCTCCAGTGCTGCTCCTGCAGGGTCGGGCCCTCGGGCTCTGACAGTGAAAACTCTGCCCGTGGTCCTGGGAAAATACCCTGATTCAGCTCCTCCCACTCCTGAAACACACAACACACCTGTCAATAAGCCTCTTAACTGCACAGTTAGCCCTAAACATCTGGTGTCACTGTTATTAACGCCTTCCGTGCAGATGGAAGTGTTGTGTCCCACGGCTCCTCACTCCCGCAGGTGCTGAAGCGCACAGAGCGCTGACAGCTCGCAGAGCAGGGCAGGGACTTGCCCAGACACGTGGGTGTTTTTCCTCCCCCTCGCCCTCTCCACCTTTGCCCCCACCACCGCACGGCGCTCCCGTCGGAAGCAGCCAGACCTCCTGCACCACCATGCTCAGCATCAGGGTATTCCTACTAAAAATCCTGATTCTCCTGCACGTGAGCACGTGTGTTGTTGTTGGCAAAACTCTGATGATACTGTTCCCCAATGCCATGAAGAGATACATCCTGAAACAGGGCGAGAAGAGCAGGATGAACAAGAATCCCAAGTTCAGCTACGAAAACTGGGGCCCAACTTTTTTCAGCTTCAAGTATTTGCTCTTTGTGCTGAAGGTGAAGTGGAGGAGGCTGGAGGATGAAGCCTATGAGGGATGTCCTGCTCCCAACACACCCGTGGTGACTTCCAAAGGAGAAGTTTGTCACCTCCTGGATTTCCTGCAAGGTCAGTAAATCAGCTGTGTGGATGGGTTTGGTTTGTTGAGGTGATAAATGAGAAGAGGCTGCTGAGGGGACAGGGACAGGCAGCTGGGATGAGAGTGCATGACATGGCAGACCCGACCCTCAGCATTCACTTGATAGCAAAGATGCAACATTCACACCAACTGCCTCTTCATTTTCAAAAATAACCTGTATTTATCATCCTGACTACAACAGTGCTTCACTCCTATAAGCTTATGAACCTCTGACCTGAAAATACCTCTTCACTGAAAGCCAAGATAGTTTATCTTAGGTAGAGAAGTCCCAGAACTGGAATCTTGTGCCTGACTCAGGACTGTTGGCTGTCCTTCCCTGCATGCACAGACAGTCCCACACCAGCTCCCTCAGCCATCCAAAAGCCTAGAAAGCACACGGAGGAGAGATTCAAGGTTCAAAGTAGCTAGAAATAAAGCAGAAGAAAAAGAAGTTGCTCTGTACTTTGCCCACTGCCTCCCACTGAGAGCTCTGCAGAACATGGAATTAATCATTAAGCTGCAGTCTCAATTCCCATGGGAGGGATTACATCCTGCTCTGACTCTGCCTTGCTACACGCACATATATATGTGTATGTAGAAAATAGGATGCAAATTTGGAAGAGAGATACACAATATCTAGAGGAAGGTACTCCCTTTATTAGATTATTTAAGATGTGGATCTATGCTAGCAGCAGTTTTTGAAGTTAAGCTCAGCCAGAAGGAAGATCCTGAACAAATTCCAGGTAATTTTGCAAGACCATACACTAAAAGAAGTGCTTAAAAGTCCTGCAAGCTCTCATAAGCAGATGTGAACACATGTGGGTTCATGCTCTGCTAATTTGTAAGCAACTGCATAGACACTTTTGCCAGTGGCTTGTTTAACATTAGTTTAATAAATAATACTATCTAACCAGATTTCTGTTTGGACAGGAAATTGCAGGAATATATTGAAAGCATGAAAGCATGAAAGTGCAGCTTCCACTCAGCTCTGCTAGATCTGACACCTCTGCCAAGAAGCATGTCCAATGGTTCATTAAACAGCATTAAGACATCTCTGAACCACTGTCCTTTGAAAAACTTTGCAGACGATCACATTTAGTTTGAAGTTCCTTCATATGAAGGATTAGGGGGAGGCTGTGATGTGCCACATGCTGTACAGCCATTTTAGAGCAGCTCCCTCTCCCAAAATGTTGGTAACTTGAGAACTGGCTCGGGTGATGAGGACAGGAGATGAGCTGTGGGACTGCACAGGGCCTTCTGCTTTTACTGGGCAAAGGAAAGAGTTGCCCTTGGTTAGGCTCACGGCTGGATGGGGCCAAGGTCAGATCCAGGCTTGGGAAAATAAAGCATCTTTGTGCCTGTTCTGCACGGATGCAGATGTTCTGCTGCTGGTTTTAATATCCTAACAGGAAACTCATGGGTCGAGTTACCTGCTGTTGCCTAGAAAGCTCTGTAGAGGCTCAATTCAATGCATTCATTTAATCCTGTCCTTCCACCACTAATTTAACCACAAACTATCCTTTTTTTTTTTTCCTCCAGATAACCGACCTTTAATCCTCAACTTTGGAAGTTGCACCTGACCTTCCTTTATGCTAAACTTTGATGAGTTTAACAAGCTCATCGAAGATTTCAGCTCCATAGCAGATTTCCTTATCATCTACATCGAAGAAGCTCATGCAGTAGGTACAGTACAAACACCACAGTAATGCCCACCAAAACTTCAGAGCTGTGATCATTCCCTTTAGGAAGAAGAGTATGCTAGCAAAGGAGGGAACTGCAAACAGGAAATAAATCTTCTTCAGATCAAAAGCAGCAACACCAAATCTAAGCACCACTTTGTGTCCCTAATCCCCCAAAGATTTTACTCACATATCTGACTTTACGCTGAGCTACTCCTGCTGAAGATGCTCATCTCAGTGAAGGTCATGGTTATATCTTTACAAAACTTCCTCAGTGTCAGTACAGCTCCTTTTGGAGGGAAATAAAAATAAGCATTTCATAGAACAAAGGTTAAGTGGATGAGGCCAGCATGTGTTACATGTTTTTTTTAAAAACACAAACCAACCCACAGGATAGTTAGTGTAAATGATTTTGAAGATGTCTCTAAATAGGATACAGACTCTAATTTGAAGAATTTAGCCAATAAACCATTCACACTCTTTTATCTATACTAAGCAACACATTGGCACTGATGTTATGCCAGGATGGAGGTGGTCTCCTAACAGGTAACATTTACAGTTTTAAGTTTTCTAACAATGCATCACCTTCAGTAGTTGAGAAGCAGGTAATAACTACCTGATACAGATCTAGGGTTGATTTACAGGGGGAAATTTCAGCTAAAATACATCAAATATTTCCAAATCCAGGGCAAGGGAAAATACAGTTTGCAGGAATTAAATTAAATATATATATATATGGACCATTTATTTGAAAAGCTCTTGTGCTCTTGTATTCTGAGGGGAGGTTTTCATTTCATGGCAAGTTTTGGGGTGTGGAGTAAATTGCAGTATTTTCTTATTCATTTTTGGGATATGACACACACAGTACATCTCCACTCTTCACACCTCTTCAGAATGCTCCTTGCTTAAACCCCTTTCTCATTTGTTTTAGATGGATGGGCTTTTAAAAACAATATCATTATTAAAAATCACAGAAGCCTCGAAGATCGAAAACTTGCAGCACAATTTCTTCAGAAAAAGAATCCTTTATGTCCAGTGGTTTTAGACACTATGGAAAACCTGAGCAGTTCAAAATATGCTGCATTACCAGAACGACTGTATCTACTTCAGGGAGGGAAGGTCATCTACAAGGTAAAAAAACAACAATAATAATGAGCACAATATATGGAGATTTTTTAATTTCAAAGTAATTGGATAATGCCTTACACTTAAGTCAGCATTTCATTCTATTTGAAAGCTACAACTGCCACAATTCACTGTAGCTGTGGGGAGAAAACAACTTGCAGCAAGAGCAGTCTGGGCCTTCATAATGTACATAGTTGATGTACACCTCAGGCTTGCTCAAATATTTATCTTTTGGCTCACTAGTAAACCTAAGTACATCTAAGCTGTGAGATCCAGGAACGCTTCCCAGCTCCAGGATCCAGAGGCTGGCCCTGTCCCAGTTATACAGCAGGGTGTAGCCTGTGCCTACACCATCCCCCACACAGCGGCTGTCATGGAGAGGAAGCCCAAACACAACCAACCAAGGTCTGCTGCAACTCCTGTGCTCTAGCAGACTTCTGCTTTGCCTACTTGACCATCAATTGTATTGCCTTTGCAGGGAGGAGTGGGGCCTTGGAATTACCACCCCCAGGAAATACGGGCAATCCTGGAAAAAATGAAATAGAAAAAGAAGAGGACTTCAGAGGAAAGGCTATCTGGATAAAAAGTTCAATGAGTAAGTTTTCACAGACAGAAGAAGAAAAAAGAATTAAAAATAACAACAGCGACAACAAGAATCTAAAGAACACCCACTACTGCTCTATCTTACTGTGCTTAAACCACATGCACCAAGAGAAGTAGTGGGGTCTATTGAGCCATCAGGACTGGATACCAAGGTTCACATTGGTAAAGAATATCATGCTGGATAAACTTCAGGGGTAGTGACATTTCCAACAGTCGACTGGCATGCAAAACAACCCATGTCACATTATTAGGATTCTCTTCTATACCTGGAATTTTCCCAGATGTTCATTTCCACCAACTTCAGAAGGCTTCTGAATAAAACAATCTCTATCAATACTTGTTTCTATTAATATTTGTGATGACAGTCACAGCACAAAGCACAGACAGCTGTGACCTGATTGTAGGAAATATTTATAGAAACAGGATTGATCTGCAATTATTAAAAATCTATCAGAACACTACACTTGTCTTCAGATTATTTCTCTCCCCACCCTAGCCATCCCCAGTTATTTCTAACCATCAGTAGACATTTATATTAATTCTATTCATCTTGAACAATGAGTTGATAAGAAAGAGTTTGAGAGAAGGAAGTAATACCTTCCATGTGAATATTTCACACTTTTTTTCTATTTAATTCAGAGAACATGGAAAACATTTGACAAGAAATCAAATTTTAATTAATATCTTAAGAAAGACTGATATAAACATACTAATTTACATGGACTCAGTTATGTTTTAGGGTAACAGTCTATGTTATAAATCTAGAAAGCTGTTATTACAGCCAACAGGAGTATTGCATTACTTACATTAAAATAATGGGGAATGCATACTACATCCACACCTTCAAAACACACTTTAATACCAGGTTTTAATAATAATAAATATTCTCTGAACTACAGATACCAAATAAAACTTCTTTATAAAAAGAGGTATAAATTTAAGCTAAACCTAAGTGTCTTCTGCTGTGCCCTCTGCCATCACCCGGTGCACAGACACAAAGTGATCAAAGGCTGATTTGATGATGAAACGCAAGTAAGTGGCTGGGAAATCAGGAAGCTGTAAAGGGAGAAAAAAAAATAAAAATATATATATCACTGCACTCTTTCTAGGAACATAACTATCAAAATGAATTTGCAGAAGTTTGTCAGACAAAAGCATCTTGGTATTTCTGTGTTTGTTTTCAAATTACACACAAATCAAGCTCTTTTAGTCATCTTGCCAGCTTCAGAGTTTCTTCAGATGGCAGGAAATTCAAAAACTTCCCATCCTCCCCAAATACTGCAGCCTGAAAGGCACCAACTGAAGGAGCAAAGATTGCCACAGCTCTGGAAAGAGCTCTTTCACAGTTAGGAGCAGGAGGCAGGTGCACTTTCAAACTGTAATCTACAAAGGAGCAGTCGGAGACTGCAATTTCATACCATGATCCTGCACCCAACACCAACTTAGCAATAATTGTAAATAAAGACATGCTTTGGTTTTTCATGGTTTCTTCCCAGTTAGTCTAGATATCTGATTTCATGAACCACTACTGGTGTACACTGTAAATACTCACTGGGAATTCTTCCATTTGAAGCTGTCCTTCTGTGTGCTGCAAATCTGGAAAAGATATTTTAGAGCAAAAGATGAAGAATAATGTGCAATGCTGTGAAAAGTTTTCACAGAGTTCAAGAGAATGTAAGGACTGAGAACTTACCCTGCATATAGAAATAGCTCTTTTTTTTTTTTTTCACAAGGTGATTTAAGAGAGCAAATACTTTTTGCAATATTCCAATATCCCATTCATTACACTGTTTTATAAAATATCACCCAAGAGGCATTAACAAAAAAAAAACCAAACAAACCAGAGCAACCAAACAATTCAAGAAATGGCACTCTGTTGCACTAGGTAAGTCTGTTTTTCATTCTTGGAACATAAAAAGTGTGTGCACGAGTAGTGCTTGTAGCTCTTAAGCAGTATTTTACATTTCCAAACTGCTGCAGAGACCAGCAGTGTTCATAACCTTAACTCAGATGTGCCTATTACATTAGTGTCTAATAAAATAATCACCATGACACACTTCAACAAATAGACATGGGGTTAAAATCACTGACTCAAAAAGATCAACATTATTCCCACAAAATCCCTGCTGCTTCAGGTTCAGAATCTTACCTTTCTCAATGCACTGTTCAAAACCTACTGGGTCTTCAGATACACTTCTTTCAATCCTTAAAGTCTGCACTAAAATATAAATATGTATTTACAATATTAACACAAATTCTGGTCCTTTATTGATACTTGTATTTATTTCATCGCTTTTCACCTGCAAAGCAGTTAAAAGCACTAATAAATTCTGGATTACAGGACTGTAAAACAACCACCATCCTCACATTCCAGGTTGGACAAACAAACGTTCATGTCTTTTGTGCAGCATTTGCTAATTATGGTCCAGCTCCTCTCTCCACACTCTGACCTTGTAACAGCCCTCTAGGTTTTAAAACTCTCATTTTCCAAAAAAAGAATGAGGGTTCTGTTCTGCAAAACTGTAAAAATGAATATTCAAAATAAATGATGGAAACACTGAGTACAGGAGTGCTGGCCATTAAAATTAGATCAGCCCTCCCTGTGTGACAGAACAGCTAATTGCAAGCTCAACACAAGGTGTCTGAAGAACAAAGTAAGGTGGGGGAGACTTTCCAGCTTCTTCTGATTGAGGAAAAACTTCGGATGTGGAGGACAATTGCTTTGGTGAGCTAAGCCAAACTGAAATAATTAAACTAAGCTTTGAGTATCTGCCTTAAGCGACTGTTTACAGACCGTGAGGTGAGTTATGTGCACACGGGCACACACCCTGTAACGCCCTGCCTATTCCACGCTGCAACAGGCGGAGTCTTACCCAGGTAACACTGGATCGTGACTTTGCTGATCTTCACGCGCTTAGGAAAACCGATAATGAATTCCTGTGGGAACATGCCAGTGGTCGTCCAGAACGTGTTTGAACTTCTGCGGAGGAAAAAAAAAAGGAGGAAACCCTCCCCTGTGGCTTCCCACCCGCAACAATCCCGCGTGGAACCGGTCCCGCAAGAAGCCGCAAAGCCGTGTTTGATGGGGCATCCCCAGCAGAGCCCTGCGCGGCACCGGGGAAGCTTCTGGGGGTGCCCAACAGCCACAGAAGGGCTGGGTGTGACCCAGAAAACCCGCTCAGCGATGCGGCAGGAGAGGGAAGGCAGAGCCCGGCGGTGCGGGCCCCGCTGAGGGCAGTGCCGGGGCCCGGGGGAGCCGCGTCCCCTCCCCGCAGCCCCG